>NW_006434369.1:16462067-16510825 GCF_000325575.1 Pteropus alecto
AGCTGAATACATCCTCCAAAACACATTATTTGAGAACAAAGCTAAATTAGAAGTGCAGACAGTCTGAGAGTGTTTAACAGTATTTTCTTTGTCAAATGCAGTGACAAGTTTCACCCTTCAAACAACCTAAGTATTGGGGCATCTGGCACAGTGAAAATTGCCATGGAACAATTTTTAAATAAAGTGACCAATTATCAACCACTAGTGTTATTTTAATTTCCTCTTTCACGTTTTTTTCAAAGAATATTCTTTTTGATATCTTACTTGGGGGTCATTCAATTTATGCTTTGGAGACACAGAACGGTGAGCAAACTGATTTTTTACAAAGAAAGTAATTATGCCTGTTTCTCTAACAAATTAAACAACATTAATACAGAACTAATGTAAATGTAAAAGTAAGAATGAATCCGAAAGACCTAGTCTTAAAACAAATTCCTTGACCCATTCCATTTCCAAATCAGGTTTGGGAAATTAAGTTTCAAAGAATTAGAACTGTCACATCAAAAAAATGGATCTTTCTGGGACACTGGAAATAAATAAAAATGATTCAAACCCTAAAGGCTATTTTTAAAAGGAGCCACAATTTACAGTGGCAGAGCAGACCGTATAATCATTAGAAGAAGAGTTCTAGAATCGGACTGCCTGGGTGTCAATTTTGGCTTTGTCACTTAGTATGACCCTGGGCAAGTTAACTTGATTTCTCTGTGCTTCAGTTTTATCATCTGTAAAACATGAGAAAAAGCAGTATCTACTGCCATTTGGTTGTTACAAGGATTAAATGAGTTAATATTTGTCTAGTGCTCTGAACCTGTGGTACTTGGTAAATGCAAATAAGTCAATGCATATAAAATGTAAATGTTTAAAACCATCAAAAAGGCTGAGCTAGAGACGACAAATGTAAAAACCACTTTTTAAAAAGCCTTCAGGAAACTTAAAAACTGTCTTTTTAATATTTATTTTCTAAATGTTCTACTTTTGAATACTCCATTTAAATATTCACTGTTCTCTAAAAAACTGCTTAGATGCTATATTCCAGTATTTACTAGAAAAGCATATATAGTACTTGCTCTCATAGATATTTAACTGTTATTTTCTTTGTTAAACATTTCCAAACAATTGAAAATGGAATACATATCGACCAAATATTACATTTACACAAAGTGTTCTGTGGGGAGGGAAGGTAGAAATAAAGACTACCTCATTGTTCTTTATTGCAGAGGCTTAAATAAAGTCATTTATTACTGAATCTAGTATTTAAACATGTAAATAAAATACAGCTGAACTACTCCTCAAAATGAATCTGAACTATCCCTAAAATCAAATGAATGGACGGAAGACTATAGAACTTTAAAAGATTACTAGAATATTCAACTGGCATAAATACTGTAACTGTGCCACACCGTGAACTCGATGAGAGAAACAAAAAGAGGCAAAGTCTAGTTAAAATTTTAGAATCCATTTGTTCTCTTCTAACTCAAACTGTGAGGATAATAAAACAGCTTTCAAAAGCCCTAAGGGAAAAACAGTATAATTCTGTTGAGCCGAGTAAAGCAAATGACTGAGTCCAGAACTGGATGCACAGCAATGAAGTGTTGTGCTGTCGGGAGGCAAAGATTTCTCCTATCTTTTAATTCCAAGTTGCTGGGAGACTATATCTACCTCTTTTCTAAAATGGCTAGAAACAAATTAGATAATGCTAACGCAAAAAAAAAAAAACGGTCGCTATAATGTTTTAAAATCCAGTCTCTTTTATGTTCTTAAGTTTTCCTAACATAAACACACACAAAAACAAAATACTACTTTCAGTTAGGCAACGGTTAGCCTTTGCAGCATATACAAGTATGGTTTCACTCCGCCATATAAATTCTTATATTAGCTTAATTATAGACAAAGTGCTTGGATTTAGAAGTAGCTAACAATTTCCACTATTTCTTACATTGGTACTCCCAAGAAGCGTTATAAACTCAAGCCAAAAATGCCAGGCCTCAAAACCAAGGACTTAATCTTACTTTGTCTCACGTTTACAAGTTGGCAAATAGGCTGCCAATAGGCAAAGGGAAAATATCGGATGGATGCTTAAGTAAAGAGTGCAGGGGAAGAAAGACGAAGTGCACAAACTATAGCTGGGGATGTTCAAAGAAGGTGGCCCTAGCACCCTTTCTTCTCTCTTTCTAAAAACTGACACCAACAGTAGACAACGTAGGTAACTGCATGTGGAAGGTAAGTCTTAGGGCTTGCCCTGCTGCCGCCACTGCCCCTTGGATGCCCAACACCGATGCTGTTGAGTGCTGCTGCCAGAGAGCTCCGCTCGGACCTGGAGGGAGGTAATAGAAAGGCGCGCCGGCACTGTCGCGGCAGCCGCCTCGCGCATGAGACCTGTAGGGGCCGCTCGCGCCTATGCCTCCCGGGGCAACGACGCGCGGCAGGCCGCGGCTGCCTTCGACCCAACAGACGAGGCCTCCCGGAGAGCGAAGCTTGCAGGCCACCTGCCCGCACCCCACACTTCCCGCCCCACAACGTATCTAGCGAGGAAAGGCAAAGTTTGGCTCCCGCCGTTAGGCCTGAACTTTCCCGCCCGTCCAGGTCCCCACCGTTTCCCACTCGGCAGTCCCCAGGACTCCGGCCTTCCGTACCACTCAAGAGAGACTACTTACTCTGGCTGTTCCCGCAGAGACTGAGCCTCCGCGGCGGCCATCTTGAACTTCCTGACTCCTCCGCGGCGGTGGCGGCGGCTCCCCGGACCGTGGAGGATAGTGGAAGTGGAGGAAGAGGGAGCAGAGCCGTCGCGCATGTGCTAACCGCGTCAGGAACCGTGGAACTCTGAGTCCGTTCTAAGAATCCGGATATAAAAGTGCATCCGGGGACAGGGCGCACGAGCGTAATGACGCAACTTCCGGGACGAGGGGGTTTGGGGAGTTATAGGCGGTTCTCGCTATCGGTTTAAGGTTGGGAGACTTAGGCCTGCACTGTAGTCAGCGTTAGAACCGAACGTTAATTTCTTTCTCGAAACTTGCTAGAGAAGGATGCAAAGGAAGTGGGATATCGGTATCACGTGTACGGTTCCGAAAACTGGTTTTACTGTGAAGCCCAGAAGTTGAGTTAAAATTCTCAAACTAGGACAAACGACGATTATTTTGTCTCTGGGCTCTGTTGGAGGCATAGTGAATGCCTTTTTATTAGCTTCACAATTCAATCAGAAGTGACATAAAGGGAAACCTCTGTGGAAAGACATTGAGAATACTGGAAGGTTAGGGCTGCACATAGAACATAAATGTATTTTAATATGTAACTATTATTGATACATTTATTTGGAACCTTTGAACTTTGTTTCAGGCTTTGCTAAGTCCTGGGGTCGTTAGGTTCACTGGTTCAGTAAACTGAATTTGTAACTAATATTTTTGGTACATATGATCTGATTTGTGTTTTTCTATAATGATGCTACAGTAATGGTTCAATGAAATACTGTATGAGAAAACATTTACTGACGCTTGGGAGGCGGGGGGGATTATCCTCAGTACTCTGGAACCTGAAAGCAGAGTGACGATTACTTTCATTCTTGTAATCAACTCAGTTTGGGTTTGTCTTAGAAATTTGAGCTCGTAATATCTGGGCTTCTTACATATCTTGATTTTCAGAGGAGATGAGTTACAAATGTTCATACAAAATAAGTATCTCGTTGGCTGATTCTCAAACGTTAAAATGCTAAGTGTTTTCCCCTCATAAACTCTCTTAATATGAAATACTAAATCTTTGGATAATTATTTTTTGTGGATTCCTCGCCCTACCCCAACTGTAGCATTTCTTTATATAATCCTTAATTATATTGTTTTCTTCATGGATTTCTCTTTCTCTATTTAGCAGTCAGGTTCAGATATAACCTGGAAGGCTTCTTTCAAAGGAGGTTTTCAGAACTATGCTAAAGATGGTTTATATTTCAAACATTTACATACTAATTGTATATATGTTGGGATTTCAGAATTCTAATTATTCCTACTGGTAGATTCTCATCCCTATATATCTTTCAAAAGTATTACGAATTCAGCCTTGTATTTACCATTTATTTCATTATCTGCATCCCACCCCCAAGAAGACAAGGCCAGGTGCCACTGTGTCAAGAATAGCTCAAATATATTATTGAAATGACAAAAATTAAGTTATTTTTAAATAAATAATTTTAAAATTAAACGATCATAGTGTATATATTATAAACCTATTACAGATCTCTTCTTGGAAATAAGTGCAAACCTCTAAAAAAATCTCAGCTTGGATATAAAGTAAAATAATATACTTTAAGGCAAAAGAAGCCCAGCAAACTGGTGCAAAGAGGTAAGGAAACTAATTTGCTCATGATGATTCAGTTCCTAAGTGCCAAGCCAGGATTTGAACTAAAATCTAACCCCCAGCTCTGTGCTCTTTCCTTCTTACCATGCTGCTTCCCACAGAAATGTCATTTGTTCAGCATCTGCTTATTAAGCACCCACCCACACAACTCCATGATAGTCAAATGGTATTTGAGGAAAGGGAATGAAAAGAGCACTGGATTGGCATCCATAAATACCCTATTTTCTCAAGGTCTGGAAGCTCTAGTCTTTCTTCTTGTTGATTAATAGAGAACACATAGAACTGTCTCAATTTCCCCAACCATATTATCATCTTCCCTGGTCTCCTGCTCTACAATTCTTTGTAGTATTTTTAATGTGAAGATTTAATTAAGCACACAGAGTATGGGGAAGCATAGATGGGGAAAATAGGCACTAAGGTTGTTCAGGGTTGAAGCCAGATTATGACTGGCTAAAGTTTAGATTTGGACAAACCAAGTTTTTTTAAAAGAGCATAGTAAAAAGTCAGAAAATGATGCTGGCAAAATATTTCTTTTAAAAATGTCTCACCAAATTAGCTTGTAAGATACTACCCGTTGAGAGTACACTAGTAAGGGGATTTGTCAAGGACTCATCCCAAACTGTGGCTACCCTGGACAACTAGAAAGATGAACAGGTAACTTCTAGCGCAAATTAAGCCTGAAACATCGCTGGCGGCAAAAAAGACAAAACAAGCTGTCCTACTTTGGGCATATCGTGAGAAGGCAGGGTTCTTTGGAAAAGATAATAATGATGGAAAAATAGAAGGCTTCAGGAAAAGAGAAAGACCAAATATGAGATGGATTGGCTCTATAAAGAAGCCTTAGACGAGTCTGTAGGAGCTGAGCAGTGCTGATGAGGACCACATTAGTGGACATCATTCATTCGTAGGCTTGCCAGTAGTCCGAGCCACGTCACCGCACGTGAAACACACACACACACACACACACACACACACACACACACACACACACACAGCAACTACCGTTGCTGTGGTAGTTTTGGAAGAATGGGGTTTTTTGAAGGTGTTAAAAATTAAAGCAGACATCCACTTACTACTTCAATCATTCAGCAAGCATTTACTCAGCAACAAACTTAAGCTCAAATTTTCATTTTCCAGCTTTAAGCCAAATGTTTCATTCTTGCTGCTTTTCCTCCGCAAATTCAGGAAGCTTTGCATCAAAAGCTTCATTTCGTGGGACGCAGGCGCCATTTCGTAGGACTAGCGCCAGTTCGGCAGCTTAGGGGCTGAATTGGTCCGCGGG
The DNA here is from genome assembly GCF_000325575.1 of Pteropus alecto. Classification (NCBI taxonomy): domain Eukaryota; kingdom Metazoa; phylum Chordata; class Mammalia; order Chiroptera; family Pteropodidae; genus Pteropus; species Pteropus alecto. Next base: position 16,467,691 of record NW_006434369.1, read on the forward strand.
AAAACTCTGGAGAGGCGGGGCCTCCGTGAGAGTGCACTTCCGGTAGGTGGCTCTTGGCCCGCGCACCGCCCATGGAGTCGCGTTCGTGCGTGCGTGGTGCGTCCGCAGGCGGAAAGGGGTGGGCTTGTCCGAGGAAGGCCGGGTCTGCCACCCCGGGCGGTCCCCACCCTGAACCTGTGGAGTTTGCTTGAGAGGTACCTACTTCTAGTCAGTGCTTTCGCGCCCGCACTGGCCCAGCTGAGGCGTCTGCTCTCTCGGCAGGAGCCAGCTCGCTTCAGCCCCTGTCAGGCTGGGTGCTGTTGCCGCCATTACAGTCGAGGCGGTTTTCTGTAGCCTCCAGGCCAGCCGGTGGGCCCGCCTACTAATAGAGAGCTGGGTTGTGCCGGACGCCGAGTAGTGACACACTTTGTGCAACCGCGCGGAGGCCGCATTAAAGCGGAGGTCCAGTCTCTTTTGCTGAAGAGACCGTGAAAGCCAAACACTCAGCGCCCCACCACCAAACAATACCAGAAAAAGTTTACTGGCCCTGAGACAAGGTTTTGGGACAAACATGCACTTTTGAACGTCGCGACTTTTTCTTATTACCTTTGCTTCCTTTTAAGTATTATTACTTTTATACAAGGTACACACTCCGTAAGTGGTTTGAAAATACCTTTGAATTATGTTCCTTCCGTGGGAAGGGATTATTAAAGTAAACTACATTGACATCGTCAATCCCGTTAAACTCTTAATAGGCTCGTGATAGCGTAGGCTACAAACAAAAATAAGGAGTACCATAAAATCTTTTGAAGAAAACTGGTCCATGAGGGGTCCCTGTATGTTAATTGAATGAAGATCGCCTTTTCGATAATACTTAAGGTTTTATCTAGTTAAATCTAGACTTCGAATTTGTAGCCGTTTGGGAAGACACTGGGCTGTTTTTCCTTTAATACAAAACAAAAACTTTTCCCTTTGTTCCATGAAAATTAGTTTTTTGTTTGTTTTAAAGCAGTTCTGATGCGTTCATGAAAAACTGGAAAATAACAAAGCAAAAGGAAACAAAATGAAAACCACTCAGTTCCATTACGCAAACTGAACCAGCGTCAATGTATTGACTTATTTTAGCATATTTTCGTATGAAATATTAATTTTTCTTGTACTCATGTATAGACTGTGATATGCTTTTTCATGTAACATCCTCATCAATTTTTATGTAATTCTAATTTTATTAAACATTTTTATAACTACATGATATCCCTTTGTTACTGGATGTCTAAGTTCTTTCAGTTTTGCACTATTGTAAATGACTATGATGAGGCAATAACCAGAATAGTATTAGACCATGACCATTCAAGTCAGATATAGCTGGGCTTCACTACTTGCTCTGCAATTTCAACAACTTAACCTTTTTGAGCCTCATTTTATATGAGAGTAACATAAGAATAATAGTTCTCATTACATAGGGTTGTGAGAATTAAATGAAATGAATGAAAGTGCCTGGAGCACATATTGGTTAATACTAGCTATGTCTATAGGCAGGTTTATTAGTTTGTTTATTTTGTTCTGATTTTTCTGTGACACACGATTTATTTCTAGATTTCATATACAGTTAAATAATACCGCTACTGGGTGTCAGGGGTATTATACATAGCTTTTTATATATTTTATTGCATAATAATACATAAAAGCATAAATACATCAATTAGAAAACTTTTGCAATAAAAATGAAAATTTTCTGTAATCCTGCTACCTATAGATAATTTTTTCCACACTTTATAATACTTTTTTATACATTTATACTTACTGATTTTTTAAAAAATAGGATTGTATTATAAATTCAGTTTAATAACTTGCTGAGGACTGGAAAGAGGTCAGTGTAAAGAGTGCAGTGGTTAAAAAAGTAGGAAATAAAGCTGGAAAGGGATCTTGAAGGATTTGGATTTCATTTAAAACGTACTGGACAGACTAAGTCCAGGGTTGAAGAATGACATTTAATTTGTTTTAGCAGGTTCACTTTGCTGCTAAACAGCAGGAAGCAATGGGAGGAAAGGTGGAATCCAGTCAGTGTAATTCAGTAATCCTAGTAAGTGATGGTGGTGGTGTAGACCAGGGTGTAAATTGGAAAAAGTGGTTGGATTCTTGATCTATTTTGAAGGACAGGCTGTAGAATTTACAGATTAATTGGATGTGGATATGAGAGACAGAGACTTGAAGATTTTTTTGGCTTGAGCAATTGTATAGATTAATTGCCACTTAAAAAGACTGAAGGAGGAGCAGATTTTAAGCAGGACAGGGGAATGATGAGTTCCATTTCAGTTGTATTACATTTCAGCCTATTAGATGTGTAATTGCAAGAGGGGTCTTAAAGACCTTACTTGTTGAGTTGTCCATTTCTCCCTTCATTTCTGTGAATTTTTGCTACATGTTTTTTGGTTCTCTCTTATCAGGTGCATATGTGTTTATAAATGCTATTATTTTACCATTGGATTGACATTTATTACAAAACATCCTAACTTTTTTCTAGTAACATTTTTTTTTTAATTTTAAAGTTCATTTTGTCTGACATTAGTACAGTCATTTCAACTTATGGTTGCTGCTTGCATGACTTGTACCATTAAATCTAAACTATGTTTCTTGTAAACAGCATATAGTTGTATCTTTTTTTTCCCAGTCTAAATCTGCCTTTTGATATATTGTTACCTCCACTTATATTCAATGTTATTGATATAGTTGGATTTATGTCTATCATTTTACTTTTTGTTTTATATGTCTCATATTTTTGGGGGGTTCTCTACCTTCACTGCTTTCGTTTGCATTAAGTAAATATTTTCTAATGTAGCAGCTTAATTTCTTTAATGATTTTTTTTTCATTATTTATAAAGATATTTTCTTAGTGGTTGCTCCAGGACTTGCCATGTACATTTAACTTAATAGAATCAGCTTCAGATTTATAATAACTTAATTCTAATGAGATTTAAAACCTTGTTCCAATACAGTTTTATTCCATTTCTCTGCTTTTTGTGATATAAATGTTATATATACTATATATAACAATTAATCTATAAATGTAACAAACCCAACACTACATTGTTACAATGATTATATCTTTTATAGGAGATGAAAAAAGAAAGAGCATTACATATTTATAGCTTTTGTTATATTGACTTTTCTGGTTTTCTTCATTTCTTGTTCTTGTGGATTCAGATACTGTCTGGAGTAATTTCTTTAGCTCAATACAGCTTTGCTCTTACCCACCTCCTCTATACTGTTATTATCAAATAATTTAAATTACTCTATGTTTCAGGCCCAATAATACATTATATATAATTTTGTACAATTGTTTTTCTATGTGTACATTTAAAAAACAACTATTTTCTTTATTTTCAATTACAATTGACATTCAATATTATATTAGTTTCAAGTGTACAGCATACTGGTTAGACATTTATATAATTTATGAGATGATCCCTCCAATAAGTCTAGTAACCACCTGTCACTGTACATAGTTATTGTGATATTGACTATATGCCTTTTGCTGTCCTTCATATCCTCATGACTATTTTGTAACTACCAATTTGTACTTCTTAATCCCTTCACTTTTTCTGCACATCCCTTAACGCCCCCTCCCATCTGGCAACTATCAGTTTGTTCTCTGTTATTTATGAGCCTGTTTTTGTTTTATTTGTTCCTTTATTTTGTTCTTTAAATTCCAGGTATAAGTTAAATCATATGGTATTTGTCTTTGTCTGATTTATTTCACTTAACATAATACCCTCTAGTTCCATCCATGTTGTTGCATATGGTAAGATTTTAATTTTTTATGGCATTGTACATATGTGTACCACCTCTTCTTTATCCAGTCATCTATTAATGAGCACTTAGTTTGCTTCCATATCTTGCCTATTATATATAGTACTGCAGTGAACATAGGGGCCCATATATCTTTATGAATTAGTATTTTGATTTTCTTCAAATAAATACCCAGAAGTGGAATTGCTGGGTCATAATTGGTTCTATTTTTAATTTTTTGAGGAACCTCCAAATTGTTTTCCATAGTGGCTATACCAATTTGCAGTCCTACCAACAGGGCACGATGGTTCCCTTTTCTCTACATCCTCACCAAAACTTGTAGTTTTTTGATTTATTGATGGTAGCTTTTCTGAGAGGTATGAAGTGTTATCTCATAGTGGTTTCAATTTACATTTCTCTGATGATTAGTGACCTTGAGGATCTTTCCATATGTCTATGGGCCACCTGTCTGTCCTCTTCGAAGAACTGCCTAGTCAGGTCCTTTGCCCATTTTTTAATTGGATTATTTGCTTTTTTGGTGTTGTGTTATATGAGTTCTTTATAAATTTTGGATATTAACCCCTTATCAGATGTATCATAGGCCAGTATCTTCTCCTATTTAGTAGTTTGTCTTTTCGTTTTGTCAATGGTTCCCTTTACTGTGCAAACATTTTTTAGTTTGGTATAGTCCCATTTGTTTGTTTTTTCATTTGTTTCCCTTGCCCAAGGAGATATATCAGAAACAAATATTACTAAGAGCAATGCCAGAAAATTTACTGCCTATGTTTTCTTCTAGGAGTTTTATGGTTTCGGGTCTTACGTTTAAGTCTTTAATTCATTTTGAGTTTATTCTTGTATATGGTGTAAGAAGGTTCAGTTGCATGTATCTCATCACCATTTTTCACCAGTTTATTGAATCGACTGTCTTTACCCCATTGTATACTCTTGCCTCCTTTGTCACAGATTAAATGACCATCTAAGATGAATTTATTTCTGGGCTCTCTATTCTGTTCCATTGATATGTGTGTCTGTTTATATGCCAGTACCATGCTGTTTTGATAACTATAGCCTTGTAGTATAGTTTTATATCAGATAGTGTGATACTTCCAACTTTGTTCTTTTTTATTAAGATTGCTGTGACTATTTGGGATCTTTTATGGTTCCGGGTAAATTTTTGGATTATTATTTTGTTGATTGTTTCCTTGTTGTGCAAAAACTTTTTAATTTGATATAGTTCCAGTTCTTTCTTTATTTTTTTATTTTCCTTGCCCGAGGAGATATATCAGAAAAAATATTATTAAGAACAGTGACATAGAGTTTACTGCCTATTTTTCCTCTAGGAGTTTTATGGTTTCAGATTTTATATTTAAATTTTAGTCTGAGTTTATTTTTGTATATATTGTAATAAGCTGTTCTAGTTTCATTTTTTTTTTTTTTTTGCATTTATCTGTCCAGCTTTCCCAACAGCATTTATTGAATGGACTATCTTTACCCCGTTGCATATACTTGCCTCTGTTGTAGATTAATTGATCATGTAGGCATGGGTTTATTTCTGGGCTTTCTGTTTTGTTCTGTTGATCTATGTGTCTGTTTTTATGCCAGTACCATGCTATTTAATAACTATAGCTTGTAGTATAATTTGATATCAGGCAGCATGATACCTTCAACTTCGTTCTTTCTCAAGATTGCTGTAGTTATTTGGGGTCTTTTGTGGTTTCATATAAATTATAGTTCTAGTTCTCTGAAAAATGGTATTTTGATGTGGATTGCATTGAATCTGTAGCAGGGGTCCCCAACACTTGGGCCATGGACCAGTACTAGTCCGTGGCCTGTTAGGAACTGGGCTGCACAGCAGGAGGTGAGTGGCAGGCAAACGAGGAAGCTTCATCTGTATTTGCAGCCACTCCCCAGTCACTGCCTAAGCTCCACCTCAGATCATCAGACATTAGATTTCCATAGGAGCACCAGTCACTGGTGCCAAAAATGTTGGGGACCACTGATCTAAAAATTGCTTTGGGTAGTATGGACATTTTAATGATGTAAATGCTTCCTATCTTTGAGCCTGGTATATGCTTCCATTTATTTATATCTTCTTCAATTTATTTCTTCAGTGACTTATAATTTTCCAAGTAAAGGTCTTTTACATTCTTCGTTAATTTTATTTTATTTTATTTTATTTAAAGGATTTAATCTTTAATTTCATTTCTAGGTATTTTATTTTTTGATGCAATTATAAATGGAATTGTTTTCTTAATTCCTCTTTCTAATAGTTTATTATTGGTATACAAAACTGCAACCAATTTCTGAATATTAATTTTGTATCCTGCTACTTTAGTCAGTTATCAGTTCTAACAGTTCTTTTTGGTGGACTCATAGGGCTTTCTTTATATAGTATGATGTCATCTGCAAATAATTACAGGTTTACTTCTTCCTTTCCAATTTAGATGTTTTTTATTTGTCTGATTGATGTGTCCAGGACTTCTCATATTATGGTGAATTAAAGTAGTGAAAGTGGATATCCTTGTCTTGTTCCTGATCTTAAGGAAAATGCTTTCAGCTTTTCACCATTGAGTATAATATTAGCTGTGGATTTTTCTTAAATGGCCTTTGTTATATTGAAGTATGCTCTCTCTATTCCCACTTAGCTGAGAGGTTTTTTTTTAATCATAAATGGATGCTGGATTTTGTCAAACACTTTTTCTCCATCCACTGATATGATCATCTAATTTTTATCCTTCATTTTGTTTATGTGGTGTATCATGTTTATTGATTTGCACCTATTGAACCAACTTCGCATCCCAGAAATAAATCCTACTTGATCATGGTATATAATCTCTTTAAGTATTGCTGAATTCAGTTTGCTAATATATTTTTTGTTGTTGTTGAGGATTTTTGCATCCATGTTCATCAGGGATATTAGCCAATAATTTTTTTTTTTTTATAGTGTCTTTGTCTGGTTTTAGAATTAGGATAATGTTGGCCTCGTAAAATGAGCTTGGGAGCCTTCCCTCCTCTTGAACTTTTTAGAATAGTTGAGACAAATAGGTGTTAGTTCTTTGAATGTTTAGTGAAATTCACCTATTATGCCAGGAGTTTGGTTTGTTGGCAGTTTTTTGATTACTGATTCGATTTCATTAGTAGTTATTGATCTATTCAGATTTTCTGTTTCTTCTTGAAACAGAGTTAGTCCTGAAAGGTTGTATGTTTCTAGGAATTTATCCATTTCTTACAGGTTGGCCAATTTGTTGACATATAATTGTTCATAGTATTTTCTTATAATCCTTTGTATTACTGTCATGTCAGCTTTATTTATTTGGGTCCTCTCTCTTTTATTCTTGATCAGTCTGATTAAAGGTTTATCCATTTTGTTTATCTTTTTAAAGAACCAGCTCTTGCCTTCATTGATCTTTTGTATTTTTAGACTTTATTTCCACTTTGATTATTATTATTTCCTTCCATTCACTTTGAGCTTTGTTTGCAGTTATTCTTCTAGTGCCTTTCAGTATAAGGTTAGATTGTTTATTTGAGATTTATCTTGTGTTTTTTGAGGTAGGCTTGCATTGCTATGAATTTCCCTCTCAGGATTGCTTTTGCTATTTTCCATAGATTTGCGGTTGTCTTTTCATTTTTATTTGTCTGAGGGTATCATTTGATTTCTTCCTTAATCTCTTTGTTAACCATTTATTCTTTAGTAGCATGTTATTTAGCGTCCATGTGTTTGTGTGTTTTTCAGTTTTTTTTCCTTTTAATTGATTTCTAATTTCAACTATTATGGTTGGAGAAAACACTTGATATGATTTCTGTCTTCTTAAATTTATTGAGGCTCATATATATAGTAGCCTAACGTGGTCTATCTTGAAAAATATTCCATGTGCATTTGAAAAGAGTGTAAAGTTTGCTGCTTTGGCATGAAATGCTCTAAAAATATCAATTAAATCCATCTGATCTAATATGTTATTTAAAGATTCTCTTTCCTTATTGATTTTCTGTTTGGAAGATATATTCATTGATGTAAATGGGTGTTAAAGCCCCAAACTATGACCGTATTACTTTTAATCTCTCCCTTTTTGTCAGTTAGTACTTGCTTTATGTATTTTGTTTGGTGTATAAATGTTTACAAAAGTTGTATCCTCTTGTTGGATTTATACCTTTATCGTTATGAAATGTCCTTTTTCGGTCTCCTTTTAGCCTTTGTTTTAAAGTATATTTTGTCTGATATAAGTATTACAACTCCATCTTTTTTTGTTGTTTCCATTTGCATGAACTATCTTTCCATCACTTTACTTTCAATTTGTGTTTATCTTTCCATCTAAAGTAGTTCTCGTGTAGACAGCATATGTATAAGTCTTGTTTTCTTATTCATTCTGCTACCCTATGCATTTTGATTGGAACATTTAATACATTTATATTTAAAGTGATTATTGATAGGTATGTAATTATTACCTTTTTATTATTCATATTTACATTCTTTTATTTTTCACTTTTCTTCTTCTTAGATAAGTCCCTTTAACATTTATTTTAATACTGGTTTGGTGGTGATGAACTCCTTTAGCTTTTTCTTATCTGGGAAGCTCTTTACCTGTTCTTCAATTTTAAATAAGATCTTTGCTGAGTAAAGTAGCCTTGGTTGTATGTCCTTGCTTTTTATTATTTTGACTATTTCATGACAATTTCTTCTGGCCTTCAAAGTTTCTGTTGAGAAATCAGCTGACGGTCTTATGGGAGCGCCCTCGTCAGTAACTAATTGCTTTTCACTTGTTGCTTTTAAGAAATCTGTTTGTATTTAACCTTTGCCATTTTAATTATGATATGTCTTGGTGTTGGCCTCTTTGGATTCATCTTGTTTGGGGCTCTCTGCACTTTGTGGGCTTGTATGTCAGTTTCCGTCACCAGTTTAGAGAAGTTTTCTGTCATTATTTCGTCAAATAGGTTTCAATTCCTTGCTCTCTCTTCTTCTGGTACCCCTGTGATGTGAATTTTGTTTGATGTACCAGAGGTCTCTTAAACTATTCTCATATTTTTTAATTCCTTTTTTTTATATTACTGTTCTGATTGGGTATTGTCTGCTACCTTGTCTTCCAACTTGCTAATTTAATTCTCTGCTTCATCGAATCCGCTGTTGATTTCTTCTAGTGTATTCCTCATTGCAGTTGTTCTATTCTTCATTTCTGACTGGATCTTTTTTACAGTTTCTGTGTCCTTTTTTATGCTTACTATCTCTTTGTTGAACTTCCTACTAAATTCCTTAAGTATCTTTATAACTAGTATTTTGAATTCTGTATCTGATACATTGCTTGTCTCCATTTTGTTTAGTTAATTTTCTGGAGTTTGCTCCTGTTCTTTCATTTTGGACATGTTTCTTTGTCTCCGCATTTTGGCTGCCTCTCTGTGTTTGTTTCTATGTGTTAAGTAGATCTGTTAAGTAGATCTGGTACATCTCCCAATCTTTGTAGGGCGGCCTTTTATAGTAGATGCCCTGTGTGGCCCAGTGGTGTAGTCTCCCTGATCACCTGAGCCAGGTGCTCTAGGGGTATCTCTTTTGTGGATTGTGTGTATCCTCCTGTTTAGTTGAGCTTTAATTACTGTTGGCACATCAGTGGGTGGGATTGACCCTCAGGCTATCTGGCTATGAGGATAGGCCTCACCCATAGCTTATGAGCTGCTGTGTGGGGACTGATCCCATGAAGCAAGATTTACCCCAGCTAACTTTGGTGATTGCCAAGACCACCCTTTGATTGTGCTGCTTGGTGGCTAATTAAGTGGTGCTCTGTTGTAGTGTGAAGCCAGCTACTGGACGTGTTGATGATGGGGCTTCTTGGAAGGAGCTCTCATATAGGCCAAGGTCAGCCACTGCCTGTGACCAGCCTAGGGATATCTAGTTTAAGCTTCAAAGTGATCCATGGTTGGTCACTGCCTATGCTGGACCTGGAGGTGCAAGGGAGAGGCCATACTGTGAAACTGAGGTGGGCTGTGACCAGTACCAGGCTTGGGGAAACTCAGCAAAATGCCCAGGGCACCTCTAGGCTTGGCTGCCTGTAAGGCTCAGCTCCTGAAAGTGCCTCAAGAAGTATGTGTGTTGGGTTACGTGGGTCTCAGGGAGTCACCAAGGTAGGGAGAGTGGTATTTACCAGGTTAATACAGGTTGAGATTTGATACCAGTGCTGAACCTGGGGCCACTCAGCAGAAGTCTTAGGGTACACTGAGGCCAGCTGCTGTCTGCCTGCAGCCTTGTGGACCCCTGAGAGCTGTCCAAGAAAGACTGCAGCAGGGGTTAATGTTGGCTGCCTGCCGCATGAGCAGGAATTTCTGCAAGTGCCCCATTTGAGTGTGTGGCAGGGTCCCAGGGATTCATCAGGATGAAGTGAATAGATTTCACCAGGCCAATGCAGATTCAGATATGGCCATGTAGGGGGAGGGCTCAACACAGGAAAGATGGCATCCATCCACTGGCCACATGGGAGGAGGGTTCAGCACAGGAATCATGGCAGCTGACCCTCCAGCCCGTGCCCTGAAGTTACACAACTCAGTCTGCCCCTACATGTCTCTGTTGCCTCTTAAGACGCCTCCCCTCTGCCAGAGCCCAGATGAACATCTGTGAGTGAGTGAGTCTGTGCACAGGCCATTTAAGAGGACACTTGGGTTTCCAGCAGCCTTCTTTTTCACCCAGACAGTTGGAATTCCCACCAATTTTCACAGCTAGGTGTTGCAGGACTCCTCTTCCCAGCACTAGTGCTCTGAGCTGGGTAGCCCAGTGTGGGGCTGGGACCTCTTGCTCCTTAGTGGGGACCTCTGCACCCGAGACATCTCTCCCTATTCCCAATTGCCACATGTGGGTGTGGCAGTAGACTGTTTTGTGTTTCTACTCCTCCTACCAGTCTCAATTTGGCTTCTTTTTATATCCTTAGTTATATGATTTCTGTTCAGCTAGATTTCACATGGTTCTCCACATTCACTGTTGTATAACTTAGTTGTAATTTTAATGTGGTCATTGGAGGAGGCAAGCAGTGTTCACCTACTCTCCCATCTTGACCAGGACCAAAACAACTTTATTGCGATATAACTTAAATATCATAAAATCATTCATTTCACGTGTGCACTTCAGTGATTTTTAGCAAATTTACATAATTGCAACTATCAACATAATTTAGTTTTAGGATATTTTCATCACCCCAATAAAATTTCTTCCTATCCATTTGCAGTCACTCACTATTCCTACCTCCACTCCCAGGCAACTAAACAAACTTTCGTTCTTTATGGATTACTTTAATTCTCTATGTATTTGTCTTTTCTAGGCAATCATGATTTTTTTTTTAAATTTTATTTTTAGTACATTTACAATATTGTACACTTACTGCCTCTATCTAATACCAAACATTCTCATCACTCCAAACTAAAACCTTAGTCAACAAGCTGTCTTTACGTCTTTAACTTCTTTGAACATATCTACAATGGCCACTTTGAAATCCACTTACTCTCATGGGCAATTTTAATTGCATGCTTTTTTTATGGTGTATGGGGTCCTATTTTCTTGTTTCTTTCAATGTCTTGGAATCTTTTGTTGGAAACTGGATTTTTTAGGTAATGTGCTTTAGCGACTTTGTGTACTGGTCCTCCTCCTTCCCCAGTCTTGTTATTTGCTTGTTTTTTAGTGACTCAGTTATTTTAGTGGAGTCTATCCCCACCCCATCCCTACCTCCATCCTCTGCAGTGTAAAGCCTCTGATGTTGTTTCTTAGGGGGTGTAGCCTTGGATATTCCTACAGTCATTCTGTGATGCCAGCAAGGTTCTCTCTCTTTGCCTGTCTCTTTTCCTGGCCATACCCAGATGTTAAACTCCATTAATTGTTGTAATGCTTTCAGTATTACCCTAGGGTATGAATTGATCCACAGACAAACCAATCAAATTTAATAGGTTCACTTGAAATGATAGTTTCTGAGGTTGGTGTTTGAGATTTGGGCAGACCCCAGGTGAGTTCCTACGAGCGGTCTCTTTCCTTAGTTCTCGCCAGGAAACTAGCTGTCCTGCAGTTTAGCCTATATGTTTAATGATTCTACCAGTGTCCCTCTGGTTGTCTTTCCCCACAACTTCCACTTGTTTTGAGAACATCTTTAGGCTTGAATGTCCTATACTTTGTTGCAAGTGAAGTCAGTTCCTTTGGGAATAGATTATGAGGTATCTGTTTTACAGCCTATTACACCCTCTTGGCAAATCTCTAATCCAGGCTTTTGGACCTGGGAGTGGGGACAGTGGCCTATTTCTTTCTGAGTAACACCTTTCTTTAGGAACTGAGTGCTCAATGGAGGGAGACAGCAGTAGCCTCAGGTCCTCTTTGCTTGCTTCTCCCAGTGCCTCTGCATTAGGAGATGTGGCAAGGGCAATCAGGGCCCCAGTATTCTCACTAGTGCCACATTCAGGGTATAACTTTCACTCTATAATCTGGGCAGAAGAAGAGAATCCCTCCTCTTGGCTGCATTTTCCCAGATGCGACAGGGAGCAACAGGGAGCTGAGACAGAATGAGAAATGCTGACTTTCTTGGAAGATAGCTCTCTAACTAGGAGCTGGGGTAGAAAGAGCCCTGTATTTTGGGCTACAACAGTTGGGGTGGAGTTTCTATCTCTCCAAGTTGGGAGAGTGAGAAGGAGGGAGCAGGTCTTGGTTCAAATACCACAGATCTCATTGATTTTACCAAATTGTAGTAGATTTTCTTAAATAAATGTTTGTTTATTTGCTGCATTCCCTTAGGATAATTTCCAGAAATTATAAATGATTGTTTTTAAAATATTTTTACCAGTTTCGCTGGTGAGTGGGTTTGTGGAACTATTCATACTGCAATATCTGTTAAATATGTAATTGTAGATGTCAAGTAGGCAATTGGATAAACAGCTCTGGAGTTCAGGAATGAGAATGGGGCTAGAGATTGAAAATTTGGAGACATGGCATGTGCATGTCATTTTAAGCAATGAGATTGAATGAGCTTACTTGGGTTCTGGGAAAGAGGGTAGATGGAGAAAAGTGTAGGCAAGGTTTTAAAAGCCATGCTTATTTTAAAGTGATTGGCAAATAAGCATTGCTACTTATATGCCATTAGAGAAAAACTATTAAATCTACATAAAGTGTTAGGACACATTTAACAATTTCCTTAACTGTTCTTCAATAAAGTAATAGCCTGTGACCTTGGGTGATTGTTTAATCTCAATTTCCTCAACTAAAATGAAGGAGTGAAGCTAGGTAAGTACCCAGGCCTTTTTGTGCCCTCCACCCCCAAACTGAGTGATTATTTATACAAGCAAATAACCACACAGTTTTATTTCCTCATATTCCAGGTACTTATGTTTTTAAATCCTATATTCAGCTCTGGCAAGAGTTTAGTGAAATGGGCTTGCTTCTATACCAATGGTAGGAATGAATTTAGTAATGTGCCACAAGATCCTTACAAATGTGAATACCATTTGACTCAGTAATTCCTCTTTCAAGAACAGCCCTCATACAATATAAAGAAGTTACTGTTTTGAAATAAAGAAAATTTTAATTTTCCTTGGACCAAAAAGCCTAACCCCCGCCCCCTACACACACATTTTGTTACAAAGTACTCTACTGCATATACATCAGAGATTTTAATATTCACTATAGGTCTTTACATCACCAATCAAGCTAGAATTTTATCATTTGTATATGTCATTTCTCAAAAGGAAAGATGATTTAATTTTTCAGGTAAAATTAATCTGCCTAGAAGTCAAGGTACTTTGTATTAAAAAAATTTTTTAATTGCAGTTGAAAACAAATTTGTGAAGTAAACCTCTGTATGTTATGTTCTGCCATAGGCGATGTTCTTCAGTAGGCAAATGGATAAACAAACTATGGTAAATCCATACAATAGAATACTATTAATGATAGAAAGAAATGAACTTGAAGCCACGAAAAGACTTGGAGGAACCCTAATGCACATTGCTCAGTGAAAGGAGCCTGAAAAGGCTGCATACTGTATATGCTAGCTACATGATATTCTGTAAGAGACAAAACTATGGAGACAGTAAAAAATCAGTGGTTGCCAGCGTTCAGGGGGAGGGAGGGATGAATAGGTGGAACATAGAGAATTTTTTTGGACAGTGAAAATACTCTATATGCTACTGTAATGATGGATACATGTCATTATACAATTTGTCCAAACTCATAAAATGTACAAGGCCAAGAGTGAACCCTAATGTAAACTATTAGTTCATTAATTGTGACAAATATATCATTCCAATGCAGGATGTAAATAATTAAAGAAACTGAGGGTGGGGTGAGAGGGAGTATATGGTAACACTGTACTTAATGCTGTTTTTCTGTAAACCTAAAACTGCTCTAAAAATAGTCTATTTGAGGGAAAAAAATCTCAGCTAACAAATTTGTGAGGTGGACCTCTATATGTTGTAAGTGTATGGGGGATTATCTTGGTGGAGTTACAGGTAACTAGACATCATTTCAGCAACATTGTTTCTTCCACAATCACAATAGCTTATTTTAAAAATTTTGTGCCTTGTAGTAAAGAGTTAACATCAGCCCTTTAGTATGTCAATTATATCTCAATGACACTGAAAGAAAAAAAAATTCAACATCAGCACTTTATAATATCTTTTTATACGTTCTTTTCTCTGCCTTTTTTCTACACGTAGGTCTGCATTATTAAATTGATGAATTCAAATATAAATTACATTTCATGTGATCCTGTTATTTATCAAAGGAAAGCATAATGTCCAGTTCTTTTTCTTTTCTGGGGGAAGACTTTGAAGCTCAAACTGCAAGCTTAGTAGAAATACTTTCATTAGAGATATATGGGTGCAATCTTTGCCAGTTTACTAGCAACACAAATAGGAACCTCTAGAACCACATTTTAATTTTCTTTATAAGAATAGATGCCATTACACTTTTGAACCGGAAATGAATACTGACTTGTATAAAAATTTCAACGATTTTAGAGTGGAGATTAGTCAGAAAACAAGGAAAATCTGGAAAAGATCCTTCTCTGTTATCGATATATATATATATATAGTGCTCTGAAACCCAAATTCTGAGTGCATATCCTAACTCAGGTGGTCATAGTGACAATCTACACACACAAAGGAAGTACTGTTTAAAGAAGCTGGACAATTCCTGCTAAAAGGCTTTTCTCTCTTGTGGCTAATGTCCACTGAACTAAAATCAGGTAAGAAAGATCAAAAGACCCAGTCTGAGCACTTTCCAGTTGTGGGTGTATGTTAAATTTCTAGTGTACAACCTCAGAACCTTGGTAGAATTAGGTGTCCAAAGTAGTTTCAAAACAGAACTGATAAAAGGCAGAAAAGAAGAAATGACAGTAGAGCCCACCTCTTAAGATGTGATAAAAGAAGCCTTTTATGTAGCCTGATATTTTAGACCAAAGTTGTATAAATTACATTATAAATGTCAAAAGAGACATTTTGGATTTACACATTTCTATTGTAATTGAGATATGACTGCATAGAACTTAATGGAAATACACTTAACATTTTATATGCTGGTAAAATTAATCATCACTACTTGGTATGGAAAAGGTTTTCTTGTCACTCAGTGATTAGGGGCAAATACAGGAATCTGTCATCAAGGAAAAGAATCAGTCATTACAGTGTTTTTATAGTACCCAAAATATTTGGCTTTCTGTGAAGCTGAACATATTAGAAATCTTAGGAGACTTCTCATTATGATAACTTACTTAAGTTTCTGCATGGTAAGACTTAGAGCATACCAATAAGTTTAGAGAATTTCTTTTAAGTTTTTGCAGTTCTTATTTGCTCATCTTAAATGAAATTTAGCAAATTACATTTTGGATATAACAGTTGTGGCACCTGTGTTTTTTGGTGAAACTGGTTATGATTAGTCTCTTTTAGCTTGCATAATTTCAAGCAGTTTGATATAATTAGATATAATCAAAGTATGTGGGAATAAAAATTGATTTTCTAATGTATGCAGTATGTTGTCTAAATCTATGTTTGCATATATGTCCATAATTTTGAAGAGTTAAAAACTTTCTACATCTCTTAACAGGACTGTAGTCTGTTTACTGTAAGTGCATAGTGGTGAAGAATACAAGGACTGCTCTTATGATTTGGTGCCATTGCTTTGACTGGTACTAAGGTTCCAATCCACCTTTGATTTTGCACCATCAGTAAAATATCAACATAAGCAAAAAGGCAAACAGCATCTTAGTGTTATTATGAAAGTAGTTTTGACACTAAACCCCATGAAAGAATTTTGGGAACCCTTAATGAACATGGACCACACTTTGAGGACTGCTATGGTTGTTGGAAAAATTAGTCAAATAGACAAAATAGGGAGGGATTACTTTTGCCATTATAAGTAAAACACCATGCACCCATAACAATGCTGGGGAGGACTTCTACTATGAGGAGGATAGCAAAGTTCATCACTGCCAGCCACCAGGAATAGAAGTCCAAACTTTTTTGCCCACTGCATCCTGGTATTGGAGTCACCAAGGAAAACATAATAGGTCAGACACTGAATGGAACAAATGCTTTTACTCAAAGAAGAGACAGAGCAAGATCAGCTCCAATAGTGTATGTTGATCTCCCATGGCCAGCAGGGCCACCTCACTGCCCTACAGGCAGCTGATGCAAGACAAATGGCCTGCATATACTCTTCTTGCACTGAAGCAGAAGAACCCAACCCCTACTCTGTGGAGTTTGAAATATTGACTGTTGAGGGTGTGTCCGAGGGTCACTTCAGTGGAACATATTGAGCTTGAAACAGGGAAATATTTTACCACACAAGATGATGATCTCCACACAAGCTGTGTGGGCTTTTCATCTTGGTAAGGAAGTATTCCAGGCCCAAGGTTCATAATCTTATGTGGCTGAGTGGGATAGAAGGACTGTAGGCATGAGACTGCCTTTCTTGATAATTACGTATGACATGCTACCACTACAGTCCTACCTACTGCCTCTCTTTGGCTAACCTAGTCTAGTTGCTTTACTTTCTTTTTTGTTAAAATTATTATTTTGCCCTAAGTATTATGTAATGTTTTCTTGTTGAAAATTATTATAAAATTTAACTATAGATGTTTGCTTTTAAAAATTAATAGGGGAGGGAATTAAGCACAGTTAAAAAAATATAAAAACAGTGAATTCAAAGTAGTAAATAAATGCTAGATAGTTATGTATTATAAATGTCTTCAAGACCAAAAAGAGGATAAAACCAAAACTTCTAGGACATATGTCCTTTTTATACATTGGGGAAGCATGTTGTCAGTTTCTGTTATTGCTTCCTCAAGTTATTTTGTGTCTACTTAGAGCCTTCTGTCACTTTCACAAACTATTTAGAATAAATAATGCATAATAGTACCCACTACTGGTGCTTACTAAACTGATTATTGACTTCTTATAGATATTATCGAAAGAGAATGTAAGAGGCAGAGCGATCTGCTATAGAATTGGATTATTTATCTACAGTTGCTACATGGAAAGTATTCCTGTGTTTTTCTTGTCTCTTGAAAAAGATAATGGCTATCTGACACTTTCACGAGGGGAGGGACATTCTCTCCTCTCTTGATAGCAATTTTGGTGTATCCTGCTATAAGGAAGTCATCTATATATTTCCTTTGTTTTCTTTAAAACTGCTCCAAGTTTAAGTCCTAGGTAGTATTTTGGGGAAAATTGGAATTACTATGGACTAAATGTCCTAAAGTTTGGCTTGTAAACTCTGAAATGGTATACACTGGAGAGGTGCCAATGAGATGTTTTCTAATTTTTAAGTACATGTAGATAGTTCATTCACTTTGCCAAGAACAAAACTAAGAAATACTACTGCAAAAAAATCATCTATAGATTATCTGAAACACTTTAGACAACTCTACTGTACTAATCTTATTTGGTAATGAGCAGTTGCCCTTAATTACACAATTACACATGCAAAGTACTTTGTAACTTATAAGGGTATGTACAAATATTAGTTACTGGAAGTTAGTACAGTAAAAGGAAGAGATGAGAGCAAGGGTAAAACACTTGCAGAACGATGAAGCTACCTAAAACAAATATAAATCCATGTGAATATGCAAATGTGATTTTTATATATGAGACTATTTCCATCTTTCAGTATTGCTTCTTTTTATAAACTGTAACTTTGCTCTTGTGCTTTTTTTCATCCATACAGGACTTAGTTTGGTACATTGACATTATGATGTCAGTGTATATAGATCTGTAAACACAGGTTTGGATTACATCTGTACTAATTATAATCCATAGGATTAAGAATATTTATGATTGGTCTTCATAATCATTTTGAAGATTATTGATCTTGTAAATATATATGTTTCTGTGCCTTTTTTGAGACGGAGAAAAATTTGCCTGATTCCCAAGCATCTCAATGCCCATGCCCACAGTTCCTATTCACATTTGTACACTGAGTGTGAAGGAAATGCAACAACAGCAATAAAACTGCATTAATATGTAAGTGACTTGCTATCAGTAGACAGTCTAGGAAGTATGGAAAACTATAAAATGAAAAATAAGTTATCTATACTTCTACCACCAAGAAATAGTTACTAACAGTTTTGCTTTTTTCCCCTGGTTCCTTTTTTTCTGGATTTTTCCTTAAAAAATGTATTTTTTAGATCTAATATGACACTTATATAGGTTATTTTTAGTCATTTAAAATTGAGTTAGGACCGGTGAAGGAGGGCTAAACTTGGATGAAATAAAAAAGCTATTTAAAGTTTTTTTAATTAAAATCTTTTATATTATTACTTTTAAGATGGAACTTAGACTTAGAAATGAGAGTACAGAAACCTTTCCTCCAACTGTCTTTTAATCAGTACATTTTATGAATATTTTGATAACATCCTAAGGACTATGAAAATGCAGAAACTCAGGTCTTTTTTTTTTTTTTCACTTTATTGCTACTAACATATTTTAGAAGGTTTTGAAATAATAGTTGCTTTTTAGATATTCAAAACACATTTAACACAGTAATATGTGTCTCTCACAGAATCTTTCAGTTGACTTCTTAGTTTTCTTATAATATTCAACTCTTTCTATGTAATTAATTTTTGTTTGGATTAGTTCCTTTCTCTTTGGAAAAACTCACAGAGAAGGAAGATGAACCCCACCCAGAATTTGATTCCATGCTGAGACTGATGATATCATAAACGTACCAAGTAGGTATGGAAAAGTTTATTCACAGTGAGGCTTTCCAGGGAGAGCAGGGATGGCTCCTAACCTGATCTGCAAGTGGCTTGAGAGAACCTGCAAAGGAGACTGGCTTGGAGTTTTTCTGGTGGTTAGACGGTGGAGTTCCCATATTCCGGTTATACTTGTGTGGTTTGAACTTGCACCAAAAGTAGGGAGCATTTGAACTTTATTATGGTCATGCTCAGATGTGAGGCAAGGGGAAAAAGGGCGGTGGGCTTGAAAGCTGTCAGTAGTCAAACATCAAAACTGGAATCGGACTCTAATCTACCTTCCTAACTATTTTGTGTACATAATTTTGAAAAATCTGCTTTTCCTGGCATTTTCCAGTAGAATAGTAATAGTGTAATGATGATGATAGCTAACACCTAGGCATACTATATGCTAGACACCAATGTGTGCTTTACACTTATTAGTTCATTTAATCTTCATAATAAATCTATGCAATAGGCAGTATCTTCATTTGACAGACAAAATATCTGCAGAACAGAGTTTAGGTAATTTTCTCAAGTTCACATTGCAACTAAGTGGTAGAGACAGAATTCGAAGTGGCCGCCAATATCCTGTGTTAATTAAAAGAGTTTTAAAAATAATGAGGTGTTTTGAATAACTTCCAATATTTTCTGTGTGAATTAGTGCAACCTTTGGGCCCTAGGAAATGCTTTTCCAAAAGAACCTGTATTTCTACTTATTTAATTTAAAAATTAATAGCATATTCCTATTGAATGGTCTAGCACTACTATAATTTTGGCCCTTTTTCACTGTTAGGTTATTATACATATCTCTCAATTTAAAAATATGATTAGGTTTTCAGAAAACATGGAAGAGGGAATACAACTGCCCACATTAAAAATTTGCACTGTCCTTGAGTTGGTAATTTATGGAGGGAAAAACTGGTATGATCTTTTTTTATCTTAGTGGTGTAATTTACTAATCCTCTTATTGATCCTCTTTCTGTTCTTTTAAATGTTTAGCTAATTACTGTTTAACTATCATTTTGGGGAAGTTTGTTACTTTCAGCTATGTGATTTAAGATACAATACTTGATAAAAAAAAGATGGTTGATAACAGTTTTTAGGTAAATACATATCTAACAGAGACTTTAATAATTTAGCTTCTCTAAACTTTGTTTAAAAATGATCTAATTATGAAGTTCTTTGAGATCTTAAAAAGCATTACTGAATTCAGTTGACTGCTTTTAGGAGAGCATCTTATTTAAACTGCTTGGGCTACCTTGAAACATCTTTCGTTTCAATGCCCTTCTAAAGTTATATTAAGATTAACTATATATGACTAATTCCATTTTCCTTGAAATCTGTTATAACACACAAGAAACATCTTCTTATACAAGAAATATATTTTCAGTAAAGGGAGGAGTTTTTTTTTTTTGGTGTCTTATTTTAGACATTGTGTAGTTGTAGCTCATTGGGGTGATTTTTTCTTTACAAGGTGAGATAAGAGTCAAGATTATTATTTTTTTCTTTTTGTCATATAGATATCCAGTTATTCCAACACCATTAAATTACCTTGGTCCTTTTTCTGAGAAACCAAATAGACGTATATGCACGGGTATATTTTTGGGCTGTGTTCTGTTTTAATGATCAACATGTCTATTCTTATACCAATATTTCACTGTCTTAATTACTGTAGTTTTATAGCAAGTTTTGAAATCAGGTAGTATAAGTCCTCTGTTTGTTCTTTTTCAAAATTGCTTGGCTATTCTGGGTCCTTAATATTTTCATTTCCATGTAAATTTTAGAATCCATTTGTCAATTTTTCTTTGAGAAATTTTATTTCTCCCTTTTTTAAACACTTTTGTTTTATTGTGGTAAAATATACATAACATAATATTTATCATCTTAACCATTCGTAAGTGTATTGGCATTACTTATATTCACAATTCTGTGTACTCATCATCACTATCTATACCCCAAACCTTTTTATCATCCCAACATAAACTCTATTCCCATTAAACAATAATTCTTCCTTTCTCCTCCCCCCACTTTCTAATAGCTCTATTCTGCTTTTTGTTTGTATGAATTTGCCTATTCTGGCTACCTTATATAAGTAGAATCATACAATATTTATCCTTCTGTGTCTGACTTATTTCACTTAGCATAATGTCTTCGAGGTCCGTCTATGCTGTATCATGTATAAACATTTCATTCCTTTTTATGGCTGAATAGTATTCCATCATATGTATGTACAACAGTTTTTTTTTTTTAATTTATTCACTGTTGGATACTTGGGTTGTTTTTACCTTTTGTCTATGGTTAATAATAATGCTGTGAGCATTGGTATAAAGATAACTATTTGAGTCCCTGCTTTCAATCCTTTTGTACATATATACCACAAGCAGAATTCTTGGTTCATAAAGTAATTATATATTTAAATTTTTTGTGGAACTGCCAAATTTTTCCACAGTGGCTGCACCATTCTCCTTCACTTTTTTTTTTTATACATTCAGTTTTTATTAAAAGTTTTGCATGTCTTTCTTGTTTAAACACAGCAAATTCCACTTAGCTATAAGAGAACTGGCTAGTTGTCATATTAAGCAAATTTAATTATGGCATAAATGTAAATATAATGGAGAAAAGTTAGATTATTTTAGGCTTGAAGGCGTGGATAATTTCAGTGGATATAACAAGCTACTTTACTTTTTCTAATTATCTCAGTAAAGAAATTTGGAAAAAAGAAGAAAGGGAAAACAGTACAACAGGGTCTTCCTTGTTACCTCAAATTCTGACCCCAATGTCACTTCTCCTCCAGTGTCTTTTTATTTGCTTACTTTGGTTACCCATTCCCAAGGTCACATTCTGGACCAGCTTCTCTTCCAAACTCAGTAATTCAAACATCCATTTCCAACTATAAGCACTGTAGATATTTTTCAATCTCATAATCCCTAAACCCATTGGCTCTTCCATGTTTTCTCTTTTATTTTTGTTCCTCTTCCTGCCTAGTTTAGATTCCATGTTATATTATTTCATTTACTCTTTCTTGATTATGTACTCAACTCCCTTGTCTCTCTGCCTATCCTAGCTCCTGTCTCCTAAAACCCTGACCCTGAGTAAACTCAATTACCTACCGTCCATGTTTGGACATAGGAGTTTGAGCCATGCCATTTTTAAAAGATAATCTTGCTGGATACAGAATTCTGAGTTGGTAGGGTTTTGTTGTTGTTGTTGTTGTTGTTGTTGTTTTCAACATCTAAAATATTTTACTCCACTCTATGCTTGCATGGCTTCTGGTGAGAAAAATTCATGAGACTCATATCCTTGTTTTGTTATAGGTAAGGTGTTCTTTTTCTCTGGCTTCTTTCAAAATATTCTCTTTGTTTCTTGATTTTCTGCAGTTTTAATATGATATGCCTAGGTGTATATTTTTTGGTATTTTTTTCTGCCTCTTATTCTCTGAGATTCCTGGATCTGTGATTTGGTGTCTGCCATTTAACTTTAGAAAATTTTCAATTATTACTTCAAATATTTCTTCTGTTTCTTTTTATCTTTTTTTTTTTTTTCTTCTTGGCAGTTTCATTACACATGTTATACCTTTTGTAATTGTCTCATAGTTTTTGAATGTTCTATTTTATTTTTTTCCTAACCTTTTTTCTCTTTGCATTTTAGTTTCACAGGTTTCTACTGATTTAGCTTCAAGCTGCTGATTCTTTTCTTGGCCTGGTCCATTCTATTGATGAGCTCATCCATTCTTCATTTCTGTTACAGTATTTTTGATTTCTAGAATTTCTTTTTGAATTTTTTAGTGTTTTATTTCCCTACTTACATTATCTGTCCTCGCAGCTTGTCTACTTTTTTCATTATAGCCCTTAGCCTATTAATCATAATTATTTTAAATTTATGATATAATCTAAATTCCCTGCCATATCTGAGTCTGTTTCTGATGCTTGCTTTATCTCTTCAGGCTGTACTTTTTGCCTTTTAGCATGTCTTAAAATTGTTTGTTGAAAGCCATACATAAAGAAATAAGATAGGCCTTTAGTATGAGGTTTTACGTTCATCTGGCTAAGAGTCTGTCTTTACTGTTTGCTGTTAACTGTGGTGTCAGAGGTTAAAATCTCCTCTAGTGTCCTGTTTTTGTATTCCCTGTTGTCTTTGGATATTCCTAGACTCCTTAAGTAGGTCCTGAGACTTATGATTATTTTAGCTGTAATCCCCATGATCATACAGGAGCTCTATTGATATTGTGGTAAGATATGGGGGAAAGAGAGCATTCTACAGTCCTGTGATTAGGTCTCAGTCTTTTAGTGATCCTGATTTGGATATTTCCCTTCCTTTACACCAAAAGCTATGGGAGGATAGAGTTATTTCTCTTAGGTTAGTTAGGTTCTGATAAAGTAGGTTACCTTGAGGGCAGACCTTGTTAACAAAACAAAATACTTTGGGTGCATTTTTTATGAGGTTCCTTTCACAATCTCTTCTGGAAACACAAGGTGATTTTTCTCTGATTTTCACAATGGTAGGACTCTTGGAGGGAAAACTAATATAAGTGTAGGATTCCCCTACGAATGAGCCCCTTTAGGTATTTTAACTCTCAATCTTCTCCACATTAAGCCTCCAGCGATTTGTCAATTATAGCTTAAGGGTTCCAATATTGACTCTAGCTGTCAGTTTCTGCTTCTAGTGAAGTAAGCTGTGATTCTTTGTGTCCATCTGTTTTCTTGGTTTTTGGGGGCAGCAGTTTGCCTTGTGAGCTCAATTCTCTGATGTATCAAAGAAGAGTTATTGATTTTCAGTTGGTTTAGCTTTTTTCCTTCCTTCCTTTCTTCCTTTCTTTTCCTTTCCTTTCCTTCCTCTTTCTTTCTTTCTTTCTTTCTTTCTTTCTTTCTTTCTTTCTTTCTTTCTTTCTTTCTTCCTTTCTTTCTTTTCTTTCTTCTTTCTTTCTTTCTCTTTGTGAGGACAGGAGTGACAACTTCAAAGTACTTTACATGTCTGACCAGAAACCACAGAAGGATGCATGTTGATTTTTCAAATGATCCTGCTGTGATTTTGATTGGAATTGTGCTGAATCTGTAGTTCAATTTGGAAAGAATTAACATTAACAACCTACCGAATGGGAGAAGATATTTACCAATGATATATCCGATAAAGGGTTAATATCCAAAATTTATAAAGAACTCATATAACTCAACACCAAAAAACCCATACAATTCAATTAAACAACGGGCAAAAGACCTGAATAGGCATTTCTCCGGAAAAGACATACAGATGGCCAATAGACATATGAAAAGATGCTCAACATCACTAATCATCAAGAAATGCAAGTTAAAACCACAATGAGATATCACCTCACACCTCTCAGAATAGCTATCATCAGTAAATCAACAAACAAGTGTTGACGAGGATGTGGAGAAAAAGAAACCCTTGTGCACAATTGCAAATGGTGCAGCCACTGTGGAAGACAGTTTTGAGGTTCCTCAAAAAATTAAAAATAGAACTAACTTATGACCTAGAAATTCCATTAGTGAGTATTTATCTGAAGAAATCCAAAACACTAATTCAAAAAGATATATGCATACCTATGTTCAACAACTGCAGCATTATTTACCATAGCCAAGATAAGAGGCAAAGTGCCCATCAATAGACAATTGGATAAAGAAGAGGAGGTACATATATACAATGGAATATTACTCAGCCATAAAAATATGAAATCTTACCATTTGCAACAACATGGATGGACCTAGAGGGTATTATGTTAAGTGAACTAAGTCAGACAGAGAAAGACAAATACCATATGGTCTTATATGTAGAATATAAAGAACAAAATAAATGAACAAACAAAACAAATAGACTCGTAGATACAGAGAACAAACTGAGGGTTGCCAAGATGGGAGCGGGTGGGAGTTTGGGTGGAAAAGAAGACAGAGTTAAGAAGTAGAGATTGATAGTTACAAAATAGTCATGGGGATGTAAAGTACAGAATAGGAAATATAGTCAAAAATACTGTCATAACTATGTACGGTGGCCAGGTAGGTACTAGACTAATCGGGAGGATCACTTTGTAAATTATATAAATGTCTAACCACTAGGCTGTTGTAGGGTTAACTCAGAACATAGACCCTCCACATACTCAGAAGACTGATAGCTGCCTGGCCAGCAGACAAGGAAAGCAGTACACAAAGAGCTTTCAGCACATTTTCTGCTGCTCCCATGGGTGTTTTCTGCTCCTGTAACCAAGCAACACATCTTGCTCCCCCAATGAGATAACCCTTCTCTATGCTTATGTGCATAAAAAACTCTGCTTGCTCATGGTCAGCAGCTTGATTCCTGCAGCTTCGACTAGCTTCTGCTGAAGCGTCCCTGGCTGTGTGTAGTAAATGGCATTTCTCACCCCTCTGGTCCTCCTGGTGGTGCTTCCAGATATCCAAACCCAGGTGCACATTCCAGGCCTCATGCTCCTGCATTACAATTGGCATAGCCGGCAGGATATTCCAGAAAATACTCTAGTTGAGTCAGCCTTGAGTGAGGGGGAGAACATACCTGGTGGGGGCCTGACAGGGGGAATCCCGGGGTAGGACTCTGGGTCCATGTTATTTGAGGTGGCAAGCCTTTTAGATTCTTGGGGCTCACCAAGGGAATGGGAGGATGTCCCCAACACACCTATGGGCCTCTTACAGTTTTACTGAAAATAAGGGAATTGTGTTCTTTTAAAAAAGGAGCTGTGGGTTGTAGCAGCCACAGTGGGCTGGCCCCTTCTGCAGGCACTGCGTGAGGCTACCACTCAACAGTTGCAGGCTGAGGAAAACGTGAAGAAAGTGGAAGAAGAAGTAAGGCTAGAAAGAAACCTCTGAGTCACACAGGCCAATAGCAAAGATATTCTGGGATGACAGAACAGACTAGTGAACAACTGCAGGACCTATCCTGTTGCTCTGCAAAAGTTTAGGGGTGAAAGCTAATGAGAGTTTGCATGTAGGCAGTAATTGCACAGTCTGAATGGAAACCCAGTAGATAGGACCCCTCCTCAGAAAGTGAGTCTGAGTCAGATGAGAATACAGAGGTGTCCCTCCCAGAGGAAGCTATATGTTTTACTCAGGCCTGCCCAGTAATTGTTCAAAAACTAAAGACTCAACAAGAATGTCCTGAGGGGCAAAATCCAAGGAACCTGCCTCCTCTACCCGGCCATGTACATTGGCAGAGTTGGTAGAGCTGGCCGCCAAGTTCCACCAGAAAGGATCAGAGTCCATTGCAGGGTAGCCTCTGCCTCTGGGACACCAGTGCAGATAGCATAATACTGTCTGCGGATGAATTAACCCAGATGGCCTCTGTCACCACCCACCTTTCATTGCACCAATGCATATATGGGGCAATCCAATATGCAGAAAACACATCGCTGCTGAATTGGCTCATGGCGGGTTGCTGCATGGTTTGGCCAAATAAAGGCAATTTGCCGATGCCCCAGCATGCTGGATGCCCATGACGGAACTGCAGGTGTTCCTTAGGGAGGTGGGAATGTGACATGCTATTTACTTCGAACCATTTGAGGGCCCCGAAGTGGTGCCATGTACTGCAGGTATGCGGGACTGCATCATCCAGACAGCCCCACTGGCCTATTATGGTACCTTGGTGCCACACTAGTGAGGAGGACAGTCCAGGCGACAGCACAGGCTGTTGCCCATTTCGAGGGAAATTGAACTGGCCAGGCAGAAACTGAGGGCTTGATGATGTGCAGGTGCAAAGTAACGATGGCCCAGTAAAGGTGACCAGAAGGCAACTATGGATGGATCTAATAAGTGCCGGGGTCGACTAAAGAAGATTGATAAGCAACCCAATACAGTACTGGTAGCCCTGTGGAGGCAGCCTAAACCAGACAGAAATTCCAACCCCTGCTCGACAGGCAGGTAGCTAGCTGTCTGCACCTTGGAATGGACCTCAAGTGAAGGACTCTTTGACTCTGCATGGATGACTTTTTGCAGGACCAGGACACGTCCCAAATATTCACCCAGACAGTCAAGATCAATTTGTCTTTACCTGGGAAGGACAACAATGGAACTTCACTGTCCTACAGCCTCACTATTTGCCATGGTTTTTTGGCTGAGGATTTGTCTGGCTGGGCTAAACCCTCCACCGTACAATTGTATCATTATATCAATGATGTCATGCTAACCTCTGACTCTCTTTCAGGCTTACAGCAAGCTGTACCCTGCCCCCACCTTTTCCCAGCCTCTGTAAAACTGTCAAGGGCAAATGAAATACTTCTAGAGGTTACAAAATATATTCATAAATTTGCCAATCTAAAGGATGTTAATTGCTTACTTTCTAACTACTATTAGAAATTGAGGTTTCTGAGAGCTAAGAATTCATATTACAATTGGAAGGGAAATGTATATGTTTAGTAACAGAAGGTATAAGTTATAAAGATTTATTTTAAAGGAGATTAAAGGAAAGTAGTTTGTCCTAAAGTTGGTTATTTTGAAATGAGTAAGAAGAGGCAAACTGAAGGGATGAAGAAAGTTGCAGAAGAAAAATCTTGAAAGAGGAAACTTTATATATGGTTAAACTAAACAAGATTGGAAATAAATTTAAATGTAGGCTAATACAAAAGCAGGCTAATACAAAATCGGAGTTGTTTTCTCCCTCTGCTAAATAAGACAGAGTTTCTGGGATTATGGGTCTGCTACTGATATTGTGGAAAAGGTTTCTGCATGAAGAAAACAAAGATTCTGTGTTTTATCAAAATAATTTTCCATGTTTTATGTTGTCTCAATCAGGCCTTTGGCTACTTAAGGATATTGTATCTTCACAATTGTTAAGAACTAAATTTTGCTAATTATTATACAGAATTGGAGTGTTTCTTTTCCTCCCTACTTACCCTTCCGGAATCCAAACACTTCTAATGTGTAAGTATTCTTACTTTCATGGCAATGTGATTATTTGCATAAGTTTAATAAGAACCTGTTCTCTTTATACCAGGACATGATTGGAAACTAGTTTTTATTACCAAGCCTTTGACTGGAATGTCATATTTAAGAGGAATGCAGAGACTTAGATGTGACCAAACAACTTTAAGGAATTAAGATTGACTTACAGAAGCCAATAAAGCCTTTGGAAATATTGCCCTGGTACCTTGTTCTCATGGTTCCCAGCAGCCTTCTCATATGAGTAAAGAATGTCATTTCTTGGCAAGTGCAGGAACTTCAAGATATTTTGGAGATCTCAAGAAGAGAGGAAATCACCTGAAACCTATAGGTATTGCAGGCATCCTCTGAGGGCAAGTCCTTGCCTTGATTTTTTGGGTCTTGCAAGTCCTTTTAAGTTCAATCTGAAGATTCCTTGTAAAATTCCAGCAAAGCAGAATTAAAAGTCCCTATCTGGTTAATTAATAGTCTTGCTGGGCTTATGCAAATGACCAGGCCAAGTTTATTGAAATGACTTATTTCACAAATGAATGAATCTTAATTTGACTATCTTTGGTAAAAATAGGGGTAGTTGGAGAGGAAAGAAAAAACATGTTTCGATAAAAGTTGAAATATATTTATGTAAACATTAGATTCTTATGCTATTCATTGCCTTTTAGGTTTTTTATTTTCCACTTGTAAATTGTACTGGGTCCTGAATTCTTCTAGTTTCCAAAATCTATCTGTGAATTTTCAAACATGTTTTCGATTTGTAAATTTTTCTCTCATCCTCTAACTAATAATTATTGAAAACTATAATTGCTTTTTCCAAGCCATGCAAGCTAAAGATGGACAACTTGATATAAAATTTGAGAAATTGCCACAATGGCTCACGTTTGAACAATCTCAGTGACTGGTGCTGTGCGGGCCACACAGAGTTTGCTCTGGCATCTGAGGACATCATCAGGGACATTTCAAGTTACGGGAGATGCTTCCGGCCTTATATCTAGAAATCTTTACTGACAGCCTTTCAAACTCAGAAGGTAGTTTATAATTTACTCTGATGATTAACCTTTGTTTTTCTCTTGTTTTCATAGACATAGGAGACATCTATACGATGGCTAATATAACCTGCTAAACCTACAATAGCACCTCTGGGGAAGTTGAGACTCAAATAAAAAGAATCATGCAAAAGACTACTTTGTATTCATAGCAAACCCAAAACTAACAATACATTCATTTGAATGTACGACAGTTTCATTTCTGTAACCCCCCAAACTCCACCCCTTTTTAGCAGAAAACAGCCAGAGCAATTGCCTCTCTTCTCTCAAGATTGAGGAACGATCAGGAGCCTGGGAGAAGTTGTAACAGGAATTGTAGCCTCACACGTTGCAGCAATTGAAGCAAAGCCCTTTACTTGGTGTCCCTCCTTGGGCTCTTGGAGCAGGACTGGTAACAGGACTGCTTGGCTTATGTATACTGTTAGGGTTAGAATGTAGTCTTTATTGTATTTGTGATATAAGAATGCAATATGCAAATGCTCTCACCACCCGGGGGACTCCCGGCCTGGAAGAACTGACACGAAGAATGTAGGGTGGAAGAGCTATGTCGGGGTGGAGGGTAGGGTTAACTCAGAGCATAGGCCCTTCACATACTTAGGAGACTGAATGCTGCCCAGCCAACAGCCAAAGAAGGCAGCACACAAAGAGCTTTCAGCAGTGCCTACTCCCAAGGACGTTTTACTGCTGCTCCTATGAATGTTTTCTGCTCCTGTAACCAAGTAGCACACCTTGCTCCCATCCATCTGAGAAGGCAGCTGCTCCCCCAATGAGATAACCCCTCCCTCTGCTTGTGGTGCATAAAAAATTCCACTTGCTCTTGGTCAGAAGCTTGGTTCCTGCAGCTTCGACCAGCTGATGCTGAAGCATCCCTGCCTGCGTGTAGTAAATGGCATTTTTTACCCCTCTGGTCCTCCTGTTGGTTCTTCCAGAATATCCAAACCCAGGTGCACGATCCAGGCCTGGGGCTCCCGTGTTATAGCTGTACACCTGAAACTAATATAA
Source organism: Pteropus alecto (assembly GCF_000325575.1). Classification (NCBI taxonomy): domain Eukaryota; kingdom Metazoa; phylum Chordata; class Mammalia; order Chiroptera; family Pteropodidae; genus Pteropus; species Pteropus alecto. The sequence continues at coordinate 16,497,568 of NW_006434369.1, forward strand.
AATAATACTGAATATCAACTATAATTGAAAAAATAAAAAGTAGCATTGCCAAAGAAACAAACCAATATCGAGTCTTTTAATTCAGGTATAGATCTTCATTTAGATTTTTAAAAATTTCAGCAGTTTTTTTTTAGTTTTCAGTATACAAGTCTTACACATATTTTGTTAAATTTATCCTTATATATTTCACATTTCTCGGTGCCATGGTATTTGTTAAATATTAATTTTCAATTGTTTACTGCTGCGTATGGAATTTAAATGTTTCTTGTATATTGACTTCATATTCTGTAACTTTGTTAAACAAGCTCTCTTATTTCTAGTAGTTTTCTTTAAAGATTTGTTAGGATTTCCTATATATAATCATCTTATTTGCAAATAAAGACACTTTCACTTCTTTGCAAGCCATAATATTTTTGCAATTAATAGATGTTATTTTATAGAACAGCTTTAAACTTATAAGAAAATTGAGCAGACAGTACAAAGAGTTCCCATATTCTTCCCCCAACTTTATCCCCATAATTTTTGCTATTAATATCTTGCATTAATGTGGTGCATTTTTATAATTAATGTATCAGTATTGATATATTATTATTAACTAAAGTCCATGGTTTACATTAAAGTTCATTCTTTGTACCTTATAGTTCTATGAGTTTTGACAAATGTGTAATGGCATGTATCTACCAATGCAGTATCATACAGAATAGTTTCACTGCCTTAAAAATTTCCTGTGCTCCACCTATTGATCCCTTCTTTCCTCCCCCTGAATTACTGCCAACTACTGATCTTTTTACTGTTTTCACAGTTTTGTCTTTTCCAAAATATCATGTACTTGGAATCATACAGTATCTACATAGACATAAGTTCAATAGACAAATTTGTTTATGGATTTCTTCTTTTATTTAGCAATATATAAATAATTTCTTACATGTCTTTTTTTATCAGACATGGGGAACTTGGTAGTTTGGTAGTTCATTTCTTTTTATTGTTAAGTAATATTCCTTTGTTTGGATATACCACGGTTTATCTATTTACCTAGTGAGAGACATCTGACTCTTTCCAATTTTTGGCAATTCTGAATAAAGCTGCTATAAAATAGTCATGTGCAAGTTTTTGTATAGTAATAACTCTTCAACTCAACTGAGTAAATACTTAGGAGGACAATTACTGCATCACATGGTGTCTTAGTCCACTCAGCTGTCAATACAAGATACTACAACCTGGTGGCTTAAATGATGAAAATTTATTTTCTCAGTTCTGGAAACAAGAAGATCAAGATCAAGGTGTGGAAAATTTTGGTTTCTGGTGAGGTCTCTCTTCCTGGCTTGCCTTCACAAACCTTATCTCTGTGCGTGTTCCCAAGACAGATCTCTGTTGTCTCTTTCTAGTCTTTTAAAGACAACAATCCTATCAGATCAGGGCCCCACACTTATGACCTCAGTTAATATTAATTACCACCTAAAAGCCCTATCTCCAAATACAGTCACATTGAGGGTTAAGGCTTCAACATCAATTTTGAGAGGCACAAGTCAGTCCATAATGTAATAAGACTATGCTGGGATGGACAGTGGGAGATGGAGGAAATGGGTGAAGGTAGTCAAAGAGTATGAATTTCTAGTTATAAGATGAATAAGTTTGGGGATATAATGTACAGTAAAAGGACAAACAGCTCAGTTCCTAACAGGCTTCGGACCCTTGCCAGAACTAGCTCTGGCTATCAGCTAAAATATACCATCTACAGGTCCTTGAGCCTCTGTCAGAGTCAGCCCCCGCTTCGGCCAAAATAAACAACCTACGGATGCATGCAGACCCTAAAGCACCCTCTAATTTTTCTTTCTCCCTAGCTTAAGTTCACAGGCCTGGGAAAAGATACCAAGACAAGCAAGCCTGCAGTTAATTAACTATATCCCGGGTAACTTGCTTCATATAACATCAAAGAAAACTCAAACTTTTGCCACGTCTACCCAGCCATTAACAAACACCAGCTGCCTTGCCTTTTATAACTCAATAAAAGCTCAAACCCTTCACCCTTCAGGGCCAGTGTTATTCTTAATGTTTGGCCCCTTTCCTCACTTGGAAAGTGAATAAATCTTTTACTTTATTTCTCGACTTTGTGAATTCTTTTACACTCTGCGGTACTGGCACCCTAACATACAGCATAGTAAGTATAGTTAATAATGTATTATATACTTGGAATATACTTGGAACAGAGATTTTAAAAGTTCTCACTACACAAAAAATTTGTAACTGTGATGTGATGGTTTTGTTAACCTTATCGTGGCAAACATTTTGCTCTCTATATCAAATTATTACGGTGCACACCTTAAATGTACACAATATTATATGTGAATTATATCTCAATAAAACTGGAAGAAAAAAAGGATTATGGAAAACTGGACCAGGACTCTGTGTTTTCTTTTTCCAGCCGGCTCTGAGCCATGGGCATCTCTCAAGACAACTGGCACAAGGGCTGCAAAATGGGGGGCAAAAGAAAGCCCTACCACGAAAAGTGAAAATATGAGCTGGGACGCCCTGCTGCCAACACTAAGATTGGCCCCCACTGCATACACACAGTCTGTGTGCAGGGAGGCAACAAGCAGTACTGCACCTTGAGGCTAGATGTGGGGGACTTTTCCTGGAGCTCCGAGTGTTGTACGTGCAAAACAAGGATTAGTGATGTTGTTTGCAATGCATCCAACAATGAATTGTCCACACCAAGACCTTAGTAAAGAACTGCATTGTGCTCATTGAAAGTGCACTGAACTGACGATAGTCATATGAATCCCACTATGCACTGCTTCTGAGCTGCAAGAAGGGGGCCAAGCTGACTTCTGAGGAGAAAGAGATTTTAAGCAAAAATGATTAGAGAAAATTCAGAAGAAATACGATGAAGGAAAAAGAATGCCAAAATCAATAGTCTCCTAGAAGAGAAGTTCCAGCAGGGCAAGCTTCTTGCATGCATCTCTTCAAGACCAGGCCAATGTGGCCAAGTAGATGGCTGTGTGCTAGAAGGCAAGGAGCTGGAGTTGTATCTGAGGAAAATCAAGCCCTGGGAAAAAAATAAATTCTCCTCCCTCCTATCTCAGCTCATGTAAGAGCTAAGGTGTTTATTGTTGGAGAGAGAGAGAGAGAGAGAGAGAGAGAGATTGTTTAGCTTGTAAGAAACTGCCAAACAGTTTTTCAGAGAAGATGTACCATTTTGTATTCCCACAAGCAATGAATGAGAGTTCCTGTTGTTCCATATCCTCACCAGATTTTGGTGGTGTTAGTTCTTGAATGTTAGCCATTTTAATAGGTGTATAGTGATATCTTGTTGTTCTAATTTTTTAAAATTTTATTTATTTGAATTAGTTTCAAGTATACAGTAGACTGGTTAGACATCTATATAGTTCATAAAATGATCCCTCCATTTGCTCCCTCCCTCCCCTGACCCTCCACCTAGCCAATGTATTAATGCTAACTACATTCCCTAGGCTGTGCTCCCCATCCCCGTAACCATCCATCAGCTACTAATTTGTACTTCTTTACCATTTGCCCATCCCCGCATTCTCCTTCCCCTCTGTCTGTCACCAAATTGTCCACTATAATTGTGTTTGTTTTTGATTAGTTCTTTTTATTCCTTAGATTCCACATATAAGTGAAATCATATAGTATTTATCTTTCTCTGTCTGACTTAAATACCTTCTAGGTCCATCAAAGCAATGTCCTTTTCCATTCTCTTCATTTTAGTCTGCATGTGTCTTTTAATCTGAAATGAGTCTTTTATAGGCAACATGTAGGGGTCTTGTTTTCCGTTCCATTCATCCATTCTATCTTTTAGTTGGAGCACTTAATTCTTTTCCATTTGAGTTACTTATTGATAAGAATATAGTTGTTACTATTCTTTATTCCTGTTTTTGATACATTTTCTTCTTAAAGAAGTCCCTCCAACATTTCCTGTAATACTAGCTTGGTGGTGATAAGTTCCTTTAGTTTATTTTTGTCTGGGAAGCTCTTTATCTGTCTCTCAACTCGAAACAATAGCTTTGCTGGCAAAGTATCCTTGTTTGTAGATCCTGGGTCTTCATCCTGTCTATATTTTGTGCCAAGCCCTTCTTTCCTGCATAGTTTCTTTTGAGAAATCAGCTGCCAGTCTTATGGGTGTTCCCTTGTAGGTAACTATCAGCTTTTCTCTTGCCACTTTTAATATTCTTTCTTTGTATTTAAACTTTGGCATTTTAATTATGATGTGTCTTGGTGTGGGCCTCTTTGGATCCCTAGGTTTTGGGATTCTCTGAGCTTCCTGGGGTTTTATGTTCATTTCCTTCACCAGGTTGGGGAAGTTTTCCATCATTATTTCTTCAAATAGCTGCTCAACATCTTGTTTTCCTTCAGGTACACTGATCATATGGATATTTTAACCCTTAACAGTGTCCCATATGAGCATATTAAATTATTTTTATAGTCCTGGCATCTTATCTCTTGCCTTTCTGCTTGCACGTCCTTGGCTTTCCCATCCTCTGATAGGGCATTTGATTCTCTTCTTTATTCACTAGTTTATTCCATTTAATATACTTCTCATGTCAGATAATGTGTTCTTCATTTCTGACAGGTTCCCTTTTATAATTTCTGTTTCCATTTTTATGTTTTTTATCTCTTTGTTGAAGTTCTCACTGAATTTATCTACACTTCCCAAAAGTCCATTGAGCATCTTTATAACCAGTGTTTTGAACTCTGCATTTGTTAGATTACTTGACTCCATTATATCTGGATTTCTGTTCTGTTCTCTCATATGGTTTCTGCTTCTTTGTCTTCCCATTTTGGCTGCCTTTCTGTGTCTGTTTCTATGTACTAAGCAAAGCTCCTAAATCTCCCGGTCTTATTAGTGTGGTTTTATGAAGTAGGTGTCCAGTGGCACAGTCCTGAGAGGGATTCAGCCACAGGCCAAACTTAGCCCAAGCCTCTACACCTCCAGGGCCACCTGTTAAGATTAGGCAAGCAATCTACAGACGCTGTGCTTATAGTTGCCTCAAAAGGCCACACCAGAAACCGAGGCCAGCTGTCTCCAGTGTGAGTGAGTCTAGTCATTGCTCAGCAAGGAGCACCTAACTCGCTGAGGATACACCTGGATGTGCCTTGTGTGGGGCTGTGAGTTGGAGGAGGTGGGGTTTCAGGGAATCCTCTGGGCAGAGTGACCTCTGTTATCCAGTTTAATGATGTCTGGGCTTTGGAGATGCTGTGTCCCGTAGTGGTAAGAGGGAGAGCTCAACAGGGAACAATGGATACCACCAGCACTTTTGTAGAAAGCAAGTCTCCCCTAGGCCCTCACTCTGATAATGTCTTCCTGTAAGTCCCTGGTGTCCCCTGTGTGCCGCCTAATGAGCACTGGTGCTCAGAGCGAGCAGGTCTGTCACCACGAAAATATGCTTGCACATGCGGCCTCTTTAAGAGGCTTCTGCTGCTGCTGCTGCCTCTGCCACTGCCGCTGCCGCTGCCGCTGCCGCTGCCACTGCCACTGCCGCAGCCTCAGTCTCACTCAGCTGCTCAAAACTGGGCAGCCCTGTGTCCTTGCCCCATCCTACCTTCTGCCGCTGCAGGGTGATTTCTTGTATTTCTCCCTAGTTGTACGGCTTGTTTATCTAGATCCCAGGCAATTTTTCCTTGCTGCTTGCTCCTTGATTCCATCGCAACTTTGATTTGGTCGCCAGAGGGATGAACAGAGTCTCTATCATCTATGCCATTCCCCGCCCCCCTTGTTGTTTTAATTTGCAATTACCTAATGACATGATATTTAACAACTTTTCATATGGTTATTTGCTGCTTGTTTCTTCTTTGGTGAGATGTTTGTTCAGTTGTTTTGATCAATATTTGATATAACTTTTCCTCTTTAACTTGTTGATGTGGCAAATTACATTAACTGATTTCTGCATGTTGAACCAACTTCGTATACCTGGTATACAACTTTGTATACCTTGATTATTGCTTATAATTATTTTTACACTATGTTGGATTAGACTTGCTAATATTTTGTTGTGGAATTTTACATTCATGTTTATGCGAGGTATTGGTCTATACTTTTTCTTGTAATGTGGTTAACTAGTTTTGATATAGGGTAATAGATAATACAATGTTTTAGGAATTTTTCCCTCTGATCTTATTTTCTGGAAGACACTATAGAGAATTGGTATCATTATTTCCTTAAATGTTTGGTAGAATTCAATAATGAAACCCTCTGGATTTGGTGCTTTCTTTTTTGGAAGTTATTAATTATTGATTCAATTTCTTTAGTAGTATAGGCATAGTAATAGTACATATTTCTTTTTGTGTGAATTATGGTAGTTTCTGTCAAGGAATTGATCCATTTCACCTGAGTTATCAGATTTTTTGGCATGGAATTATTCACAATATTCCTTTATTCTTTTAAAGTCCGTGGTATTAGTGGTAAGGGCCCCTTTTTAATTTCTGATATTTGTATTTGTGTCTTCTCTCTTTTTTATTTAGACTGGCTAGAGGTGTATCAATTTATTGATTTATTGATCTTCTCAAATAACCAGATTTTAGTTTCAATGATTTTTCTCTGTTGATTTCTTGTTTTCAATTGTATTGATTCTCCTCAAATTTTTAAATTATTCTTAATTCTGCTTTCTTTTGCCTTATTTTCTCTTCTCTCTATAGTTTCATAAGGTAGAATTTAGATTATTGATTTTAGATCTTTATTCTTTTCTAATTTATGCATTTGATGCTATAAGTTTCCCTCTAAGAATTGCTTTTGCTGCATCCCACAATACTGATAACTTGTATTTTTATTTTTATTTGGTTAAAAATATTTGAAAATTTCTCTTGAGACTTTCTTTGACCCACGAATAATTTAATCTCTAAATATGTTTAGATTTCCCAGCTCTCTTTCTGTTACCGATTTCTAATTTTATTTAATTGTAGCCTATGAGCATATTCTCTATGAATTCTCAAATTTGCTAAGGTGCATTTTATGATTTGGATTGTGGTGTGTCTTGATGGTATTCCAGATGATCTTGAGAAGAATCATGTTTTGTTGTTGGTAACGTATTCTATAAATACTAGAATATATTAGAATAAATTCTAGTTTGTCTGTTAAATTCAGTTGATTAATGGTGATGTTTAGCTCCACTATATCATTACTGAGGGTTCTGTCAATTTGCCTTGTGGATTTGTCAGTTACTTGTGGAAGTGTATTGAAGTCTGCAATTGAAATAGTGCATTCAACTATTTTTCCTTGCAGTTCTATCAGTTTTTGCATCATGCATCATAATACTCTGTTATTAGGTGCATACACCTTGAGGACTATTACGTTGTTTGGAAGAATTAATTCCTTTATCATTATGTAACATACCTCTTTATCTTTGATAATTTTCCTTGTTTTGAAGCCAGCTTTGTCTGAAATGAATATAGGTGCTCCAGCTTTCTTTTGGTTTGTGTTAGCATGGTATCTTTCTTCACTCCTTTGCTTTTAATAACATTATCTGTGTCATTATATTTAAAATGGGTTTCTTTAAACAACATAGAGTTGGATATTGTTGTTTTGATCCCCTTTGTCTTTTAATTGAAGTATTTGGACCATTTGTATTTGTATTGATTATTGATATAGTTGGATTAGTATCTACCATGTTTTTAACCATATTCTTTTCATTGCAGTTATTCTTTGTTTCTGTTTTTTGTCTTCCTTCTTTTATGCTTCTTTGTATTTTATTTTATATAATTCTATGTTCTCTTCTCTCTTATCATATCAATTATGCTTAATGTTTTTGTAGTGGTTCCTTAAATCTTGCAGTATGCATTTACAACTAATCTAAGTCCACATTCAAGTAACACTATAGGACTTTACAGGTAGTCATGTACCTTAAACCAGAATATTCCCAATTCCTCTCTCTTGTCTTGTCCCCATTCCTGTCATTCATTTCACTTATTATTCATGTGCTATAATCACCCAATACATTGTTGCCATTATTACTTTGAACAGTTATTTATTAGATCAGTTAAAAATAAGAACGATGAAACGTTTTGTTTTACTTTCGTTTATTCTTCCTCTCCAAGACCCTGCCTTGGAACTTCCACCTGCCTTAGTCTCTCAGAACACCAACCTCTGATAACTTAACTTAGAACCACTGTAATATATGTGAAATTCCCCTCCTTTTGCTGTCTGTAATGTGCCTTCAGACCAAAAGTTATGGCACTTTCAGGGATAAAAAATGTGTGCGTGTTGGAATATTATTCAGCCATAAAAAGAAGGAAATCTTGCCATTTGTGACAACATGGATGAAACTGGAGGACATTATACTAAGTGAAATAAGCCAAACTCAGAAAGACAAATATTGTATGATCTCACTTATAGGTGGAATCTAAAAAAGTCACATAGAACCAGAGAGTAGAGCGATAGTTGCCAGGAGATGAGGAGTGGGGAAAAGTGGAGAGATATTAGTCAAAGGGTACAAACATTCAGTTATATGATGAATAAGTTCTGGGGTTCTAATGCACAGCATAGTGTTTATATTTAATAATATCGTATTGTATATTTAAAATTTGCTAAGACAATAGATCTTAATTATTTTCACCATCAGAAAAATGCTAACTATATAAGGTGATGGACGTGTTAATTAACTTGGTTGTGCTAATCACTTCACAGTGTATGCATATATTAAATTATCATGTTGTACAACCTAAATGTATAACATTTTTATTGATCAAAAATACCTCAGTAAAGCTGGAAAACAAGAAATAAGAGGAAATATCAGAAATTTGTTCAGCCTCCTTATATTTTTTTCTATGGTTTAATACTATTTTATTTTGAATATATAGTGAGGAAAGAAACATTAGCCTTTAGGGTTTAAGGCTGCTAATCTTCTTAGTCCATATCATCTCAGATTTGATTAGTCATCCTACTAGGCAGGTATTCATACTCATAAAACCATCCTCCTGGTCTTTTTATCTGTTTTTAGTCTCTTCAGTCTATGACAGTGGTTCTTAAATATTTTGGTCTGAGGAACCTTTATATCCTTAAAAATTATTGAAAAGCTTTTATTTATGTGTGTTATATCTATTGTTGTAATAGGTATTAAATTTGAGAAATTTAAAAATGTTTATTAATTAAAATATCAGTAATAAGCCCATTATATGTTAATATAACTTACATTTTTTAGTGGCATTTACTTTATTTCTCACTGTGCACTTCTGCATTCTGAAAACACATAGTTGGCTATCTAGGATGGAATATATATTTAGGAAATGTTTTCTGAATAAATGCATACCAATTTTTTAAAATTGAAAATATATAGTGTACACATGGTTGCTAACAATTTCACATAGTTTCAAATTTCACTTTTAGTAAGATTTTATTGGAAAACAGTTTGTTTGCCCCTAATTTACTCATACTTCAATTAGTAAATCATCTATTGACAAAACTTCTGTGATGAAAATTAGCCTTTGGTTAGCCATTGGCATAGGAAGAACTGAAATGAGTCCAGGGTTCCTTTGCACAATATTGGCTGTGATTGTGGATAAAGAGGCAGTGGCTTAGTTTCATGTCGAGGTGTCATAGGTAGGCTAGGTGCTCTAAGAAATGCTAGGGTTACTCATTAGGAGAGGAAATGATATTGCCAAGTATGACCTCAGGGAAGCAAGTAGAAGAAGTGCAGTATGAAAGCTCAGTGGAGTTCTCATAACTAGAAGAAAGATAAGACTCCAATTATGGATTTAGAATTCTAGAATACATAGTACTTTTATCTAATGAAGGTCTATTTTTAGTATTATTGAAATAAATAATGATTTTCTATACTTACTGGAATATTATATATTTTATTTATTCCACACATTAATTAAGTACTTTCTCTTCATCACTGTCCTAGGCAATGGGAAAATGATGGTGCACTCAAGTTATAAATGATCCCTGCTCTCATGTAGCTTATACTCTAGTTGGTAGGAAACATATAATAGTAAGTGCTGTGAAAAAATAAAGCAGAATGATGGGGGTAGGGGAAAGCTACCTTTGAGGATGATCATCTAAAGCTTCTTTGAGAAAATAACATTTGAACTGAGACTTGAATAATATCAAGGAGGAACCATTAGGGGGAATATGTATAGCAAAGATCTTGAAGAACTCACAGTAGGTTGTGATAGTTACTGGAGGAATCAGGAAAAATTTTTGATACATATACTATCAACTATTTTGTGTTTGTTTGTTCTTGTTTTGTTTTGTTTTAATTTGTGGTAGCTACCTAGTATGTAGACGTGATATACATCACACAACTCAGTGATATGCATAGCACTTCCCACAGTTAGTGAAGAGGGCTAGTTGAGGTCTCATTCTTAGGATTTTAACACTTCAGTCCAGTAGAAAGTCTGGAGAATTTCCCTTGTATAAAGTCATCCATGACTTTAGAAGACTGCTCATTCATACATTAGTGAAACAATTACCTTTCCCATTGAGCTACAAAAATGCCTCACTGTTTTGAAGTCATAAGATTATGGACTTTAATGTTTAATATCATCATTAACAGCCTTATCAGTTTGAGGAAATAGCTAGAGAGATAACTACCTACGTTAAAACTTCAAGCAATGCTGTTCTTCATAAATTTTGTTGAGCACCAATCAGGCTTGCCTATTGCAGAGTTCAGGACACTTAGTCTTTCCTGAGGTAGATTGTGGTCACAACCAATGGAGAGTAAACAAAGAGCAGAAAACGAAGAGAAACTTGAACTGTCCATTTTGACTATTTATCAGATTTGGATTTTAAACAAAAGCAAAGGTGCTTGAAACAAGTGATTCAACTGAAAATTTTAGATTATGATTTTTATTTATTTTGTAAATTTTATGATTTTATTTATTGTGAATAAATTTGCTACGTATGCAATTTTATAATTTTAAATAAACATGATACATGCCAATCTGTATACCACAAAGATTAAATTGGAAGGTGTTTAGTCATTTAACTGGATAAACCATTTACCATAGGATTCTTATAAAATCAAGCTCCCAGTACATATCAGAGATTTAGTGGTTAAAATTTTCAGTTCAATTCTACAAACATCAATCAGGTATCTCTTATGTACTAGTTGCATTGTTTGAGAGACTCATTTACCACTTAAAGCTAGGAACACCTGAAATAATTTAGTTGTGACAAAGAGACTGCAGTTATTGGCCTGGGATTTTTGTGTATTTATGCACATCTTCCATAAGAGGGCAGCAAAAGACCAGCATGATTCTGTTCTTAGTAGTCACATCAGAGATTGGCTCACACTGCAAACTTAAATAATATGGAAAATAGAGGGCATAGTTATAGTTTTATTTAGTTTTTAGGTTATATTTTATATGGTTTAATATGATTTTTGCACTGCATAGTAGATTATCTCACATGGACCACATGGTATCAAGATAGCTTAGTGATCGAATGTTGGCCATCAGGTCATTTGAGGTTTGAATGCTGGAAGCCTGATTTACCAGCTCCTTTCTGACCCTCAGTTTCCTCATCTATTAAAAAAAACAGCGGGAGAATACCAATACCTGTTTCACATGGTTTTAATAACTACAATAGAATTTCTATATCCTGAAGAGGCTAAGAACAATTAAAAAGATGGAGCTAGAAAAAACTAACCTAATAGCCTACCAGTATTGGATGAACTATTTTCTTAAAGAAATTCCTATTTAGGGTCTGATAAAGGAATATATAGGCCATTACAGAGGTAGCTACTTATTAATTTTTAAAATAATTAACATACATACTTACGTACTGACCAATTATCATTTATTCATATAATCTAAGCCAATTGAATTCATGTGAATGCTATAAAAAAATCTTTTACTATCTTAAATCACATATCTTAATTTGATCACTTCAATTATTTAATTGACTTAATTAATTTTTTTTTTTGCCTTTACAAAAACAGCTTTACTGAGAGGATAACTAATGTACAATAAACTGCACTCGTTTAAAGTACACAATTTGATAAGGTTTTACATCGTGAATATGCTGTAATCAATACCACAATCAAAATACTGAATATGTCTATCACCAGCAAATGTTTCCTCCTGCCCCTTTGTTTGTATTTATTTATTTATTTAAAGAAATAATTTAAATTCTCCTCCGCCTACTTACCCCCTCCCCTTCCCCCCCTCTTTGGTAACCACTAGTCAATTTTTTATTTTTTAAGCAAATAAATAAAATAATAATATTTGAGGCACTGAGCTTGCTTCATCCTCATTTAATCTCATAAATATTGTGATAATTAAGTTTTTTCCTACTTCTGATTTTTTTGTTTTAATTTATTAAGCTTTCGTGATTATTATAAAGCTTCGTTGATTATGGCTCTGTTTTTTATCTCTTGTATTTAAATTTTTACTAGCCATATTCGAAATATATTTTTCTATCAACATTGATAATTAATCAGTATCTAATCTCCAACTCTCAAATAAGATAAGACATTTAGCAAGATTTTCCATTCCTCCTTTATGACATGACTGCATTTCAAGAAATAATCTAAAATTTTAGCCTGAGATTTTGTTTGTTTTATTCTGTGTCTTTTCAATATGGACTACAGAACTAGATGAATAATAATCTCTAATTCATGACACATTCTCACAATTAGTCCATGCAATGCCCTTGTTTCTCTATCTATCTATCTATCTATCTATCTATCTATCTATCTATCTATCTATCTATCATCTTTTATTTTTCTTATTTTTAATACTGATAAAGCATTTATGAAACTGCCATCCAGTTCAATAGCTAGGACCTTAATATTAGCACACCACTAGTTATATGGTACAGTCCCTTCTCATTCTTTGCCTCTCCATCATTCTTTTAGTTTTTGCCCATTATTCCTTTGCTTTACATGGTCTCTCTTTTTTAAAATACAAACGTATATTTTTATTGCTAAAATGTTTCAATTATTAATAATTATAAGTTGATAATTTTATGAATAAACAGTTAACTTTCAAATAAATAGGATTATAGATTGACAGTTAATATTAATAAATAATAGATTAGCTGCATAGCTTTAAGGATGATTATATCCTTTTTTTGGATTTTTTAATCTTTACAATGTATATTTTATTTTTATTTACTTTTACAATTCAATGAATTTTTTCCAGCTTTAATGAAATATAATAGACAATTAGTTGCTTGTATTACATTGTACAACTCAATGAGTTTTTTTTAAATTATAGTTTTCATACAATAATATATTAGTTTCAGTTGTACAGCATAGTGATTAGAGATCTATATAACTCATGAAGTGGTCACCCCATTAAATCT
>NW_006434369.1:16511204-16519722 GCF_000325575.1 Pteropus alecto
AAGTGAGTCTCTTATAGGCAGCATATGTAGGGGTCTTATTTTCTTACCCATTCAGCCACTCTATCTTTGAGTGGGAGCACTTAATCTTTACCATTTGAGGTACTTGTTGATAGGAATGTAGTTATTATATTACCATTATGTTTTTGCTACATTTTTTTCTTCTTAAAGTAGTCCCTCCAACATTTCCTGTAATGCTGGCTTGGTGTTGATAAATTTCTTTAGCTTATTTTTGTCTGGGGAAACTCTACCTGTCCTTTGACTCTAAATGATAGCTTTGCTGGATGAAGTATTCTTGGTTGTAGATCCTGGGTTTTCAACACTTTGAATATTTTGTGCCAAGTCCTTCTGTCCTGCATGATTTCTTTTGAGAAATTGGCTTCCAGTCTTGTGGGTGCTCCCTTGTGGATAACTAATTGCTTTTCTCTTGCTGCTTTTAATATTCTTTCTTTGTATTTAACCTTTGGCATTTTAATTATGATGTGTCTTGGTATGGACCTCTTTGGGTTCATCTTTTGGGGGACTCTCAGCTTCCTGGTGTTGTATGTCTATTTCCTTCACCAAGTGAGGGAAGTTTTTCATCATTATTTCTTCAAATAGCTCTTCAACATCTTGTTTTCTTTCAAGTACTCCATGACACAAATATTTTTACATTTAATTGTGTCCCATAGACTCCTGACATTATTATTATAGTCTTGCCTTTTTTTTTCTTGCTGTTCTGATTGAGTTTGCTTGTTTTCCCCATCCTCCATCAGTGGTTCGATCCTCTTCTTTATCCACTCTGTTGATTCCATCTAATATATTCTTCATCTCACCCCATAATCTGTATAATTTCTCACTGGTTCCCTTTTATAATTTACGTTTCCATTTTCATGTTTTTTATCTCATTGTTAAAGTTCTCACTGACTTCATTTATACTTCCCCTAAGTTCATTGATCATCTTTATAACCAATGTTTTGAACTCTGAATCTGTTAGATTGCTTGACTCCATTATTCCTGGATGTCTGTTCTGTTCTCTCGTATGGTTTCTGCCTCTTTGTCTTCCCATTTTCACTGCCTTTCTGTGTCTGTTTCTATGTACTAAGCAAAGCTCCTAAGTCTCCTGATCTTATTAGCGTGGTTTTGTGTAGTAGGTGTCCAGTGGCACAGTCCTGAGAGGAGTTCAGCTGAAGGGCAAGTTTAGCTCCAACCTGTGCCCTCTGGGGCCACCTGTTAAGATTCAATAAGCAATCCACAGATGCTGTGTTTATAGTTGCTTCAAGAAACCACACTAGAAACCGAGGCCAGCTGCCACCAGTGTGAATCTAGGCTCTACTCAGCAAGGAGCACCTGACTTGCTGAGGACACAAATGGATGTGCCTTGTGTGGGGCAGCAAGTTGGGGGAGGTGGAGTTTCATGGAATCCTCTGGGCAGAGCGACCTCTGTTATCCAGTTTGATGACATCTCTGCTATGGAGGCGCTGAGTTCACACACTGGGAAGGGGGAAGGCTCAACAGAGGAACAATGGATATCACTAGTACTTTTGCCTACAAGGAAACCTTACTTCTAGCCCTTGCTCCAACAATTCAGTTCCCCTGTAAGTCCCTGGTGACCCCTCAAGCAGCTGACCTGCTGGTGCTCAGAGTTAGCAGGTCCATCACCGTGAAAGTCCACTCATGGACAAGGCCCCTTTAAGAGGCATCTGCAACTTCCATAGCCTCTGTCCCACTCAGCTACTCTGAACAGGAAGCCTTGCATCTTCATCCCCCTACCTTCTACCATTGCATGGGTGATTTCTTATTTCTCTCCCTAGTTGTAGTGCTTCTGTTCATCTAGATCCCAGGTGATTCTGCTTGCTGTTTGCCCCATGTTTTTGTCACAACTTTGATTTGGTTGAAAGAGGGATGAATGAAGCCTCTATCATCTACGCCATATTTTTCTCCGATTCTATATGGTCTTATTTTATCTATATTTCTTAAAAAGTATTATTTAAAATGCCTGTTTTTAAATTTTTAAATCTATTTTTAAAAAAGGAATCATGTTGTAAGTAATCTTCCAAGACTATATGGAATTTTCTGACACTATTCTATTGTATGGATATACCAGAGTTTATTTTCCATTCTTCTACTGATAGATATTGAGATTGTTTCAAGAATTTTCCTACTTTTTGTTGTATGTAAGCAATAATTTTAAGGGGCTTAAACCAAAGAGTGGAATTACTGTGAATGTTCAACTCTTCAAGTAGGACCAACTATTTTCCATCAAAGTGGTTATATGCAACTGACTGAATGTTTGTGCCCCGCTAAAATTTGTATGTTGAAATCCTAACCCCACTGTGATTGTACTGGGAAGTGGGGTCTTTAGGAGGCCTCTTGATTAGGTAACAAGAGAGGAGTCCTCATGCATGGAATTAGTGCCTTTATAAAAGGAACTCTAGTGAGCTCTTCCTCTCTCTGCCATGTGAAGATATAAGAAAACAGACCTCTGCACCTTGGAAGTCGATTCTCACCAGAACCTGACCATGCTGGCACCCTGATTTTGGACTTTCAGCCTCCAAAACTATAGTAAATACATTGCTGTTGTTTATTTGCTACCCATTCTATTGTATTCTGTTACAACTACCTGAATTGACTAAGACATTGTATCAAAATTAGAGTCTAATGGAATGGATAAGAAATTCTGTAACCAACATCTCTAACACATAATATACTCACATTTGACATTCTCAGGTGGAATGAAGGTAGAGGTTACCTTATTGTACTCTTGATTAGCATTTCTTTTATTATTAACAAGATTTAACATTTTTCCATATATTTATTGGCCATATATGTTTTTTTATTCTGAAATGCCTGTTTATGTCCTTTGCCCACTTTTCTATTTTTTAAAATTGATTTGGAGTTCTTTATATACTTTTGATGCTAATTATCAGTTGTGTGAATTATAAATATGTTCTAATTTGTAACTAGTTTTTTTGCTATCTTTAAAATATCTGTTAAACAAAAATTCCTAATTTTAGTAGTCAAATTTATTATTTTTTAATTTTATAGTTAGTGCTTTTCTTGTATTGTTTAAATTAAAAATATTTTTCCCTCTAAAATATCTTCATCTATAATTTCTACTAAGAGTTTCTAAGTATTGTTTTTGACATATAAATTTTTAATACATATGGATTTAGATCTTGTGTCTTGTCATGGTATAGAACTCTAATTTCACTTTTTACCACACAAATAATAATTTTTTCTACTTCCTTTTATTAAATAGTTCCTAATTTCCCCATCAATATGCCATGTTTCATCTGATATATCTAAAGCTCCATATATGTGTGGGTCTATTGTGGATCTCCACTGATTTCCGTTAATTTGTCCAATTTGTTCCATGCTGTCTTAATTATAGCTTCATATTAATTCTTGATATCTGATAGGGCAAGTTACCCCATAGTCATCTTCAGAAACTTCCTGGCTTTTTTATATGTTTATTATTTGTACTTTATTTTAGAATTAGCTTAACGTTAAAAAAGACTTATTCGGATTTTGATTCGGAATTGCTTTGAATCTACAAATCGGTTGTTTACAATATTGAATCTTCTTACTCATGAACATGGTATATCTCTCCAGCTTTTTAGGTCTTCATTTAATGTCTCTTTATGTTGTTTTATAGTTTTCACCTAGAGATCTTGTGTGTCTTTTATTAGATTTACTTCTAGATATTTGGTATTCTCAGATGGTGTTGAAAATGTTATCTTCTTTTTAATTATATTTTTTAGATATTTGTCATCAGTGCAAAGAAATATAATTGACTTTTATACAACAATCTAATATCCATTCACCTCATTAAATTCTCATACTATTTCTAATACATCGTATGTAGATTGTTTTTGGTTTTTGTTTTTGGTTTTACAGAAATGACCATATTATCTGCTGATAAAAATAGTTTTATTTACTCCTTTGAAATCATTTTAGCTTTAACTTATTAATTTTTTTATTTTATAGGCTATATGACCTGCTACTTAGTGTTATTTATGTTTTGATTTGTAAAAGAACTGCTTTTAATGTTTAGGACATTGTTTGCTATAGAATACTTAGGGGTATTCTTTATGGAAATTCTTTCTATCATTACTTTTTTCTAAGACCTTTTATTATAATTTAATGAAATACTTTTTCTGCATCTATTGGAATAATCATGATTTTTCTCTTTCCATCTATTATTGTGATGAATCAAATTTATAAATTTTTCTAATATTTCTTGTATTTACTGGATAAATCTAACTTGGTTATTTTTAAAATTACTTTTAGCTATTAAGTAGACATCAAATTTTAGTTTTAGGTCAAGTTTAACAATTAGGTTAAAACATAGAATATATGCTTCATTTTATAAAAGGAATATAACCTTGAATTACTGCCTCCACTTTTATTACTAGTTCTTTTCTAGCTAAATAAAGTCATGTTACAGATCAGAAGCAGTGTTCAAATTTTTACTGGAAAATTAAAAAAAAAATTTGGTAATAGCTCTACTGGGATATAATTTTTATACTGTACAATTCACTCATTTCAATAGTATAATTCAATGGATTTTAGTATATCTACAAAGTTGTGTAACCACTACCACAATCCATTTTAGCACATTTTATGACCCCAAAAGGAAACCCTGGATTAATTAGCAATCATTCCCCATTTGCCCCTAGTCCCCTTGCCACCCTCATGTAGCCACTACTATACTTTCTGTCTCCATAGATTTGTCTATTCTACACATTTTGTATAAATGAAATCATTTAATATGTGACCTTTTTGACTGGCTTCTATCACTTAGCATAATGTTTTCGAGGTTCATCTATGTTGTAGCATACATCAGTACTTTATTCCCTTTTATTGCTGAATAATACTCCTTGTATGGATATACTACATTTGGTTCATCCATTCATCAGTTAATGATATTTGAGTTGTTTCCACTTTTTGGCTATTATGAACAATGCTGCCATGAGCACTGATGTAAAAAATTTTATATGGATGTATGTTTCTCTTGGGTACCTAGGAATGGAATTACTGGATCACATAGTAACTCTGTGTCTAATATTTTGAGGAAATGCCAGACTGTTTCCAAGGTGGCTGCACTATTTTATATTTCCACCAGCAGTGTATGAGGGTCACAATGTTTTCACATTCTTGCTAACACTTGTTATTGTATGTCTTTTGGATCATAGCCATCTTAGTGGGTGTGAAGCGATATCTTGTGATTTTGATTTACATTTTCCTGATGGCTAATGATGTTGAGCATCTTTTCATGAGCTTATCAGCCATCTGTATATCTTCTTTGGAGAAATGTCTATTCTCATCATTTGCATATTAAAAAATTTTGTTTTAATATTGGTAAAATACACATAATGCAAATTTACTATTTTAACCATTTTAAATGTATAATTAAATAGCATTTTGACCATTCGCAATGTTGTACAACTATCAAAACTATCCATTTCCAGAAATTTTTTATCACTGCAAACAGAAACTCTATATCAACTAAAGAATAACTCCCTATTTCCCCTTTTTCCTAGCTCCTGAAAACCACTATTTTACTTTCTGTCTCTATAAATTTGCCTATTCTAACTACCTCATGTAAGTGAGATTATACAATATTTATTCTTTGGTATCTGGCTTATTTTATTTAGCAAATGTCTTCCAGGTTCATTCATATTGTAACATATCAGAATTGCATTTCTTTTTAATATTGAGTAATATTCCATTGTATGTCTATACATTTTGTTTATGCACCTATTAATGGACACTTGAGTTGTTGCCACATTTTGGCAATTGTAAATAATATTGCTATGAGCATTGGTGTACAAGTATTTGATAAGTATCTGCTTTTAATAATTTGTGTATTGTGATATATTAAAAAAAAATGGTCTTTGTCCTCAGTTTCTGGCACACAAGCTCCTAAAACCCTTGGAATTTCCTGAGTGATAAAAGTGTCTCTGTATGTAATGAGATGACTGGTGACTGGAAGTCCCTAGAAAGCTACAGGATTGGGGCAAGTCACTGGAAAGACCCAGCCATAATTTGAGGGTTGGAACTTTCAACCCTGCTCTTTAACCTCCAGGGAAAGGAGCGGGTTTAGAGATTGAGTTGATCACTAATGGCTAATGATCTAATCAGTTGTGTTTATATAATGAAACCTCCATAAAAAAACTCCAAACAGTGGAATTTGGAGAGCTTCCTAAGTGATGAATGCATCCATGTGCTGGGAGGGTGATGCACTCAGGGCATGGAAACTCTGTACTCCTCCTCCTATTACTTGCTTATGCATCTCTTTCATTTGGCTGTTTCTTAGTTGTACCTTTTATAATGAACGAGTAATAGTAAATAAAATGATTATGGGGTTCTGTGAGTCATTCTAGCAAACAATAGAACCTGAGGAGGGGGTCGTGGGATTCTCCTGAATTTATAGCCAATCAGTCAGTACTAGTGATAATCTGGAACTTGTGACTGCCATCTGAAATAGCAGTAGTCTTGTGGGTCTGAACCCTTAAGCAGTGCAATCTGATGTTAACTCTAGAAAGATAGTGTCAGAATTTAATTGAATTGTGCGATACCCAGCTGGCGTTGGAGAGTTGAAGAAGTGATGTTGGAAATGATACCATGTATTTGGTGTTAGAAGTGTTGTGAGTAAAAACAGTTTAGGTATATTCCTGGAAATGAGATTGCTGTATCATATGGCAGTTCTATGTTTAACTTTTTGAAGAACAACCAAACTAGTTCTTACAGTGGTACATTTTACATTCCTACAGCAATATGAGAAGGTTCCAATTTGTCCACATCCTCAAAATACTTGTTATTTTCCCTTTTCTTGATAATAGCCATCATTTTAGGTGTGAAGTGGCATCTCATTGTGGTTTTGACATACATATCTCTAATGGGTAGTATATATTGATCATCTTTTCATGTGCTTGTTGGCCATTGTATATCTTCTTTGAAGAAACATCTATTCAAGTCCTTTGTCCATTTTAGAATTGGGTTGTTTTCTTTGTTGTTGTTGTTGAGTTGTAGGAGTTCTTTATGATTTAGATATTAATCTTTTTATCAGATATGTGCTTTATGAGTACTTTCTCCTATTTTATGGGTTGTCTTTCCACTGTCTTGATAGTGTACTGTGATACACAAAAGTTTCCTTTGGTTGCCTGTGTTTTCAGCATTATATTTAGGAAACCATTACCTAATCTAAGGTCATAAAAATTTATTTCTCTTTCTGGATCTTTGGTAACATGGTGAAGTGAGAGATGTCCCCTGATCTCTCCCCTTGAAACAACAATAAGCTGAACATCTAAAACTCAACAAAAAACACCCAAACTGCATACCAGCATGTCTGAGCATGGGATCTGTGTATAAGAGCTACCACAGGTCAGAACCCAGGGTGTGGGTGGTGGACTGAGAGCAATAAAGAAGCTGCCTCTGGCAGCTGCAGAAGGTCCCTGCAGGAGGAGGGGGAGGGGAGAAGGGTGGAGAGTTCCTGCAGCGAGTTCCCTGAACATTCCTGACTGGAATAGCTGTAGGATCCCCGTGACCAGCTGGCTGCAGGGCCCAGTCATCAGGGCAGAAAGCAGAGAAGTGGGACAGAACCACAGAAGAACAACAGCTGATTTTTACCGGCTGCAGTTGCAAAACCGAGGCTGAGCCGCAGCCCCAAACCCCCAACCAGGGCCCCTCCCCCATACCTCCGAGACTGATCACTGGAGACTGATCACCACGAGCCCCAGGGGAATCTGAGCAAATGCTGCCGAGACTGTTGGCTGATTCTGACAGGGACTGAAACTTAGGGTAACAAGCATGATTAAATATCTACAAGAAAATTTAAAAAGTGTTATTAAGACTTTATATAAAGCAGGGATCCAAGAGGCTTAGACGCCAAAAGAAACCAAAACAAAAGTGCCTTCTTTGCAACAGACTAAAGAGAGACCTTTATATAATAAATCTTCTTTCTGGAAAAACAGAAATACACTTCCATTAATGCCTAGGTGGAGAAATAGTCCATTAAACACCAAGAACAACCAAGGTGACAAGGCATCTCAGAAAGAAAGAGAAAAATCTCCAGAAAATAAGCATACAGACATAGAAATATGTGACTTAAATGACAGAGAATTCAGGATGGTACTTCTGAAAAAGTCAATGAGATCCAAAACAAATCAATAATTTCAGGACTTGAAAAAACAACTAGATGAGCAGAGCAAGGAGATTGAAACACTCAAAAAGAACCAAATAGAACTTCTGGAGATGAGAACACACTGCAAGAGTTGAAAAATGAAATAGCAAGCTTGGTAAATAGAGTCAACCAAATAGAGGAAAGGATCAGTGATATTGAAGACAAAAATCTAGAAATAAATCAGAAGGAAGAAGAGAGAAATAGAAGAATGAAAAATAATAAAAGAGAAATACAAAAACTAGCTGATACCATCAGGAGAGGAAACATAAGAATAATGGGCATTATCGAAGGCAAGGAAAAGGAGCAGGGACTAAAAAGCATTTTTAGACAAATAGTGGATGAGAATTTCCCAAA
>NW_006434369.1:16521207-16530424 GCF_000325575.1 Pteropus alecto
AAAAACAAAACCCAGCTATATGCTGCCTGCAGGAGACACATCTCACCTTCGAAGACAAATATAGCCTCAAAGTGAAAGGGTGGATAATGATATTTCAAGCAAATGGCATTCAGCGAAAAGCGGGAGTAGCGGTACTAATTTCAGATGAAATAGACTTCAAAATAAAAAAGATAATGAAGATATTGAGGGACACTTTATAATGATAAAGGGAATCATGCGCCAAGAAGACATTACACTTATTAATATCTATGCTCCCGATCAGGAAGCCCTGAAATATGTAAAGCAATTACTATCAGAACTAAAGGGAGAAACAGACCAAAACACTATCATAGTGTTTTGAGGACAGGCATTCATTGGTAAAGCCATCAGGCCTGGACTTTGACATTTTGGTAGGTTTTTGATAATTGTTTCAATTTCCATACTACTGATCAGTCTATTTAGATTTTCCACTTTTGTGGAAATACCACACTGTCAGATATGGGGACTTAAATACCCTACTGTCGGTATGGACAGATCATCCAAACAGAAAATCAATAAGGAAATAACATCCTTAAATGACATATTAGACCAAATGGACATAATCGACATTTACAGAGCCTCCCATCCCCAAACAGCTGCTTATACATTCTTCTCTAGTGCACATGGAACATTTACAAGGATTGACCACATACTGGGACACAGAAATTGCCTCAACAAATATAATAGGGTTGAAATCATACCAACCATATTCTCTGATCATAATGCTTTGAAACTAGAGATCAACTGCATAAAGAAATCAGGAAGAACCACAAATATATGGAGATTAAACAATATGCTACTGAAGAATAACTGGATCAGAGAAGAAAAAAAAGAGAGATTAAGAGACACATGGAAATGAATGATAATGATAGCACAACATATCAAAACTTTTGTGACATAGCAAAAGCAGTCATAAGAGGAAAGTTCATATCATTACAGGCCTATCTCCAAAAACAAGAACGAGCCCAACTAAATATCCTAATGCTTCATCTTAAAAAAATAGAAAAGGAAGAACAAATGAAGCCTAAAGTCAGCAGAAGGAAAGAAATCATCAAAATTAGAACAGAAATAAATGAAATTCAAAACAAAAGAACAATAGAAAAAATAAATGCAACAAATAGCTGTTTCTTTGAGAAGGTTAATAAAATTGACAAACCCCTGGCTAGACTCACTAAAGAAAAAGGAGAAAGGAGACAAATCAACAAAATCATGGAAGAAATACAAAAAATCATACAAGAATACTATGAAAAAGTATAACACCAAATTTAATAACCTAGAAGAAATGGACCAGTACTTTGAAAAATACAACCTTCCATGACTGAATCAAGAAGATCTGGAAAATCTAAATAGTCCGATCAGCAGTATGGAAATTGAAACAATCATCAAAAACCCACCAAAAAGTAAAAGTCCAGGACCAGATGGCTTAATTAGTAAATTCTACCTAACATTCAAATAAGATTTAATACCTATTCTCCTCAAACTCTTCCAAAAAGTTGAAGAGGAGGCAATACCTCCCAACTCATTTTATGAGGCCAATATTACTCTGACACCAAAACCTGGTAAGGATAACACACAAAAAAGAAAACTAGAGACCAATTTTTTTCATGACCACAGATGCAAAAATTCCAAATAAGATACTATCGAACCGAATATACCAATGTATTAAAAAGGTTATGCACCATGATCAAGTGGGCTTCATCTCAGAAGCACAAGGATGGTTCAACATACACAAATTGAATAATGTGCTATATCACATAAACAAATTAAAAAATAAGAATCATATGTACCTATCAATAGATGCAGATAAAGACTTTAACAAGATACAGCATCCATTTATGATCAAAACACTTAACAAAATCAGGATAGAAGGAAAGTACCTTAACATAGTAAAGGCCATCTATGACACACCCTCAGCCAACATTATACTTAATGGTGAAAAACTAAAAACCTTCCCTCTAAGATCAGGAACAAGGCAAGGCTGTCCAGTATTGCCACTCTTATTCAATATAACATTGGAGGTCCTAGCAAGTGTAACCAGACAAGAGAAAAAAAGGCATCCAAATAGGAAACAAAGAAGGCAAACTGTCACTATTTGTGGATGACATGATTCTCTATAGAGAAAACTCTACAGACTCCACAAGAACACTACTAGAAACAAGAAGCAAATACAGTAAAGTCTCTGGATACAAAATCAATGTTCAAAAATCCATAGCATTCCTATACTCTAACAACAAAGAGTCAGAAAAAGAAGTGGAAAAAATAATTCCTTTTGTAATTGCAACAAAAAGAATAAAATACCTAGGAATAAATTTAATGAAACAAGTGAAGGACCTATATAATGAAAACTATAAGACCTTATTAAAAGAAATTGAAGAAGATACAAAGAAATGAAAAGATATTCCATGTTCCTGGATTAGAAGAATCAACATAGTTAAAATGACCATATTACCTAAAGCATTATACAGATTTAATGCAATCCCCATAAAAATCCCATTGGCATTTATTAAAGAAATAGAACAAAAAATCATCATATTCGTATGGAAGCACAAAAGACCCCGAATTGCCAAAGCCATCTTGAGAAAAAAGAATGAGGCATCACTTTGCCCTATTTCAAATTATACTACAAAGCTACAGTAATCAAAACAGCATTGTATTGGCAGGAAAACAGACACACAGACCAGTGGAACAGAATCGAGAGTCCAGAAGTAAACCCATGTTTATATGGGCAAATAATTTTTGACAAAAGAGCCAAAAGCAAAGTGGAGAAAGGAAAGCCTCTTCAATAAATGGCCGGGAAAACTGGAAAGTCACCTGCAAAAGAATAAAACTAGACTGTTGTCTATCACCACACACCAAAATTAACTCAAAATGGATTAAGGACCTGAATATAAGACCTGAAACAATAAAATGCATAGAAGAAATCATAGGAACTAAACTCAAGGACATTGGGCTTAAAGAGGATTTTATAAATTTGACCTCAAAGGCAAGAGAAGTAAAAGCAAAAATAAATGAATGGGACTACTTAGAACTAAAAAGCTTCTGCTCAGCAAAAGAAACCAGCAACAAGGTAAAGAGACAACCATCTGAATGGGAAAATATATTTGAAAACAACGCCTCCAATAAGGTCTTATTATCCGAAATATACAAAGAACTCATATAACTCAATAACAACAACAAAAAACAAACGATCCAATTGAAAAATGGCCAGAGGACCTGAGCAGACACTTCACCCTAGAGGACATACAAATGGCCAACAAACATATGAAAAGATATGCAACGTGGCTAGCTATTAGGGAAATGCAAATCAAAACCACAATGAGATACCATCTCACACCTGTTAGAATAACTATAATCAACAGGACAAGTAATAACAAATGTTGTAGAGGATGTGGAGAAAAAGGAATCCTTATACACTGCTGGTGGGACTGCAAATTAGTACAGCCACTCTGGGAAACTGTATGGAGCTTCCTCAAAAAAACCTAAGAATTGATCTACCATATGATCCAGCAATCCCTCTACTGGGTATTTACCCCAAAGACTTGAAAACCCATAACCAAAAAGATATTCGCACACCGATGTTCATAGCAGCATTATTCACAGTGGCCAGGACATGGAAGCAACAGAAGTGTCCTATGACAGATGATCGACTAAAGAAGCTGTGGTACATATATACAATGGAATATTACTTGGCCATAAGAAGGGACGAAATACTGCCATTTGCGACAACATGGATGGAAAAAAAAACTGTGGTACATATATACAATGGAATATTACTCAGCCATAAGAAGAGATGAAATACTGCCATTTGCGACAACATGGATGGATCTCAAGAGAATCGTGCTAAGTGAAACCAGTCAGACAGAAAAAGTTGAAAATCACATGATATCACTTATATGTGTGATATAAACCTAAAAGCAACAAATGAACAGGACAAACAAACAGAGACTCATGGACATGGACTATAGGCTAGTGACTACCAGAGGACCATAGACTAGTGGTTACTAATGGGGTGGGGGAGGAAGGGTAGGTAGGTGGGAGAAAGGGAGTCAAATATAGGGTTTTGGGGAAGAGTGAAGTGGGTAAAGAGGATCAAATATATTGCAGCTGAAGGAAACTGGACTTTGGGTAAACACACAATAGAATATACAGATGTCAAATGGTAATGTACACCTGAAATTTATATAATTGTATTAACTAATGTTACCACAATAAACTTAAATTAAAAAAAATTATTTCTATATTTTATCCTAGGAGTTATAAAACTCTTAAAATACATAGTTATAAATATTACATTTAAGTCTTTGATCTATTTTGAGTTAATTTTTTGCATTTGGTTTAATATAGGCTCCAACTTTATTCTTTTATATGTAAACATCCAGTTTTTTCAGCACCATTTATTTAATAGATTATTCTTTCTCCTACTGACTTGTCTTGACACTCTTGTCAGAAATCAGTTGACCATAAGTGTATCGGTTTATTTCTGTACTCTCAATTCCATTGATCTATATATCTATCCTTATGGCAGTATCACACAGTCTTGATTACTGTAGGTTTGTAGTAATTTTAGAAACTATGATGTGTTAGTCCTCCAGCTTTGTACTTCCTTTTCAACATTGTTTTGCTATTTTCGGCCCCTTGCATTTCTGTATGAATTCTAGGATCGGTGTATTAATTTTTGCAGGGAAGCCAGAGAATTTTAAAAAATTATTGGGATAACATTGGTTAATCAGATTATATAAATCTCAGGTGTATAACTTTATAATATGATGTTTGTATACTCTATCATGTTCTCACCACCTGAAATCTAGATAGTGATTGCATTGAATCTGTAGATCATTTTGGGCACTATTACCATCTTAACAATGTTAGGTTGTCTAATCCATGAAACCAAACATCTTTTCATTTATTATATTTTCTTTTTAATTTTAGATGTATCATTAGGTCTTCAATGACGTTTTGTAATTTTCAGTGCACAAAAAATCTTCTACTTTTTTTTTGCAAAATTTTTCCTGCACATTTTATTCTTTTTGATGCTGCTGTAGATAAAATAATTTCTTAATTTCATTTTTGGATTGTTTTTTGCTAGTGTATAGAAATACAATTGATTTTTGTATGTTGATCTTGTATCCTCCAATCTTGCTGAACTTGCTTATGAGAACTAATAATTTTCTTGTGTATTCCTTAGGATTTTCTATATACTAGATTATGTTATCTACAAATATAATTTTACTTTTTTCCTTTCCAATCTGGAAACATTTTATTTCTTTTTCTTGTTTAATTGCCCTGGTTAGAACCTCTAGTACAATGTTGAATGGAAGTGGTCAGAATAGATATCTTTGCTCCTCCACTTTCAATTATAGTTGACATACAATATTATATTAGTTTCAGGTGTACAACACAGCAATTAGACATTTATATAACTTACGAAATAATCACCCTGGTAGGTCTAGTATCCATCTGATACCATATACAGTTATTATAATATTATTGACTATATTCCCTAAGCTCTACTTTACATCCCTGTGACTGTTTTTATAACTGGCAATTTGCACATCTTAATCCCTTCCATTTTTCACCCATCCTCTTAACTCCCTTCCCATCTGGCGATCATCAAACGTTCTCTGTATCTATGAGTTTGTTTTTGTTTTGTTTGTTCATTTATTTTCCTTTTTTAGATTCCACAGTAAGTGAAATTATATGGTATTTGTCTTCCTCTGTCTGAATGATTTCACTTAGCATAATACCCTCTAGTTTCATCTATGTTGTTGCAAATAGCAAGATTTTACTCTTTTCAATGGCTGAATAATATTCCATTGTATATATGTACCACCTCTTCTTTATCCATTTGTCTATCAATGGACTCTTAGGTTGCTTCCATATCTTGGCTATTGTAAATAATACTGCAATAAACATAGGGATGCATATGTCTTTTTAAATTAGTTCAAACTCTATTTAAATTTGGCTATTGACTTGAAATTTAGAGACAGAATTTTTCATTAGATTACTGTCAATGCTTTAATCCATCCATACTTTAAACAACAAATTATATCTAGTGTATTTTTCTCTGCCTTCAAGCTTTTCAAAGGAGAAACATTCATGGAAAAATCATTAATGTTATAAATACATTGTCACTTCACTTGTGATAGTTATTTCTTTGTATTCTAAAACTTTTGTTTATTTTATATTTGTAAGTTAGTAAAATCAGTTAATTCAACCAGTTCTATCAAGAATAAGAAATAACAAAAAAATTTTTTCCTTTGGCCATTTCTGTGTTCTTTGTAGCTCATAGAATAGATCTGTTGTCTTCATTTGTATTTGTCCTGTAGGCTAGGCAAGAAAGAGAGGAGGAAAAAAGAGGGATGGAGAGGGAGAGAGAGAGTGAAAAAGAAATTAACTCTCCATTTCCTGCATTTTCCCTGAGCAACTTCTTTGTTTTTACTTGTGTATACTGTAATCTTCATGCCACCAATCCTTTACTCCCATCCTCACTATAAGGAAGTTCTGAAACAAATTTGAAGCTTATTGCTAATTATGTTGACTATAAATACTTATTTCCTCATGCTTTTAGAAAATATGAATATAGGATATTAGAAAGCTACCCTTTACTGGAAAGAGAAGATCTGTGTGATAGGTATCAATTTCTTCATAGGGAAAAAAGATCTGGATTAATAATAGTGGTATTTATGTGCTAGGCACTGTTCAAAGTGATTTACATATATGTACTCATCTAGTCCTCAGAACAATCCTATGAAGTAGATATTATTATGATTGCCCTCAGTGTACAATTGAGAAAACTGAGTCCCAGAGAGTTAAGTGACTTGCCCAAGGTTACATGTTTAGATGAATAGCAGAGCTCCAGATTTCAATGCAGTGAACCAATGTGCTATTATCAAAGCCACCAACTACACAAAATATATGTCATAAAATAGGCTCCAAATTGTTTCAGAGCTTCTCAGTAGTCAAACAAAAACAAAAACAAACAAAAACACAACAACAACAAAAAACAATAAAAACAAGCAAACAAACATAAAGGAAGTGTGGTTATTTACAAAACTTACATGATACATATGATACAAGTTAAGCATCTGTTCAAGGGAAGTGCTACATTCCCAGGTAATGGGACCTGGGAAAAATTTCTTCTTCAGATATTTATAAAATTGATTCCACATGATACTGTGAACAACATTTTTCATAACAACCCTACAGTGATAGTATGAAGCTTCTTTTTTTCACATGACAAATCCCTGAGGAAGCAATATCTTATGATTCTGACATGTGATTCTTCAGTTGTATGGCATGATCCAAAGATAGATTATATATCGATTAGGTAAACAGATGGATTCCATGTCGTCTGAGGGATTCTCCATGAATATATTTTTTGAGACTGAACTTTTGATAAGCATAGAATAGCAAATAATTTGATTTTATCCTAGAAATATTGTTATTGGTTAAAGGCAGGTCCTTGAACTTTAATAAACTTAGCAGAGAGTAGGATTAATATCTTTCTATGTATGCCTGAGCAGAAGTCTTCTGGACTTCAACACAGAGGGTATCATCTTCTAAAGATCTTTCTTACTATAAAATTCCATGATTCTAAGGAAGTGAAATAAAATTTCAGGTTTATAGAGTTCCAGTTTTCAGATCCTAGTGTCTTAATCAATTGATAAAAGAGTGTAGTGCCATATTTCTATGACAGAGTTATGTGTAACAAAAAAAGAAAAAAAGTAGGTAGAACAATTGTGGATTGCAACTTTCTTTGATTTGTTTGGAGCTTCTTCATTAATATTTAATTTCTTTTTCCATTTTTCTTTACCAATCATTGTAATTTCCAAAATTATATAATACTATATTCTAACTATAATATTTTAATGTATTTCTTTTTATTGCAGGAAATTTACAAAATATAAATAAGAATTAAGAAAAAGTAAAAATCACTCACAATTCCATGAGAGGCTATAAATTTTATCAGTCTTGTCTGCTCATTCCCACACACATGCACCAAAGGGTCAGAATATGCACACTGTTATGTAATTTACCTTATTTGTGTAATAATGTATCATGGAATGACTCTTGATATGAAATATTGATGTGCATAGTGGCTGCAGAGGATTGTATTATGTAAATATGTTCAGGATTGATGCTCTGCTAGTATTGTCCGCACTGCTGGTATAGCCATAGTGGTTGTTAAAATTTGAAAAGATTTTTATACTGGTTGGTAAATGGTGCTGCCCTGCCTTCAACATTCCTTCCCATTGAACATCTCTACTCTCCAGCAGGTAAAGAGTAAGTGCTTGGCCCATCAGGGGCTTCCCTAGGTCCTGCTCTATACTGTGGCCAGGTTGCTTTCTCAATGGTCAGTGACCAAATCAGGTTTTGTATATCATCCTTGAACGTATTATAATTTACCATATTGTTGATAACATTTTACCGGTTTATTAGAAAGCATTTTCCTGTTACAATATATTTTCAAAAGTCTTCTGACATATTTCTTTGAAATTTTATGGTATCTTGAGGAATCCATAGGTTATCATAAGAAATTGGTCTCTGAAGTTATTGCCGTAATTTAATGTAATACTATATTTAATTATTGATATATTGGAATAGTGGCTTGGACATAAAAATCCAATTTATACACAAAACATACTTGAACGTAGACTTCATATTCTTCTCTATAGAGCAGAAACCATGATGTTTGTGTGGAATTCATAGTTTATGTCACTTTAAATTCAGACCTTCAATGCATTTCTCTTTTGAATACGAAATATTTTTTACTATAATAGTATATTACACTCCACTATTTTCCAATACTGTTCTTTATATTCTTTGCTTATTTATCCATTCCTAACACACCCTTATCTGCATATTTTTCAGATATATCTATCATATTTTCTGTCTTGACTAGAATTTCACATCTCACATTATTTAGTTAACTTTTTATAATCTGATCTTCTGCATTTGTCCTCATACTGGATTCCAGTTTTCATTTTTTTAGAGAAGCAATTTTGTTACAAAAATAAAAATAAAGAAAAAAACTTGCAAAATTTCATTTATCTAAATCATCAGAATGTGTTCTTGTTTTTTTTTTTAAGTATTTGTGAAATGGCTTTTATGAAATTTTTAGTACAAATTTTGAAGTTGGCCCCAGGAGGAGAATTTTCCTTTAATTCTCAGATAGGTCTGTTGCTGCCACAGTTTAAAA
>NW_006434369.1:16530501-16533650 GCF_000325575.1 Pteropus alecto
GTGAGAGGAAGGCAAGTACCTGCCTGTTGATTTTACTATAAAATATGTGCCTATTGCAAGATTTTGTCTTATCTTCACCTCTATTTCTACCACTCTAAGCCACCAAAATGTCTCATCTGATCTTTCTGCTTCTATTCCTTTTCCCCCCAAAGCAGCAGAGTGTTGTATAAAGACATTAATCCATCAGTGAAGCAAAAATCCATCAATGTTTTCTCATACATCACATGAAAATGAAATCCAAGCTCCTTTCTTTGACCTGTAAGGCCATACATGATCTGGCCCTCCCTAAATTCTCTCTTGTAGTTTTTAGCTCCAGGCACATCCCCCCCTTTTTTTTCCTTATAATTCTCCAAGCTTATTTCTGTATCAAAACCCATTGTGTGTGTTATTTCTCTGCCTAAGATCCTCTTCCTTTATATCTGTGCATGGTTCACATTTTCTAGCTTTCAAGTCTTAGCTAAAGTTCATATCTTCCAAGACCTCTTAATCTCAGGTAGGCTCCTACCCCTAACTCACAAGTCATCTTCATCACATTGCCCTATTTCCTTCCTACTACTTAAGACTGTATATAATTGTCCCTTTTACTTTATTTAATATTTGCTCTCTAAATTAGATGTAAGTTCTAGAAAATGAGAATTATCATCTATTTTTGTTGGCAGCTATTTGACCAGCACTTGACAGTGTTTATTATGTGATAGATATATGATAAATATTTGTTGAATTAACTAATTAATTGATGAATTAATTTCAGTGTTGTTAATTCATACTCCAGTCTCTCTGGCAAAAGAGTGTTTATTGTCTTTGTATGAATTTGTCCAAGTTTTAGTTGTTTCCAATTAAGTTTAGATCAAGAGAGATTCATGTCCCCCCAAAGGATTACCCCATTTCAACCAGTAGATGAGGAATATCCAGCTTTACTTTAGGATTAAAATGCCACATCGCAATTATCTAAAGAAAGTGGCTAAATCTAGCTACTGAATAATTAGTCCTTCTTAGGAAAATTTTAGGCATGTATTTTATTCCTGTAGTTACTGACAAGCATTTTATTTTATAGAATAAAAGGCATCTTGCCTGAGGTATAAGCAAGGGGCCATGTCTTCGTAGCCCTTTTCTTTCTGTTTTGGAAAGAATTTCTTTTTAGCTACTCTGTGTCATGGGAATGTTGAATTCTCTGTTGAAGGCTAGGGCTCTTGGTTTCCTTGATGTTCCTGTGCTTTGGGGTTTTGTTTATTTTGTGTTTTTGGAAGAAACATTACCATGGTTACATCTGTTCCTTCTACCACCCTTGAAAAAAACTGATGACAAGTAGAGTAATCTGATTCCTGGATTACTACACAGATGTCTTTTGTGTCTGTCTACATATGAAACTCTTGTGCAAGTTCCATTTTCATACATTTAGTCCTTTGAATGCTTTTTTTGAAATTAAGCATGTTTTAATTGGCCATTTAAACAGGGGAATGGCCTATATTATATTAATGATCTGAGTTCCATGTAAGATGAATTTAGAGGTACAGTACATAAAGGGAGAGATTGTTTCAGAGCAAAACTAAATAGCAGCTTTGGGCAATAATCACACACATGTGAAGAATCAGTGTATTCAGAAAGAATTGCATTTAAAAATAGTGTTCTGTTTTTTAAATATAGAGCTTCATGTCAAAATATTATAATAAACATATGTACTTTTACTGACATGAAGCAGTAAAACTCACTTTTTCTTAGAACAATTTGTATGCTTATTGCTACTACATTCAAGCCTAGCCTAACAATGCACACAATCTATCACTTTTCATAATGTTGCAAAGCATTTGCACAAAACATGTTTGAATTTACACTTATGAGATAATTTCAAGTAAGATGAAGGAGCTGGAGAAGCTCCTTCTAAGAATTAAGATGCAGTCTACGTTATAAAAAGATAGTGTGGTCTTTTTTTTTTTCTGAGTTAAAGTAGTGGTTAATTTGTATTACATTTCTCAATGAGTATGAGAAAAATTTAATTTGAATATTAAGTACTGGTATGTAGACAGCTTGGCTGGAGGTTTATTTTTAAGTATTTAAAATGACTTGCAATCTGGTGTCTGCCTCCATTTTGCTTGGGTTTTAGAGCCTATCTCTGTTCCTTATTAGCGACTACCTCTTATACTTTAGTATCTCCTCTTCTCTCCCGACTTATTTCGATTATAAATTGTCACTAATATATAATTATTATTAATTTATAAATATTTTTTGTTTTAAACATAAATATGATACCCATAGAGAAAAAACTCTATAACCTTAACCTCTAGAGACAGATATTTTTATGAGTATATTTATATATATGCCATATTTTTTTTTACCTAAAGGAGATCATACTATACAAATTATTGTACAAATTGTTTTTGTACATATCTTGAATTTCCATAATAGAATTTATAGATATTCTTTATTATTTGTAATTTTGGTTTTATCTGTAGCCATCCTTATAGATAGTATATGTTTTGCTTTCTTTTTTTTTCAATTTTAATTTAATTTTTCAATTAGAGTTGACATTTAATACTATTTTATATTAATTTCAGGTGTATATAGTGGCTGGACATTTATATAATTTACAAAGCAATTCTCTCAATTAATTTAGTGCCCTTCTGGCACTATACATAGTTATTACAATGTTTTGCTTTCTTGAATAAGTATTTCAGTAGATAAGTTCCTGGAAGTGAAACTGTGAGGGCAAGAGGGTGTGAACATTTAAATTTAATAAGAATCAATAAATTACCTTAAAAAGTATATCAATTTATGCTCCCATTAAAATGTAAAAGGGTGATTTTTTAAATTTTTTACTACATTCTTACTAGCTTAGGGCATTATCAATTTTTTTAAATCTCTGCCAGGCTGATAGGTATTGATGGGGTTCAGGATACACTACTCAAAGATATGGCACCTTGGCATATTGAATATTTTAAGCTGAAGGAGTTTTAGAAAATAGCAGAAGTAGGGCACTTTGACCTCCCCCCTGCCCTTCTCCCTGGAAGCAGTCATAAAACCCCCCTGTGAGAGGTGCCCTTTCTATACTCAGAGGAAATTCAGAGGAAAAGATCATTCTTCTCTTGAACAAGGGGACTCCAGGAAGAATCTGAAACAACGGACCTTGCTAAGTTTCCCCCAGTTTACTATAT
>NW_006434369.1:16533696-16540762 GCF_000325575.1 Pteropus alecto
CTCTTCATTAAAACCAGCATAAAAAAAAAAGAACACAAGTTTACCATTTCTTTGGGTCCTCGTTTCCTTGTGTCCTCATTTCCTTATGAGGCTTGCATGTCACATAATATTTAAATAAATTTGTATACTTTTCTCCTGTTAATCTGTCTTTGACAGTTTAATTTTCTGACCCAGCCAGGGACTCTAAGAGGGTCAAGGAAAACTTTTTCTTCTGTATAACAGTAAAATCACATGTCTTGTTATTTTTTTAATTTTGTGTTTTTCTTAGTAGGTTATACATTTTTCATGATTATTAATCAATGTCATTTCTACTTATTCAAGCCTATCATTCACATACTTTGTTCTTTTAAAAACATGCATTGTTTTTTCTTATTAATTTATAGTAACTGCTTTTGTCAAATATTACAGATCTTTTCACCTGCATTTATTGAATTCTTTTTACATGCCAGTCCCTGTTATCTACTTTACACACATTATACCATTTAATCTACACATCGATCATGTGGAATATAGGTATTGTTCTAGTTTTTCATATAAGGAAGATTGGAGTTCAGAGAGATCAAGGAATTTGCCCAAATTCACAGTTAATTTTAGAGCTGGCCTTCAAATAGGCCTCACTGACAACTAAAGGCACATGCAAGCTATGATAATATATCATCTTTCAGATTGTCTTTTATTTTTTAACATTATGGAGGATTTTTGTTTGTTGTGCAATGAAGACGTTTTAAATTGTTAAGCAGTCAAATTCTCTTGTGGCTTCTGGGTTTCCTGCCATGCTTATAAAAAATTTTTCTACTCCAAAATTATAATAATATTTAACAGTTTGTTTCTTGTAATACTTTTATATTTCAGTTTTTTAAAAGTCTTCATATGGGCACCCAATAGGCACCAATGAATGATAGTCACTGTTATAGCTAGACCATCATCACTGGTGCTCAATATGAAAAAGCCAGAAAACATAGTGGTTGTTTGGTGGTCTATGTTGTTCCCTGGAAAATCCTGATTTCAGGTTCTCTTATCTCTGCCAGACTTTATAGTATTAAGCTGACACTCCATAGGCAGAGTACTTGGAAAATGTCTTTTGTGGAGATAAAAGGGCAAATCTCACTAAGGGAGCTATTTGGGCTCCTGAGTGGATTAAAGCATATAGGAACTGTGTAAAGAAGGCAAAGTTAAATATCCAAGAATAGAGTTTGTTACACACATTCTCAAGAGTGAAGACTGGGTAGGAGAGACTGGTAGAAGGGGAGGAGGTGAGGTGTGGTAGTCACAGAAGAGAATGATGATCAGCATCAAGTTTAGTCAAAGTTGAATTTGAGGACAAGCCAATTACAAAATAAAGCAACTAGGGCAAGACACTAGACACCAGAACCTGTGGCCTAGATCCTGTGTGGATTTAAAGGAACCAGAGGAAAGCATGAACCTGAAGAGGACCATCTGCCCATTTCTAGGTCAGAATCCTACTTCTTTTCTTTTCTCTCTCTTTTTTTTTTTTTGCAGACTCTCTCCATGGAGGTAAATAGCCTTTCAATTTTCTTCACAAAGCAAACTTTCCATCACTCAAGTTATGTGCCTTACGCCTGTATCAGCTAATATAGCACTAATTCTTTAAAAATACAGAAATTATTATTGTGATAGCAATCTGTTTTAAAGAAACAAAGGCCACAACTGGCTAGCATTATTTTGATTTTTTTCCCCAAGGTCCTTTTATCAAAAATAATGATAATATTTCAAATGGATTACAATGTGGTTAATGAGATATATAAGAAGAGATTATCAGAAATGGAGAGGCCTAGATTTTAAACTAGTTGACTGTCAAGATTTACTTGATGTACTTCGACCTACCTTATAAGAGAAAAAGACCTCTCTAAGTTTCAGAGAAAAAGGCATCGTTTATTTGTATCTTGGGGGTACTTTTCAATTTGGAACACTGAAATCAGCCACACGCATGAGACAGGCCGCTATTGGGAAGAGAGGGAGGCAGGCCAGATTTATACAATCATGTGCCCCATAATGATGTTTCAATCAACAATGTTACAGTGGTTGTGGTGATGCTGGTGTAAACAAATCTACTACATTAACAGTTTAAGTATAGCACATACAGTTATGTATAGTACAGAGTACTTGATAATGATAATAAATGACTGTTACTGGGTTATGTATTTACTATACTATATTTTTTATCATTATTTTCGAGTGTACTTTCTAGTTATTGAAAAAGAAAAGTTATAAAACAGTATGCCATGTTACACTGGCAGCAGCCT
Source organism: Pteropus alecto (assembly GCF_000325575.1). Taxonomy (NCBI): domain Eukaryota; kingdom Metazoa; phylum Chordata; class Mammalia; order Chiroptera; family Pteropodidae; genus Pteropus; species Pteropus alecto. The sequence goes on from NW_006434369.1 coordinate 16,535,961, forward strand.
CATAAATCTGTGTTTACTGCATCTCTTGATTGCATAATTTTTTCCTGTGCTTGATTTAATCTTGTGTTGTTTTATAAATTTAGTGTAGCTGAAGTGTATAGTGTGTTTAAAGTCTATAGCAGGGTACAGTAATGTCCTAGACCTTCACTGTCACTCAGCATTCACTCACTGACTCACCTAGAGCAATTTCCAGTCCTGCAAGCTCCATTTACAGTGAGTGCCCAGTACGGGTGTATCATTTTTTGTTTTATACCAGGGGTCTCCAATCCCCAGGCCGTGGACCAGTAGCGGTCTGTGGCCTGTGGGGAACCGGGCCGCACAGCAGGAGGTGAGTAGCAAGTGAAGCTTCATCGGTATTTGCAGCCACTCCTCAGTGGATTGCTGTTTTATACTATATTTTTACTGTACCTTTTCTATGTTTACATATGTTAAGAAACAGAAATACTTACCATTGTGTTACAATTGTCTATAGTATTTAGTATAGTAACATGCTGTACAGGTAGTCTAGGAACAATAAGCTATACAGTCCCCAACCTTTTTGGCACCAGAGACTGGTGCTCTTATGAGAATCTAATGCCTGATGATCTGAGGTGGAGCTGAGATGGTGGTGCAAGCACTGGGGAGTGGCTACAAATACAGATGAAGCTTCGCTCCCTCACTGACTGCTCACTGTCCTGCTCTGTGGCCCAGTTCCTAACAGGCCACGGACCAGTACTGGTCTGCGGCCTGGGGGTTGGGGATCCCTGCTATACAATATAGTCCAGGTGTGTAGCAGGCTCTACCATGTTGGTTTATGTATCATGTTTGCACAACGATGAAATTGCCTCTATCGAAGTGTTTCTCAGAGCATACCCTAGTCATTAAGCAGCACATGACCATACATACACATATACGTATAAATGCCCATGGTGGCAGTAAATGGACAAAGATTTACATATGTGCAGAAGTAGATTTAAATATGCTACTTATGAAATTTTTATTTGAATAAGGAATAAAGGTATGTCCTTGTAATATTGAGTAAACTATCCTTAAGACTAAAGTGTGAGGTCTTGCCTCCCTGGTCCAATCAACAGAAGTTGAGGCAAGAGATGACTAATTATATTCAACTAAAGAAGAGAGAAAATGTATCAGATATGAACTGTTCTGTTAAATCAGACTGACAACTAAATGGTTTGTCTTATAGCTTTCATTGAAGTATTTTGAAAGTTTGGGAAAATGGGCCAGAAAAAGTATTGTTCTGTGAAGAGCTGTGGAAGAGAGTGAGGATGCCAGGAGTGTGAATCTGGGTATAGAGCTCACACAGTTGCACTTCTCAGTCTCCCTAGTGGCCAGTCTTTAAATAAATGCGTTGCAATTCTCAAGATATAATCTTGTCCCCTAGATTACCATTTCCCGTCTTCTTCTTAGCTTTTCAGCATGTGTGCTGATGATGTAAACAAGAAAGAGTTTACGATGGATGGGCTCATTTATTTGTCTGGAATTGAATGATATGCACTTTCTGAATCCCATGAATTTTGGGGACTAATTTACATATTGGTAACTTGTCATAAGAGACAGGTTACAAATACTGAATCAAAACTTTTCAGGGCTTGGAAATAATAAAATGCCAATGTGTTAAATGCTTTCTTAGGAGAGTAAAGAGGAACCTCTGTATAAGTGTAGTACAATCATGGTAAAATAATGGATTAAATGGCCTTCTTTAAGAAAAAAAAAAGCTTTAACATATCTGAAAACAATTTATATAAAATTCAGATCTAAACATTTTTTTCTCAAATGACTAACCATTTGCCTCAACATCATTATAGAATAATCTTGTCTCACAATTCAAGATTCCATCTTCATCATATTCTACAGGCCCCATATATCTGACTCTATATCTGGACTCTCTTCTTGTATAAAGAAGTGCAGTTGTCTTTTGAATAATGATCTTACACCTATCCTTCTTGTTAAACTCTATTTTAAACATCATATCTGTAGATTCTTTGTGGTTTTCTGTTACAATGGTCATGTCATTCTATTAATTAGATCATCTTCGATCCTTGTTAATCCTTTCTAATCCTTTTGATTATTTTTCTTATGTGCTGTTAGGACATTCAATACAATGTTGTTTATTTTTTGACTCCTAAAAACACACAGAAACAAAAAAACAAAATAAAATTGTCTTATTTATTGCAGCCCTGAAGTTGAAGTAGCTGAAAACTACATGAATGGATCTTTAGGATATTATGCTAAACAAAATATATCAGACAGAAGGGAACAAAAACTATATGTTTTCACTCATATGTGGAATATAAAACAAAAAGTAATAAATGATCTAACAAAACGAACAAAACAGACTCATAGATACAGCAGAATGGTGGTTACCAGAGGTGAAAAGGGGTGAGTGAGGAGAGGGCAAAGTGGGTCTTTGTACAGTAACAAAAGGAAACTAGAGTTCTGGTGGTGAGTATGCAATAAACAGATGTCAAATTATAATGTGGTGTATCTGAAAATAATATAATGTTATTAACAAATGTTACCCCAATAAATTTAATTTAAAAAAAGAAAGATGAAGGATATATACAGATACAAGCCAAAAATTAAAGCTGTAATTCAGAGAACAACAACAAAAAATAAACTCACAATTTGAAATGTAGGGCTGCCGAATTACTCTATCAGTTAAAGCCAGGTCATGTAAGTAAAAGGTAGGACACAGAATTAGGAGAAATTAAGACTACTAATCGGAATGGGACACTTAAAAGGATACAGAGTACTGCATGGAGTACTCTAAACTCTAATACCATGAGCCTCCCCTACTTGTCATAGAAGCCCTTCCTTCCTTTTAATCCTGCTGAGGGTTTTTTCTCCCTCCTGACACCAAAAAATTGTGTCTTTTTCAACATCGACCAATTCTCTAATTCTCCAGACACCAGTGAGTATCCAATAATTCAATTCAATTCTGACACCTGGAGCTAGCATCAGATTCCACAAGTTAAACACTCAGTCCCACAAGACTGCCTTCACTTTAGATGCCAGTTATGTATGGAGAGCCTAGGATACCCAATGTAATGCAGAAGCCCCAGGCCTGGAACTTGTACCTGGGCTTGGATATTCTGGAAAAAACACTAGGAGGACCAGAGGGGTGAGAAATGCCTGTTTATTACTCATGAGGCAGAGAAGCTTCAGCAGCAGCCAGTTGGAGCTGTAGGAAAAGTCCCCTAGCCAAAAAGAAAGTAACATTTTATCTCTGAGTAGGTGTTGGGGGTGGAGAGAATTACCTCATTGGGGTTGCCACAACCTTCTCTGGTGGATTGAAGCAAGATGTGCTGCTTAGTTACAGAACCAGATAGCATCCATGAGAATGGCAAACCAGCCACCTTCTTGGGCAGAGCAAGCAGAGAAAGTTCAAGGGAGCAGCAGAAAACATTGCAGGGAGTAGGCCCTGCTGTGAGCTCTTTGTTCACTGCCTTCCTGTGGCCGCAGGCCAGGTAGCTATCAGTTTTCTGAGTATGTGGATGGGCTATATTCTGAGTTAACCCTATACCCACATTCTACCCAGGTGGCAACAAATCGGTCTCTTCAGACCCACCTCTTCAGATTCCATAATTCGTGAAAATGACTCACAGAACCCAGGAAAGCACTTTACTTACTACTACCAGTTTATTCTAAGGGAGAGAACTCAGGAATAGCCGATTGGATGAGATGCATAAAGTCAGGTTAGGGGAGGGGTACAGACCTTCCATGTCCCTTTCTGGGCATACTGCTCTCCCAGCATGTAAATGCACCTTGAATATCGTCATTTAGAGGATTTTATAGAGGTTTCATTATGTTTCAAAAATTAAGTCATTGGCCATTGGTGATTGAACTTAGTCTCCAGCCCTTCTCTCCTCCTGGAGGTTGGTGGATAGTGCTAAAAATTCCAACCCTCTAGTCACATCTTGGTCTTTCTGGTGACCAGCCTTCATCCTGAAGCTATCTAGGGACCTCTAGCTACCAATCATCTCATTAGCATACAATAGATACTCTTATTACTCTGGAGACTCCAAGGGTTTTAGGAACTCTCTGCCAGAAACCAGGGACAAAGATCAAACCATATCTCTTTTTAAAAGATGTTACAATTCCTTGTTTATGGGTGAAATTCATATGTTGAAGTCCTAACCCCAAGTACCTTAGAGTGATTTTATTTTGGGATAGGGTCTTTACAGGTAGTGAGGTTAAAATGAAATTATTAGGGTGGCCAATATTCCAATATGACTGGCATCCTTACAAAAGAAAAACTTTGGAGACATAAGGAAAAAATGGTCATCTATAAGCCTGGAGAGAAGCCTGGAACAGATTTTTCCCTCACAGCCTCAGATGGAGCCAGTCCTGCTGACACCTTGACCTTTGACTTCTAGCCTATAGAACTATGAGACAATACATTTTTGTTGTTTATTCCACACAGTCTGTGGTACTTTGTTATGGCAGCCATAGGAAACTAATATACTTTTTTTTATCTGAGAAAATTAGTTTACAAGAAGTAAATTTTCTTTAATACTCTCTCAAACACTTTCATTGTATATAGACCAATAAACAGAGTTAGATCCCAGTGTGTCCCAGGACATAATTACAGGCTTAACACAAGAGAAGACTTACATATCAAAAGACGTAACTCTTTGCTAATTTTTATCTTCTCGTTCTTGAAGTAGTTCTTCCAAAGCATAGCATTCTTTGGATTTTTTTATGCTCCCTTCCATTCCTTTTTTCAATGCACTTAATTCATAGATTCCTTAGATTTTCTGTGCTCATTATTCTTTTGAAACCTCCTGTATTGTATTAAGTAT
>NW_006434369.1:16540848-16547793 GCF_000325575.1 Pteropus alecto
ATATATATATATTTTCCCAGTAGGACATGATTTGTGTGAGGATTCCTAATGCCTAGTTCAATGCCTGGTATAAATTAGGTGTTTAACAGATATCTCTTAAAGGAAGAAGGGAAAGAAGAAGAGGAAGAAAATTCCATTCTGTACTGCTATCCAGGAATAATGTGGATTTTTCTTTTTCCCTGTTTACTTAGGAACTATATTCATGGTACTCTTAGAACTTGAGCTGGAGGGATAAAATATTGGCAGTTTGTGATTTCTTCATCCTTCAAGTAGTGCATGTGAGCTAAGGGACTGTGAATAGCCTCCAAATACTTTCTCACTAAATCTTGGGCATATCCCTTGAAACCCTGGCCTTACCCTTTCCCAACCCTTAGGGGGCCAGTAATCCTGATGAGTGCTGCTGATTAGAAATCTGGATCAGAAAGTTAAAGATGACTTTTTATGGTTCTGCTTTCTCCTGTCCCTCCTAATACTCTTAGTGTATAGGAATTCATGGTTCCTATGCTGGGTATTTTCCACTTCTTTGGGAGCCTTCAATTTTTTCTCCAAAGTGGTGTGGTGTTGCCCAGCTCTCTCAGTTGTGTTTTGAAATTAACATTCTACTCAATATTAGAATAGCTAGGTGCCAACTTACAGTTCTTTTTCTAGGCCCAAACTCCCTATAACTTACAAATATTTTTCAATATGTAATTATGCTCATTCCCCAGTTTCAATTTATATAGTTTTCATTTCTTTTAGTTAATTTCCATGCATTTGGAAAAAAGGAGATAGACAAATATACACTTATTCAGCCACTTTTCTGGACAATACTAGCACTTTTTCCTCTGCTCCTGAATATCCTTTGGACTCTCCTATATTGGAAAAAGAAGGAGATTGTATAATGATATGATTGTTTTAATAGAAAACCAAAAGAATCTATAGACAAGTTGTTGAAAATAATCAGTTTAACAAGGTTAATATTATAACATCTATATCTTTAAACTAATACACTCTCCAGGTTCTAGACATTTCTCTCGTTTTTTCCCCATGGATGAGTTCTTTATGTCAGACTCGAAATTTCCCCACTAATCATGTTATTTGACCCCCATATTCTGACTTATATTCCCACCATATTACAGAAGCTGATTTTCCACCCCCAAATTTTGTGATTTTCTTGATAATTACAGCAATATTTTCATTTTTGTCTTTTTTTAAAATTTGGGACCATATTTGATGCTGATGATTAGCCTTTCCTTAAAACATCATCCTTCTATTACTTTAATGACTCTGTACTATACTGTTTTCTCTAAACTGGTGCTTTCTTTCTCAAGAATCTTTTTGGCCTTTTGCCCCTTGTTTTCCTTAAGGAGCATAACTATCTCAGTTTCAGCTTTTTTTTTTTTTTTTTAACCTATGCTGAAGGCTTGAAGGTTTATATCTATAAACTCTCTTCTAATCCAGCCTCCACTTCTCTATTTTTAATAGCTAACTGGATGCTATTGTGAAAAATTGAAAGGCAGAAGGGCTTGGTGATGAATATTAGAGAAAAGTTAAGGCTAATGTCTAGCTTGAATAACAGCAAAGACAGCAGTGCTATTTCACATATACAAGAAATGTAAGGGGCTTGAAGGTTTATATCTATAAACTCTCTTCTAATCCAGCCTCCACTTCTCTATTTTTAATAGCTAACTGGATGCTATTGTGAAAAATTGAAAGGCAGAAGGGCTTGGTGATGAATATTAGAGAAAAGTTAAGGCTAATGTCTAGCTTGAATAACAGCAAAGACAGCAGTGCTATTTCACATATACAAGAAATGTAAGGGAAAATAGGGTTCAAGAAGATCATTTCAGTTACAAGAAACAGGAACTATTCAAACCATCTGACATCAATCTAAAACAACTGGTGACATTAGTTTAACCACTTCAAGGGATTCTTAACTAAGAAAGGCAAACTGACAAAGAATTTAGATAACCAAATTTTATTATCTTTTTACTTGACTCATTGTGTATTTCTGAGCATAAGGTTATTTGGGCCATCACAAAATAATTGCAAGGAAAATAGTGACAGAGAAAACAATTGCTATTTAAAAATATGACTTTCTGTGAGAAGGGCAAGTATGTATTCCTTAAAGCGAAGAAAAATATTAAAAAATGCCACTCTCATTGTGTTAGAAACTGTATTTGAAAAGTAGCTGGATTGTAAATATTGTCAATAATTTTAATACTCTTTAGTTTCTATTTAAAGTCCTCAATGGAATTTAAAGTTGTGACTTTATGATGAATAGATTTCTTGTATTTGCATGGTGGTTAAAGCTTGCTTAATATCACAACACTGGAAGCTTAACCATAAAGAATCTATGTGGGTCTCGTGCTTTGCACATGGGTAGATACTATTCCATAAGCACATAGTTATTTTAAAACCTGAAAGGAGAGGGGATGTCACAACAATGTTCTTCATCATTCTTCCTTAGAAAATCTGATACCACATCTTTGAGTAATAAACGGAACAAATATGTAGCTGGAAAATTATATGTAGATGTTTGGGCTTCAAAAATATTTATCTCAGTTTATAAACTGAATTGGGTATGTTTATAATTCTATGATGTCAATAATTTCAATTTTGTAGTTTTTTGGTGTCACATATGTGCTTTCATGATATAAAACTTTATTTTTTCTATGAAAGGCACAATAGCACCATTTTAGTTAAGCTGAATGAGTTTCACTTCATCTCAATCCATCAGTGAAGGAAAATATGGTTTCTTATTATAAAGACACCAGTGATAAATTTATTGGCCAATAGAATACCTCATTCAGCTTCTTACTTGCAAACAGTTTCAAGGTTAGGTTATTGGTACATTAGGAAAAATTACTGTTATATAACATGTCCTAATTTTTATATGTTAATGTTCAAGCTAGAGTTTAATAATCTCTTGAAGTTATTAAATAATGTTGGTTTCTAAGCCGTGTGCAACTAAAACATATTTGCTTCATGACCAACATCTTTATCCATGTTATCTGGTGAATGAAATACAGGTTCATCTGTGCAAAAACCTCTTCCTTTGTATTCTTGTTTCCTCTTCTCCAGTTCTTTTATCCTGTTATTTTGTTCTCTTATAGCTTTTTTTTTTTTTTCCACTTTCAGGAAAGAACATCTATTCAAGGATTAACCTAACAAAGCATAGCACCAGTAGGACTGGCACAAAATCAAGGGGAAAATTTGACAAAAGAGAACTGCCTAAATAAAATGTTTAGTGCTTTGTTCATTCACTACACTTGGACTGTATAGAGCAAGACTATCCTGCTGATCAATGTGCTTTGTCCACTCCTGGACCATTTCCTTATTGTATAAACCGAATTATGTATCTATTCTCATTTTGGCTTTACCTTAGAACCAAATGATGACAGACATATATGCTCTAAATTTACTTTTAGTCACATTTTAAAAAATATAATCTAATTTTTAAATTAATGTAATAAAATTTATATATGTTTTTCCCCAGCTTTATTGAAGTATAACAGATAATTAGTTGTTCATGTTTACATTGTACAAGTCGATGAGTTTTTTTTTCAATTATAGTTGGCATACAACAATACATTAGTTTCAGTTGTATAGCATAGTGATTAGAGATTTATATAACTCTCAAAGTGGTCACTTCACTAAATCTAGTACCCATTTTCCACTTTACATATTTATTATGTTGTTAACTATTTTTCTTATGCTATACTTTATATCTCCATGACTATTTTGTATCTATCCATTTGTACTTCTTAATCTCTTTGCCCTTTTTCATCATCCCCCGCAACCTCCCATCCCATCTAGTAGCCCTCAAAATATTCTCTGTATCTATGAGTTTGTTTCTATTTTTTTTGTTGTAGTTTGTTTTGTTCTTTAGATTCCACATGTATGTGAAATCTAATCTCTTGAAGTTATTAAATAATGTTTGTCTTTATTTGACTTACTTCATTCAGCGCAATACCGTCTAGGTCCATCAAGGCAATATCTTTTCTGCTTCCTTTTATTGTGTCTTTTAGTCTGAAGCGAGTCCCTTGTAGGCAGCATATGTAAGGGTCTTGTTTTCTTAACCATTCAGCCACTCTATCTTTTGGTTGGAGCACTTAACTCTTTTCCATTTGAGGTACTTGTTGACACAAATGTAGTTATTACCATTCTTTATTCCTGTTTTTGATACATATTTTTTTCTTTTTAAAGAAGTCCCTCCAACATTTCCTGTAAAACTGGCTTGATGATGATAAATTTCTTTTGCTTATTTTTTGAAGTATTCTTGGTCGTAGATCCTGGGTTTTCAACACTTTGAATATTTTGTGCCAAACCCTTCTGTCCTGCGTAGTTTCTTTTGAGAAATCAGCTGCCAGTCTTGTGGGTGCTCCCTTGTGGGTAACTAATTGCTTTTCTCTTGCTGCTTTTAAAATTCTCTCTTTGTATTTAACCTTTGGCATTTTAATTGTGATGTGTCTTGGTGTGGGCCTCTTTGGGTTCATCTTTTTTGGGACTCTCTGAGCTTTCTGGGATTGTATGCTTATTTCCTTCACCAGGTTGGGGAAGTTTTCCATCATTATTTCTTCAAATATATATTTAACTTCTTGAGCTCCGTCTTCAGGTACCCCTATGACCTCAAATATTGTTATCCTTAATTTTGCCCCATAGGCTCCTTAAATTATTATTATGTTCTTGATTACTTTTTTCTTGCTGTTCTCATCGAGTGTCCTCGGCTTCCCCATCTTCTGTATTGGTGTATTGATCCTCTTCTTCCTCTACTCTGTTGATTCCCTCTAATATACTCTTCATTTCAGATAATGTATTCTTCATTTCTGACTGGTTCCCTTTTATAATTTCCATTTCCATTTTTATGTTTTTTTTTTTTAAATCTCCTTGTTAAAGTTCTCACTGACTTCATCTATACTTCCCTTAATTTCACTGAGCATCTTTATAACCAGTGTTTTGAACACTGCATCTGTTAGATTCCTTGATTCCATTTTTCCTTGAGCTATGTTCTATTCTTTCATATGATTTCTGCCTCTTTGTATTCCTATTTTGGCTGCCTTTCCTGTGTCTGTTTCTATGTACTAATAATCAAAGCACTTTAGTCTCCTGGTCTTATTAGTGTGGCTTTGGGTAATAGATGTCCAGTGGCACAGTCTTGAGAGGGGTTCAGCTGAAGGCCAAGTTTGGCCTCAGCCTGTGCCCCTTTGAGGCCACCTGTTAAGATTCAGCAAGCCATCCACAGATATTGTGCTTATAGTTGTTACAAAAGGCCATGCCAGAAACTGAGGCCAGCTGCCACCAGGGTGTTTCGGTGTCACTCAGCAAGGACCTCCTGACTCACTGAGGACACACCTGGATGTGGTTTGGGTGGGGCTGCAATTTGGGGGAGGTGGAGTTTCAGGGAAATCTGTGGGTGGAGTGACTTTGTTATCCAGTTCAATGACATCTCAGCTATGGAGGCGCTGTGTCTGCACACTGGGCGGGGGTGGGGGACTCAACAGAGGAACAATGGATACCACCAGCACTTCTGTCTGGGAGAGATCCTCACCTCCAGCCCTCACTCAGACAATTCAGTGTCCTCTGTAAGTCCCTGGTACCCCCTGTGCAGCCCACCCAGCGCTGGTGCTCATAGCTAGCAAATCTGTCACCATGAAAGTCCACTCACAGACATGGGCCTTTTAAGAAGCACCTGCAGCTGCTGGCTGCCGTTGTCATAGGATCTGTCCCACTTAGCCACTTGGAACCAGGCAGCCTTGAGTCTTTGCCCACTTCTACCTTTGCAAGTTGATTATTTCTCTCCCTAGTTGTAGTGCTTCTGTTCGTCTTGCTCTCAGGTGACTTGACTGGCTGTTTGCTCCGTGTTTCTGTCACAACTTTGATTTGGTCGCAGGAGGGATGAACAAAGCCTCTATCATCTATGTCATTTTTTTCTCCCCCTAATTTGTTCTTTTTCAAAAGTTTTTTGAGGTGTTAAGTTAGGTTTTTGTAGTTGATATCTCTTTAATTTCTTAGTATATGTGTTCATCATTATAAAATCTTCTGTAAGAACTGCTTTGGAGCACCTCACAGGTTTTAGTATGTTGTGTTTCCATTTTCATTTGTTTTGAGAGTTTTTAAAAAGTTCCCTTTTGGGCTGGAGAAAAAAATGGCGTAGATGATAGAGGCTCTGTTCATCCCTCTGGCAACCAAATGAAAGTTGTGACAGAAATAAGGAGCAGCAGCAAGGAAAAAATACCTGGGATCTAAATGAATAAGCCATACAACTACGGAGAAGTCCAGGAAATCATCCTGCAATGGCAGAAGGAAGGTAGGGGCGAGAACGCAGGGCTACCCAGTCTCCAGCAGCTGAGTAAGATGGAGGCGGTAGCAGCAGTAGCTGTGGCAGATGCCTCTTAAAGGGGCTGCATCTGCGAGCAAATTTTCAGTAATGGACCTGCTTGCTCTGAGTACCAGTGCCGTTAAGGCTGCATGCGGGGGGCACCAGGGACTTATAGGGAGACATTGTCAGAGTGAGGGCCGAGGCGAGATTCAGTCCATACAGAAGTGCCAGCGATATCCATTGTTCCCTGCTGAGACTTCCCCCGCTCCCAGTGTGCAGACACAGCTCCGCCATAGCCGTGACATCATCAAACTGGGTAACAGAGGTCACTCTGCCCAGAGGATTCCCAGAACCCCCCCCGCCCCAACTCGTGGCCCCACTCAAGCCACATCCAGGTGTGTCCTCAACGAGTCAGGAGATCCTTGCTGAGTAGTACCTAGACTCACACTGGTGGCAGCTGGCTTTAGTTTTTGGTGTGGCCTTTTGAGGCAACTATAAGCACAGCATCTGTGGATTGCTTGCTAAATCTTAACAGGTAGCCCCAAAGGGGCAGAGGCTTGGGCTAAATTTGGCCTGTAGCTGAACCCCTCTCAGGACTGTGCCACTGGACACCTACTTCACAAATTCACACTAATAAGACTGAG
>NW_006434369.1:16548483-16553619 GCF_000325575.1 Pteropus alecto
CCAGGATCTACAACCAAGAATAATTTATCCTGCAAAGCTATCATTTAGAGTTGAAGGACAGATAAAGAGCTTCCCAGACAAAAATAAACTGAAGGAATTCATCAATATCAAGCCAGTTTTTACAAGAATTCTTGAAAGGATTTCTTTAAAAAGAAAAAACATGTATCAAAAACAGGAATAAAGAATGGTAACAAGTACATTTCTATCAATAAGTACCTTAAATGGAAAAGAATTAAGTGATCCAAGCAAAAGAGTGACTGAAAGGATAAGAAAATAAGACCCCTACATATGGAAAGGAAGGGGATGGAAAAAGATATTGCTTTGATGGATCTAGAAGGTATTTAAGTCAGTCAGAGAAAGATAAATACTGTATGATTTCACTTATATGTGGAATTTAAAGAATAAAAAGAACAAAGTAATCAAAAACAGACACACAAATATAGTGGACAATTTGGTGATGGACAGAGGGGAGAGGGATTTGGGGGACTGAGAGAATGGGGTGAAGGGCTAAAGAACTACAAATTAGTAGCTGATGGATGGTCATGGGGACAGGGATCATGACAGAGGGAATGCAGTTAGTATTAATATGTTGGCTAGGTGGAGGGTCAGGGTAGGGAAGGAGCAATTGTGGGGGGATCGTTTTATAAACTATATAGATGTCCAACCAATGTACTGTATACTTGAAACTAAATAAAATAAATAAATAAAATTTTTTTTTTAAAAGAAGAAAAGTTCTCTTTTGATTTCTTCTTTGACTTATTGGTTGTTCAGAACTATGTTTAGTTTCCACATATTTGTAAAATTTTCATCTTTTCTCTTGTCAATTTCTACTTTCATACCATTGTGTTCAGAAAAGATAATTGGCATGATTTCAATCTTCTGAAATTTGCATTCTATTTTGTGTCCTATGATATCTTTTAGAGAGTGTTCCATATGTAATTTTGCATCCTATGATATCTTTTAGAGACTGTTCCACATGTAATTGAGAAAAATGTGTATTCTGTTGCTATTAGATGGAATATTTTGTTTGGTCCATCCTTATGCTTCCTTATTGATTATCTGTTTGGATGACATATTAATTTCTGAAGTTCCATATTATTATTGGATTGTTGTCTATTTCTCCCTTCAGATCTGTATTTGCTTAATATATTTTAATGCTCTAATGCTTGGTGCATTTATTTTTATGATTGTTACATCTTATTGATGAATTCACCCTTTTATTATTATATAATGACCTTCATCTTTTGTTACCAGTTTTGACTTCAAGCCTATTTTGCTGATGTAGATACCTCTGCTTTCTTTTGGATTCCACTTGAATGGAATTTTTTTCCACTCCTTCACTTTGAGCCTTTTTGTGTACTTAAAGCTGAATTGACTCTTTTGTAGGTAACATACTTTGAGTCTTATTTTTTCTTAACTATCCAGCCATTCTGTTACTTTTGACTGGTGAATGAATTCAAACCATTTACGTTAAGAGTAGTTATTGATATGTAAGGATTGACTAGTGCCGTGTTATTTATTGCATTTTGGTGGTTTGTAGTTCCTTTGTTCTTTTCTCTCATCTTTCTACTCACTCTTTTGAATTGATGATTTTCTGTGGTGGTATGCTTTCATTCCCCTCTCTTTATCTTTTATAAATCTAATATAGATTTTTGTTTTGTGGTTTTCATGAGGCTTATATTAAAGTGCCTATAGATAAAACAGTACATTTTAAACTAATAACAATTGATAGCTCATAATATTTTGTGGCTTTGAATTTGGTTGTTGATTTATTGATATCTTTTTGTGATGACACATTTTCTTGATTTTTTCATGTTCCTTATAGTTTTATGTTGCTGCTTTAGCATTTGAAATAGCAGACACCTCCTTAAATCTTTGCTGGCTGTCTCAGATGGGGTACTGTTGATTGGCGTTGCTGTATCAGGGATTTCCTAGGTTATATATGGATAGACTTGTTCTGCAATTCTTGCTTCCTCTTGTGGCAGAATTCTTAAGCTTGTATGTCTTCTCTGGTTCTTACAGCTGATGGTGCTGGCTACTAGAAACCTCTCTGTTGTTTTCCAGAAGGTGGTGCTATGACCCACAGAGCCTGAACTATTTTCTGAGCACACTGTGTTTGCCAGAGCTCACTCTTGCCACAAAAATTTGACCGCAGAATGTGGGGAGGTGTGGGTTTAGCACATGAGATTTTGGGGTCCACTCAGATATGGTGGGGAGATCTTTGGGTATCGTATCATAATGGGGAATCTTTGATGCTTGTGGGAAAACTTCCTGAAGTCCTGAAGCAGTCAGCAGAGACTGTTTCCTTTTAATGCCCTTCAAGATTCTCGTTTGCTTCTTTTCCTTTATCTTTCCCACCTTCACCCCACTCATGGAGGTCCTACCCCAGTACTCTGGGGCTCCAGCTTCAACCCACGCAACTGGAGTAGGCCAGAACTCACTCTTTGCACCTGTGAGGGAGAGGTCACTGCTACTGACAGACAGGTTAGCCCCTTGCAGTGTCACTCTTGCAGAGGCTACTCTGGCTGAGTTTCTCCCTCTCTGCTTCATCCAAACTAATCCCTCCCACTCTGATGGCATGCTGTAATATCCCATCAGGCAGGCTGAACTTCTACAAATTCTTTTTTGCCTATGGGTATTGGTCTAGGTCAGTACTCTCCAGGTTTCTAACCAGACCACAATGAGAGAAGGTGAGACAGGTTCACTGACTCCACTGAATCTTTATCCTTTACTGAGGCCTGTGGTTTTTTTTGTATGCACAGGTGGGTAAGAATCCTCTCAGGTCCCTTGGCATATGATGCTAGGTCTCACAGCTCCCACTGAGGCACTTTTGCTTATAGATAGATGTCTAATTAGTTGTCAAAAAGGGCCATAGTAAGAAGGAATGTCTTATACCACCATGATGCTGATGAAGAAAATATTTTAAAAAGTTGTTTTTCACACTGAGTTAAGGATGATCTTCTTAAATAAAACAAAGAATACAGGAACGATAACAAAAAAAAAAAAAGACTGATAACTCTGATTTTATAAAAATTTCCTGAGCCTCAAAATTAAGAGACAAATAACAGACTTGGAGAAATTATTTGCAACAATACATAACAGAGACAAGTTTAAAATCCAAAATACATAACCAATTACTACATATCATTAAGAGACAAGAAACACAATTTAGCCATATAAAGTAAATGATAAAGGAACAAATTAATAAAAGCATATTGAAGAGAAACTGAGAAAATAAATATTACCAGGCACCTGAGAAAAGTTGCTTCTTATGACTGACTACTCATTTAACATTTCAGTTTTTTAACATTTAGCAAAAAAGAGAGATGTTGTGCCAGAGTTTACCTTGCTTAACAAAGGAAAACATACACGTTCTTCTTCAGAAACCATATTTATGTTTATATGAACAGGATGGATTTAGTATTTGGTGGTTCATATATGAAATACTGATTTACTGGACATAGTGTATTACGTCTTCACCAATGCTATTCCTGAGAGACAGGCAATTTATATGGATGCTCAAAAAAAATTAACTCAGAACAGATTAACAACTTTATTGTAAGACCTAAAACAAAACTCCTAGAAGAAAACAGGTGGTAATCTCCTTGACATTAGTTTTGGCAATGATTGTTTAGAATTGACACCAAAAGCAAAGACAACTAAAGCAAAAATAAACAGCTGGGTCTACATCAAATAACAATGTTTCTGCACAGCAAAGAAAACCATCAACAAAATGAAAAGGCAACCTACTGACTGGGGGAAAATATTAGGAATTTACATATGTGATAAAGGTTAATATTCAAAACATGTAAAGAACTCATACAACTCAATTGGGAAAAAAAACCAACCCAATTAAAAAGTGGGCAGAGGATCTAGACATTTTTTCCCAAAAAATACATGCAGATCGCTAAAAGGCACATGAAAAGGTGCTCAATTTCACTAATCATTAGGAATATGCAAATGAAGATCATGATATCATCTCATATCTGTTAGAATGGCTATTATCAAAAAGACAAGAAATAATAAGTGTTGTCAAGGATGTGGAAAAAAAGGAACCCTTGTGCAATGTTGGTGGGAACCCTTGTGCAATGTTGGTGCAAAGTAAGTTGGTACAACCACTATAGAACACAGTATGATGGTACCTCAAAAAATTAAAAATAGAACTACCATATAATCCAGCGATTCCACTTCTGAATATTTATCTGAAGAAAAAAAAAACCACTAACTAAAAATAATATTTTCACTCACATGTTCATTGCAGCATTATTTACAATAGCCAAGATATGAAAACAACCAGTTTCCATAAATGGATGAATGGATAAAGAAAATCTGATGTGCATTTTATATTTATATATACATATATATATACACATACACACACAATAAAATATTACCTACCATAAAAAGAAGAAAATCTTCCCATTTGCAACAACATGGGAATGGACATTGTGCTAAATGCAATAAGCCATATAGAGAAAAAAACAAAACAAAAACAGAGCTCATAGATACAGAGACTAGATTGGCAATTGCCAGAGGTGGAGGTGAGGAGTAAATGAAATGTGTGAAGGGGGTCAAATGTTACAGACTTCTAGATATAAACAAGTCATGGGGTTAACTAGACTTATTGTGGTGATCATCTTTTTTATTAATTTTTAATTAAGTTTATTGGGGTAACATTGGTTAATACAATTATATAATTTTCAGGTGTACATTATCATTTGACATCTGTATATTCTATTGTGTGTTTACCACCCAAAGTCCAGTTTCCTTCAGCTACCATATATTTGATCCTCTTTACCCACTTCACCCTCCCCTACCCCACTATATTTGACTCCTTTAACCTTCTACCTACCCCCTCCTCCCCCACCCGCTACCCTCTGGTAACCACTAGTCTATAGTCCATGTCCATGAGTCTCTATTTGTTTGTCCTGTTCATTTGTCGCTTTTAGGTTTATATCCCACGTATAAGTGATATCATGTGATTTTCAACTTTTTCTGTCTAGATTATTTCGCTTAGCATGATTATCTCGAGTTCCATCCATGTTGTTGCACATGGCAGTATTTCATCTCTTCTTATGGCTATGTAATATTCCCCTGTATACATGTACCACAGCTTCTTTAGCCACTCTTCTATTG
>NW_006434369.1:16554827-16563699 GCF_000325575.1 Pteropus alecto
TACGTCCTTCACATGTTTCGTTAGATTTATTTCTAGGTATTTCATTATTTTTGTTGCAATTATAAAAAGAATTATTTTTTCCACTTCTTTTTCTGTAACTTCATTATTAGAGTATAAGAAAGCTATGGATTTTTGAACATTGATTTTGTATCCAGAAACTGTGTTTGTGTATTGTTTCGAATAGTGTTCTTGTGGAGTCTCTAGGGGTTTTCTATATAGAGAATCATGTCATCCGCAAATAGTGACAGTCTGACTTCTTCGTTTCCTATTTGGATGCCTTTTATATTTTTCTCTTGTCTGATTACACTTGCTAGGACCTCCAATGTTATATTGAATAAGAGTGGTGATAGTGGACAGCCTTGCCTTGTTCCTGATCTTAGAGGGAAGGTTTTTAGTTTTTCACCATTAAGTATAATGTTGTCTGAGGATTTGTCATATATGGCCTTCATTATGTTAAGATACTTTCCTTCTATACCAATTTTGTTAAGTGTTTTGATCATAAATGGGTGCTGTATCTTGTCAAAGGCTTTTCCTGCATCTATTGATATGATCATATGATTCTTATTTTTTAATTTGTTTATGGGGTGTATCATAGTAATTGATTTGCATATGTTGAACCATCCCTGTGCCTCCAGAATGAATCCCACTTGTTCATGAACATTTTAATATGTTGTTGTATTTGGTTCGGTAGTTTCTTACTTAGGATTTTTGCATCTGTATTCATGAGAGATATTGGTCTGTAGTTTTCTTGCAGTTTGGCTAGTTTCTGCTCAGAATGAGCAATACACAACAGTGACATTTGCTATCAGGATAAAGCAGATCCTGTGGTTTCTGAAGTTGGAGAGGCAGGGAAGTTCCTCATAACTGTAAACTACTAACATACTTTTTCTAACGCTATTAGAATAATATTAATTTGTTTCCCATAGTCATTGTCAGCAAGCTGTATCCACAAACAAACAAGTTAAGATACTCAAAAACACAGAAAGAGAGTACAGAAAATCACCATACATTTGAGAAAACACATCAGGAAAGAAGAAAGAAATGCAATAAAGAGAATTAACGCCTAAGAAAACAGTTAATATAGCAAGCAGGAAAAGCCTTAAAAATAAGGATAATAATATCTTCAAAGTATTCAAAAGGTCAGTTATGTTTATGAGAAAGAAATAACAAAAAATTCTTGGAAATTAAAAGCAGTTTACCTTCTTTGACCACAAATTTTTGCTGCTGCCCCTGGTGTCACTTGGGTACTCATTTGCTGCATATTATTTACTTTTTGTAAAGGAGTAGCTAAGGAGATACTGGTGCACACTCTGGGAAACAAAAGACCCTAGGAAGGAGTTAAAAGGCAAGGTGATCTTTTCAAAGTGACATCTCATTGCATTAACACCCTATTTAATATTTTCCTAATACCCTAGAGACGAACACAAATTTGGTAACATGGACTTTAAGGGGTTGCATAAACCAGCATCTCTCTTCATTTTAGCTTGCCCTATGCTTCCTCTCATTGTCTCTGCACCACCGTCTACCTTTTACACTCCTTGGGCCTCTTCGTGTTGTGTCTCTGTCTGAAACACATTTCTTCCCTGTCTTCAGTGAAATGCTTCAGACTTCAGATCTGTCATACGTAAGAAAAAACAGAGTTACCTAACCTCCATACTTGGGTTAAATCTTCCTGTCGTTTCCTCCTGTGTACATACTTTTGGAACATTTATTAAAGTTTCACTTTTACATTCATTTATTTGACTATAAACTCCAGAGGTCAGATATCGAGTCTGTTTTTGATCACCATTATGTCTTAGCATTCACTAGGGTACCTAGATGTTTGCTGAATGAAGAAATAACATTCCAAATTCCTGTAAAATAAAATAATCTATACATTTTCAGAGTTAAAACATCCCAGGATTCTGCATGTTTCATAAGTTTAAAAAATAGTTTTATCAAGACATAATTCATACACAATACAATTTATCCATTAAGCACACAATTGGTTTTTGTGTGTGTACTCACAAAATTGTGCAAATATCATCAGAATCTAATTTTAGATTATTTTTGTCCCCTTTAAAAGAAAATCTATATCTACTAGCAGTCAATCACAATTGTTACCTCCTCGCCTCAGTCCTAAACAACCATTAATGTATGTTAGGTCTCCATAGATTTGCCTATTCCAATACTTCATATAAATGGAATCATATTATATGTGAACTTTGGGAAATGGTTTCTTTTACTTAGCATAATGTTTTCAAGTTCCACACAGACTGCAGCATGTGTCAGTACTTCATTACTCAAATAATATTCCATGGTAAGCACATAGTATATTTGTTTATTAATCAGTTGATAGACATTTCAGTTATTTCCACTTTAGGGCTATTAACATCTGTGTATAAGTTTTTGTGTGGACATACATTTTCAGTACTCATGGCTATATACCTAGGAGCAGAATTGTTGGGTCATATGGTAACTCGCTGTTTAACTTTTTGAGAAATTGCCAAAAACTGTTACACCATTTTATTACCACTAGTAGTATGCAAAGGTTCCAATGTCTTCACATGTTACAACACTTGTTATTGAATGTTTTTTGATTATATCCATCCTAGTAGTTGCGAAGTGATACCTTACTGTGGTTTTGATTTGCATTTCTCTAATGACTCGTGCTGTTGAGCATCTTTTTCTATGTTTATTGTATATCTCCTTTGGAGAAATGACTATTCAAATACTTTGACATTATTTATTTTTTAATTAAGTTTATTGGGGTAACATTGATTAATTTTTAAATTGTGTTATTTTGTTTTATTGTTGAGTTGTATGAATTCTTTATATATTCTAGATACAAGTGTCTTATCTAATATATGACTTGTAATATTTTCTCCCTTTCTGTGGTTTTTTTTTTTTACTTCCTTGATGATAACATTCGCAGTATAAAATTTTCAGGTTTTTGTGAATTTCAATTTATCTCTTTTTTCTTTTGATATTTGTATTTTTGGTGTGATATCTAAGTAATGCCTAATGCGAGGTTTTAAAGACTTACTCCTATATTTTCTTCTCACTCTTTTATAGTTTAAGCTCTAATACTTCAGTTCATGATTAACTCAACTCATGTTGAGTGATTTTCTTTAATTGTTCAATTACCATTGACAGTCAATATTATTTTATATTAGTTTTAGGTGTACAGCACAGCTGTTAGACATTTGTATAATTTACAAAGTGATCACCCTGATAAGTCTAGTACCTATGTGGCACCATACATAGTTTATACAATATTATTGACTATATTACCTATGCTATTCTTTACATCCCCATGACTATTTTATAACTGCCAATTTGTACTTCTTGATCCCTTCACCTTTTCTGCCCATTCCCCAACACCCCACCCATCTGACAACCATCAGTTTGTTCTTTGAATCTATGAGTCTGTTTCTATTTTGTTTGTTTGTTTACTTTGTTCTTTAGATTCCACATATAAGTGAAATTTATGGTCTTTGTCTTTCTCTGTCTGACTTACCTCATTTAGCACTCTCTAGGTCCATTCATGTTGTCACAATTCGCAAGGTTTTATTCTCTTTTAAAGACTGAGTAATATTCCACTGTATGTATATGTATGTATGTGTGTCTGTGTGGGTATATATGTGTGTGTGTGTGTATATATATATATATGTGTGTGTGTGTATATATATACACACACACATATATATATATCTTCTTTATATGTGTGTGTATATATATATCTATATATATCTATATATATCTCTATATATATCTTCTTTATCCTCTTTTTTATGCAAATATCGATGAGCACTTAGGTTGCTTCTATATCTTGGATATTGTAAATAATGCTACAATGAACATAGGGATGCATATGTCTTTTCAAATTAGTGTTTTGGATTTCTTCAGATAAATGCCCACGAGTGGAATTGCTAGGTCATATGGTAGTTCTATTTAAAATTTTTAAAAGAAACTCCATACTGTTTTCCATGGTGGCTGCACCAATTTGCAATCCCACCAAAAGTGCATGAATGTTCCCTTTTCTCCACATCCTTGCCAACACTTGTTTGTTGATTTATCAATGATGGCCATTCTGACAGGTGTGAGGTGATATCTCATTGTGGTTTTAATTTGCATTTCTCTGATGATTTAGTGACTTTGAACATCTTTTCATATGTCTATGGGTGATCTGTATGTTCTCTCAGGTCTTCTGCCCATTTTTTAATTGGATCATTTGCTTTTTAGTTCTTAAGTGGTATGAGTTTTTTATAATTTTTTATATTAACATCTTATTGGATTTATCATTGGCAAATATCTTCTCCCATTCAATAGGTTGCCTTTTCATTTTGTTAATTTTCTTTGCTGGGCTAAACTTATTAGTTTAATGTAGTCCTATTTGTTTAATTTTTCTTTTGTTTCCCTTGCCCAAGGAAATAAATAAAAAATAAATATTACAAAGAACAGTGTCAAGAGAGTTTACTACCTATCTTTCCTTTGAGGAGTTTTATGGTTTTGGGTCTTCCATTTAAATCTTTAATCCATTTTGAGTTGATTCTTGTATATGGTGAAAGAAGGTGATTTAGTTTCATTTTTTTGCATGTATCTGTCCAGTTTTCCCAACAGCATTTATTGAATAGACTATCTTTACCCCATTGTATATTTTTGCCTCCTTTGTCATAGTTAATTGACCATTGAAGCATGGGTTTATTTCTGGGCTCTCTATTCTGTTCCATTGATCTATATGTCTGGTTTTTTTTTTTTCCCCATCTTTATTGAAACATAATAGACAATTACTTGCTTGAATTTAAATTGTATAATTCAATGAGTTTTTTTTCAATTATAGTTGGCATACA
Organism: Pteropus alecto; assembly: GCF_000325575.1. Taxonomy (NCBI): domain Eukaryota; kingdom Metazoa; phylum Chordata; class Mammalia; order Chiroptera; family Pteropodidae; genus Pteropus; species Pteropus alecto. The sequence continues at coordinate 16,559,660 of NW_006434369.1, forward strand.
TTAATATACCAGTTTCAGTTGTAAAGCAGCAATCAGAGATCCACATAACTTGCAAAGTGATCACCCCACTAAATCTAGTAGCCCTCTTCCCTTTTACATCTTTATTACAACATTATTAGCCATCTTCCTATGGTACACTCTACATCTTCATGTCTATTCTACAACTATCTATTTGTACCTCTTAATCCCTTTGTCTTCCCTCCCCCAACTCCCCTCCCATCTAGTATCCTTCTAAATATTCTCTGTATCTATGAGTTTATTTCTGCTTTTGTTGTTGTTGTTGATTTTGTTCTTTAGATTCTACATGTATGCGAAATCATGATATATTTGTCTTTCTCTATCCGACCCTCTAGGTCTATCAAGGCAATATCTTTTCCATCTCCTTCCTTTTATTCTCTGTGTGTCTTTTAATCTGAAATGAGTCTCTTATAGGTAGCATATGTAGGGATCTTTTCTTATCCATTCAGCCACTCTGTCGTTTGGCTGGAGCACTTAATTCTTTTCCATTTGAAATATTTGTTGATAGGAATGCAGTAATTGCCATTTTTTATTCCTTTTTTTGATACATGTTTTTTTTCTTCTTAAAGAAGTCCCTCCAACATTTCCTGTAATACTGGCTTGGTGATGATATATTCCTTTAGTTTATTTTTGTCTGGGAAGCCCTTTATCTGTCCTTCGACTCTAAATGATAGCTTTGCTGGATAAAGTATTCTTGATTATAGATCCTGGGTTTTCATCACATTGAGTATTTTGTGTCAAACCCTTCTGTCCTGTATAGTTTCTTTTGAGAAATCAGCTGCCAGTCTTATGGGCGCTCCCTTGTAGGTAACTAACTGTTATTCTCTTGCCACTTTTAAGATTTTCTCTTTGCATTTAAGCTTTGGCATTTTAATTATGATGTGTCTTGGTGTGGGCCTCTTTGGGTTCCTTATTTTTGGGACTCTCTGAGCTTCCTGGGGTTTTATGTCTATTTCCTTCACTAGGTTAGGAAAGTTTTTCATCATTATTTCTTCAAAAGTCTCTTCAACATCTTGTTTTCCTTCAAGTACCCCTATGACACAAATAATGTTACATTTAATAGTGTCCCATAGGCTCCTTAAATTATTGTTACAGTCCTGACCTCTTTTTTCTTGCCATTCTGATTGAGTGCCCTTGGCTTTCTCATCCTCTATATGTCATTTTATCCTCTTCTTTATTAACTTTGTTTTTTCCATTTAATATACTTCTCATCTCAGATAATGTGTTCTGAGTTCAGTTTCTGACTGGTTCCTTTTTATAATTTCCATTTCCATTTTTATGTTTTTTTTTTTATCTCTGTTAAAGTTCTCACTGAATTCATCTACACTTCCCATAAGTTCATTGAGCATCTTTATAACCAGTGTTTTGAACTCTGCATCCGTTCGATTGCTTGACTCCATTATTCCTGGGTCTCTGTTCTGTTCTTTCATATGGTTTTTGCTTCTTTGTCTTCCCATTTTGGCTGCCTTTCTGTGTCTGTTTCTATGTACTAAGCAAAGCTCTTAAGTCTCCCAGTTTCATTAGTGTGGCTTTACGTGGTAGGTGTCCAGTGGCACAGTCCTGAGAGGGGTTCAGCTGCAGGCTAAATTTAGCCCCAGCCTGTGCCTCTTCAGGGCCATGTGTTAAGATTCAGAAAGCAATCCACAGATGCTGTGCTTATAGTTGCCTCAAAAGGCCACACCAGAAACTGAGGCCAGTTGCCACAAATGTGAGTCTAGGAGCTGCTCAGCAAGGAGCACCTAACTTGCTGAGCATACACTTGAATGTGTCTTGGGTGGGGCTGTGAGTTGGGGGAGGCGGAGTTTCAGGGAATGCTCTGGGTGGAGCAACTTGTTATCCAGTTTGATGATGTCTTTGCTATGGCAGTGCTGAGTCTGTGGGCTGGGAGTGGGAGGACTCAACTGGGAACAATGGATACTGCTGGCACTTCTGTACAGGGTGAGTCTCACTTCGGCCCTCACTCTGACAACTCAGTGTCCCCCTTTAAGTCCCTGCGCAGCTGAACCAACACTGGTGCTCAGAGCAAGCAGGTCCGTCCCCCCAAAAGTCCTCTTGCAGACAGGGCTTCTCTACGAGGCGTCTGCAGCTGCCACAGCCTCCATCCCACTCAGCCGCCCAGCAGCCTCGTGTCCTCTCCTTGTCCCACTTTCTGCTGTTGCAGGGTGATTTCTTAGATTTCTCCCTAGTTGTATGGCTTATTCATCTAGATCCCAGGCGACCTTCTTTGCTGTTTGGTCCTCGTTTCTATCACAACCCCAATTTGGTCGCCAGAGGGATGAACAGAGCCTCTATCATCTATGTCATTTTTTTTCTCCCTCCTATGTGTCTGTTTTTATGTCAGTACCATGCTGTTTTGATTACTATAACCTTGTAGTATAGTTTGATATCAGCTAGCATAATGCCTCCAACTTTGTTCTTCTTTCTCAAGATTGCTGTGTCTATACAGAGTCTTTGCGATTCCATATTAATATTTGGATTATTTGTTCTAGTTCTGTGAAAAATGCCATTGACATTTTGATAGGAATTACATTGAACCTATAGGTTGCGTTGGGTAGTTTGAACTTTTTCCTATCCAAGAGCATTGTATATGCTTCCACTCATTGTCATTTGATTCTCTTCTTTATTCACTTCCCCAGCAGGTAGGGCTTTCAACATAAAAATTGACCATTTGATTCTAAAATTTATATTCACTATGAAACATTGGAGATCTTGCTTCCTAGCAATTGTTGTCAGTTTTTGACTCTAATAAACTCTTATAAAATTTTTTAAAAAAATAAAATATATATAAGATGAAAAGGGCCAATAAAAGTCAAGACGTTTATAAAGAACAACTAAATATGAAACTACTCTATAGACAAAAAGGCAATAGAAGTCTACAGGAATTAAGACAGGAATATTGAAACAAATTAGAAACTAGACCAGGAGAAAAGATCAGAGCCCCCAAACTGACCTACACATATGTGGACATATTACTTATGACAAAGGAAGTACTGTAGATTATTGACAAAAATACGTTCAAGATCATTTAGATAGCCATATGTAAAGAAGCAAATCTTGAAACCTATCTTAACCATCCACAAAAATTAATTACATAAAGTAACTTTAAATGTGAATTTTAAAAAATGCTTTCATAAGATAATTTATTTTTATAATGTTGATGTAGAGAAAGATTTCTGAAACAGATCACAAAAAGCACTAGCTATAAAGGAAAGGTTGGTAAATTGGATGACATTCAAATTAAGCATTTCTTTTTAATTAGAATTCATCATTAGAAAGTGAAGAGGAAAGTCCCAGAGTGAGAACAGGTATATGAAACATAAAAAACTGACAGAGGGCTCACATTCAGACTATATAAAAAATTTATACACGTCAATAAGAAAAATAAAATCTAATAGAAAAATAGATAGAAGACCCAAACAAGTAATTTATGAAGTAAAATATTCAGATGGTGTTTGGTTTCAATAATAACTATGTAAATGAAAATTAAAATTTGATTGAGATGCCACCACACATCCTCCAGAACAGTTAAAATTAAAAAGACTGACAATACTAAGTATTGGTGAGGATGCAGAGCAATGAGAACTCTCATTTACAGTTGGAGGGAGTATACTGTGTCTGGCAATATATACTAAATGTAAAATTCAGCATATCTTAAAACTGAGATATTTTACTCCTGGGGTAACAGAAATGCATGCACATGTGCATCAAAAGAGATTTTCAAGAATATGTGTAGCATCATTATTTGTAATAGATTAAAAAAAAAAATTAAAAAACATCCAAATGAGGCTCCTGATTACCAGCTTAGAAGTTATTACGTCTATCCTCAGAAGAAGAAAAAGCTGTAAAAACTAAAAATTAACAACTTTTTTTTTGGAGATATTATTGATGTATAACATTGTATAAGTATAAGGTATGCAACATGTAGATTTGATATTTATATATTATAATATAACATGATATAATATATATTATAATATAATTATCACCATAGTGTTAGCTCATGCCTCTTTTACATCACATAA
>NW_006434369.1:16564746-16633667 GCF_000325575.1 Pteropus alecto
AATATATACAAATGTAAAATTCAGCATATCTTAAAACCGAGATATTTTACTCCTGGGGTAACAGAAATGCATGCACATGTGCATCAAAAGAGATTTTCAAGAATATGTGTAGCATCATTATTTGTAATAGATTAAAAAAAAAATTAAAAAACATCCAAATGAGGCTCCTGATTACCAGCTTAGAAGTTATTACGTCTATCCTCAGAAGAAGAAAAAGCTGTAAAAACTAAAAATTAACAACTTTTTTTTTGGAGATATTATTGATGTATAACATTGTATAAGTATAAGGTATGCAACATGTAGATTTGATATTTATATATTATAATATAACATGATATAATATATATTATAATATAATTATCACCATAGTGTTAGCTAATGCCTCTTTTACATCACATAATTATCATTTCTTTTTTGTGGTGAAAATATTTAAAATTTGGTCTCTTAGTAGCTTTGAAATATATAATACAGTATTGACTATAATTACTATACTGTATATTAGATCTTTAAAATTTATTCATCTTCTAGTTGCAAGTTTGTACCATTAAACAACATCTCCCCAATTCTCCCATTTCCCAGTCCCTGGCAATCATCTTTTTACCCTGTTTTTATGAGTTTGGCTCTTTTAGATTTCACATAAAAGTGACATCATACAGTATTTGTCTTTGTCTGATGTGTCACATTTATTGATTTTCATATGTTGGACTATCCTTTCAACCTGCTTGATCACAGTGTATGATCCTTTTAAAGTGTTGGTGAATTCAGTTTGCTAATAATTTGCTGAGAAATTTTGCATCTGTATTCATCAGGAATATTGGTCTATAATTTTCTTATAATCTCCTTATCTGGCTTTGGTATCAGGGTATAAAATGACCTCATAAAATGATTTTGGAAGTGTGCCTTCCTCTTAAATTTTTTGGAAGAGTTGAGAAGGATTGGTGTTAACTTTAAAAAAAAAATAACAATAACAGATTTTACTTGCAAGCTTCAAATCTTATTTAAGAAGTTTCTAATAAAACCCAGAGACAATGGGGAAGAAAAAAATAAGTACAGGGAGGAAATTTTAGCCTCTAACATCTGTAGTCACATCAAAGAGTAAACACAATATAACTTATAGCCAGATATATAAAACCTTACATTAAAAGCATACTTGTGGTGTGGTTCCATAGAGTAGTGGTTATCACATCTGCTTTTCACGCAGAAGGTCCTGGGTTTGATCCCCAACGGAGCCATGGCCCATACCCTGGGCGTGCCAGGCCCTAGGTGCTCCAGGCCATGGGTGTGCTAGGCCCCCTGAATGTGCCAGGCCCCGGGTGTGCGCAACAAGCACATGGGAGGAGATACCTCACCTTTAGAGATCCAGTTCCTAAGGGGAGACGGCAACATCGTAGATCAGGGGTGGAACTGGGGGAGTGGGGTATTAGAATAAATAAATAAATATATTTAAAAAATCTAAAAAAGAGCATATTTGCTTCAGTCCTTTTACCTAGTGCAACATGTCCATTTTCAACAAAAATTACAAAGCATGCTAAAAAGGGAAAAACATAGCTTGAAGAGATAAAGCAAACATCAGAACCAGGCTCAGATATGAGGGAAACTTTGGAATTATCAGACCATGAATTTAAAATACGTATGATTAATATGCTAAGGGCTCTAATGACAAAAGTAGACAACATTCAAGAACAGAGGAGTAATGTAAGCAGAGAGATGGAAGCTCTAAGAATAAAAAAAAAAAATGCTAGAATAAAACCCCACTGTCACAGAAATGAAAAATGCCTTTGATGGACTTATTAATAGCCTGAACATGCCAAGGAAAGAATCAGTGAGCTTGAAGATATATCAATAGAAACACCCCAAATTAAAAAGCAAAGAAAAAAAAGGGAAAGAAATGGAGTAGAATGTTCAAGAAGTGTGGCACACTTTTAAAAGATATAACATACACATAAGAGGAATACCAAAAGAAGCAAAAAGAGAGAAAAGAATGGAAGTATTTGAAGTAATTATGGCTGAGAATTTTCCTAAATTAATGATAAACACCAAATCACATATCCAGGAACTCAGCAAATACCAAAAAATTGATACTTATGCATATCATATTCAACTGTAGAAAAATTAAAGAGAAAGTGAAAATCTTGAAAAAAGCCTAGAGAGGGAAAAATACCTTACCTTTAGAGGGACAAAGATAAAAATTATTTTAGACTTCTCTTCAGAAACCATGCAAGCAAGAAAGAAAAACTCTACCAACCTAGAATTTTGTATTCAGCAAAATTTTCCTTCAAAATGAAGGAGAAATAAACACTTTCTAGATTTAAAAAAAAAATTGAGGGAATTTGTCACCAGCAGATCTGCCTATCAAGAAATGTTAAATGAGATTTTTTTAGAGAAAAAGAAAATTATATATAAAATTGGTTTCCTCCTCTGAGGTACTGGCCTACACTACTCGGTGTGAATAGGGAGAACTCATTCAGCACCCGGCCCTCTATTCATGCTGAATAGTTTGACACAGAGCACAATGTATTGTTGGCTTAAAAAGAAATAAAAGACTTGCTTTCTCAAGCTACAGCTGCAACCTCTACATTTAAAAATACTGAGATGGGTACCTACAGACAAGATGGCAAGCTAAGTAAAAGTGAGGTTAACCACCTCCCAAGACTGCCTTAAAATTACAACCAAACTATAAAACAATCAACTTGGAGAACCACCTAAAGTCTAGCTGATCATAACACAAATATCTGAGGATATAAAGAAAAAGCCATATTGAGATAGGTATGAGGGCTGAGACACAAAACAGACTGGTCCGTCAACAGCACATGGTAGTTGAGCAACAGGAGGGAGAGCGTGGCTGCAGAGGCCACCCCACTGAAGGAACAAGCGGTCCTAGTCCCACATAGGAGCTCCCCAACCCATGGTTCCAGTCCCAGGAAGAGGAGTTCCCACAAAATCTGACTGTAAAAATCAGTGGGGATTCTGGCCATCTGGGTGAGATGTAAGGAACCTGAAAACCCAGTGTCTCCTTAAAGGGCCCACACACAGACTCACTCACTCTCACACTCACCTTGGGTTCTGGGGGTGGGTCAGTAACTCAAGAGGTGCAAGTGACATACAGGAAAAGACTGAGAAGTGTCGCACCAGGGCAAGGACTGGAGGTACAGTTGCCATTGTCCCTTTGTCGGGCCCATCTCTGGGGCAGTCTATAGACAGGTGCCATTTTGCCTGTTGTAATGCAGGAGCACCAAACCTGGAACTTGCACCTGGGTTTGAATATTCCGGAAAAACCACCAGAAGGACCAGAGGGGTGAGAAATGCCATTTATTAGTCATGAGGCAGGGAAGCTTCAGCAGCAGCTGGTTGGAGCTGCAGAAAGAGGCTGCACCTGACCAAATGCAAACAGAGTTTTTTGTGCCCACAGCAGAGGGAGGGAATATCTCACTGGGGGAGCAGCCACCTTCTCAGATGGATGGGAGCAAGATATGCTGCTTGGTTACAGGAGCAGATAACATCCATGGGATCAGTGGAAAACGTCCTTGGGAGTAGGTACTGCTGAAAGCTCTTTGTGTTCTGCTTTCCTTGGCTGCTGGCTGGATAGCTATCAATCTTCTGAGCATGTGGAAGGGCTCTGTTCTGAGTCAACCCTACACATGTGTTGAACTCTTCCCCTAAACGGCTAATTTTGAAGCTGCATTGGCCAGGTGAGAGCCGCCTGCTCCACCCTGTTTCCCTGGGGCCCTGCTCCATCCAGCCCACAAATTGCCAGCTGCTGGCCTGTTGCCAGGAAGCTGGCCTCACCCTGAGCCTTTTTGGGGGCCAGTATTCAAAGGTAGGCAATGGCTTTTGGCTTGTGTGGTCCACGCATTTCGGGGGAGACTTTTGCCAGTGGGCCACGGATGCCAGCCCGAGCTGCAATGTCTCTTGGGCAGATCGTGGAGGTCTGCGGGCCTGAGGCAGGCGGTGAATTTTTCAGAAGCCCCCAAACTCAGTACTGGCAGCAATTTTGAATCTTTATTAGCCCGACAGGATGGGTTTGCTCCATCCCATGTCTCTCTGAGACCATGCCCTGCCCCACACCACCCCACCCACAAATTACCCAGGCAAGCCTATTGCCAGGCAGCTAGTCCCACCCTGTGCTTTCCTTGGGCCATAAATTAGACAGCAAAGATCTCTCATCTCCCACAGCCCACATCTGGCCTGCGCATTTTGGGAGAGAATTTGGTGGTCGGCCAATGCCAGCCTGAGCTACAGAATCTCTTGGCAGATTTTGGGCGTCTATAGGCTCAAGGCAAATGGTGGCTGGCTTTGCTGTGATGTGAAAATTTTGCCAGAGGCCACAGGCTCAGCACTGGCAACAATTCTGAATCTGCATTGGTCTGACAAGATCAGCTAGTTCCACCCCATGTCTCTCTGAAACCCCGTACTACTGAGCCCACAAATTACCAGTGGCAAGCTCATTTGTAGGCAACTAGCCCCACCTTGTGCTTTCCCTGGGCCACAAAATAGCAAACAACAACTTTCAGCTTGCATGACCCATGCATAGCCTGTGCATCCTGGGAGAGACTTAGGTGGCATGCCACAAGCCCCATGCAGAGCTACAGTATTTCTTGAACAGATCTTGGATGTCTGTGGGCCCGAGGCAGGCAGCAGCTGTCCTTCCTGCAATCTGAGACTTTTGCAGGAAGCCGCAGATTCAGCACTGGCACGAAACCTCAATCTGCATTGGACAGGGGAAATCTGCTCACTTTACCCCCAGTGACTCCTTGGATCCCTGCCTACGAGGTTAATTCAGAACATAGCCCTTCTACGTACTCAGAAAACTGCTAGCTATCTGGCTAGCAGCCAATGAAGGCAGTACACAAAGGGCTTTTGGCAGTGCCTGTTTCTAAGGATGTTTTCTGCTGCTCTCATGGACATTGTCTGCTCCTGTAACCAAGCAGCACATCTTACTCCCATCTGCCTGAGAAGGAGGCTGCTCCCCCAATGAGATTACTCCTCCTTCTGCTTGTGGGCATAAAAATATTGCTTGCCTTTGGCTGGGTGCCTTTTCTTACAGCTCCAACCAGCTGCTGCTGAAGCTTCCCTTCCCCGTGAGTAATAAATGGCATGTCACACCCCTCTAGTCCTCCCTGGTGGTTTTTCTGGAATATCCCAGGTGCAAGTTCCTGTCCTGGAACTCGAGTACTACTAAAAAGCTCTTTTTAGCTGCAGAGTCTTACGAGCAACTGGCAGTTAGCCTCAGGCCTTGAGGTATACTGGTGCTTTCATTAATCCACCCCAGGCCTGCTACTGGGGGTAACCAAACTTGGTTTGCAGCGTGGTCTCTCCCATTTGCCTCCAGATCCAGCATAGGCAGCAACCATTTGCGGATTACTTTGTGGCTCCTACCAGGTAGCCCTGAGAAATCAAAGGCAGTGGCTGAACTTGGTCTACATGGGAACCCCTCCCAAGGGGCCACAGAACCAACATACCTACAGGCTGGTGTCACACCACAAGAGAACACCACCTGACTAGCCCCATAAGTGACATATCCAAAAGGTGGTCCCAAGAGGTTCACAAATCTGTTGGGGTGAATACCACTCTGAGGAGTCAGCCTCTAGCAACTCATACCCGGTGAGTGTGGCCAATCCCCACAGCCTGAGAATCAATCCCATCCACTGATGTATTAACAGAAATCAAGGCTTAACTACAAAATACACAAGGAGAACATACACAGCCCACACAAGGAACACACCCAGAGCCCCCAATGTAGGTGATCAGGAAGATTGCACCACTAGGCACACCTACTACATAAGGCCACCTGGCCAAGGCTGGGAGATGTAACATAGAAACAAACACAGAGAGGCAACCAACATTAGAAAAGAGAGAAATGTGCCTCAAATAAAACAACAGGAGAAAACTCCAAAAAATAAATAAATAAATAAATAAATTAAATGGAGGCAAGCAACCTACCAGAGATAGAGTTCAAAATATTGGTTATAAGAATGCTTAATGAACTGAGGGAGAGAATAGGTGATCTCAGTGAGGACTTCAACAGAGAGATAGTAAGCAAGAAAAAGAAAATAGAAACCATGAAAAAAAAAAACCCAGTCAGCAATAAAAAATACAATTATTGAAATGAAGAATACACTAGAAGGAATCAACAAGATTAGATGATGCAAAGGATCAAATAGGTTAGTTAGAAGACAAGGTAGCAGGAAACACCTAATCAGAACAGCAACAGAAAAAAAAGAATTTAAATAACTGAGGAAAGTTTAAGAGACCTACCAACATTCTCACCATAGAGGTACCGGAAGGAGAAGAGTCAGAATAAGGGCTTGAGAACCTATTTGAAGAATAGGTTAACAGAAAACTTTCCTAACATGGCAAAGGAAATAGACATACAAGTCTAGGAAGCACAGTCTCAAACAAGAGGAATCCAAACAGACCCATACCAAGACATATCATCATTTACATGCTAAAGGTTAAAGACAGAGAATCCTAAAAGCCGCAAGAGAAAGGCAGCTAGTTACTTACGAGGGTATTCTCATAAGAATGTCAGCTAAGTTTTCAACAGAAACTTTGCAGACCTGAAAGGATTGGCATGAAATATTCAAAATGATGAAAAACAAGGACCTAAAATAAAGACTACTCAACCCAGCAAGGTGACCAATTAAAATTGACGGTGAGATAAAGAGCTTCCCAGACAGGAAAAAGCTAAAGGAATCATCACAAACAAACCAGAATTTTAAAAAATGTTAAGGGGATTTTTGTAAAAAGAAGGGGAGAATAACTCATAAATATGAATAATAAAATGACAATAACTATGTACCTATCAATAATCACTTTAAATGTAAATGGATTAAATGCTCCAATCAAAAGATATAGGGTAGCTGAATGGGTAAGAAAAGAAGACCTATATATATATACTGTCTACAAGAGACTTACTTCAGATTGGAAGACACACAGACTGAAAGTAAAGGGATGAAAAAAGCTATTTCATGCAAATTAAAGTGAAAAAAAAAAAGAGTTGAGGTAGTAATGCTTATATCAGACAAAATAAAATTTAAAACAAAGGCTATAATAAGAGACAAATGATTACATAATGATAAAGGGATTGATATAAGAGGGCATAACCCCAGTAAACAAATATGCACTCAACATAGGAGCACCTAAATATATAAAGCAATTATCAACTGACATAAAAGGGAGAGATTGACAGGAATAAACTCATAGTAGGAGATTTTAACACACCATTGACACCAATGGACAGATCTTCCAGACAGAAAATCAAAAGGGAAACAGCAGCCTTATATGACACACTATACCAATTATATTTAACTGATATTTTTAGAGTGTTTCACCCCAAAGAAGCACATGAAACATTTTCCAGGACAGACCACATGTTAGTCCACAAAACAAGTCTCAATAAATTTAAGAAGATTAAAATTATGTCAAGCATCTTCTCTGACCACAATTGTATGAAATCAACTGCAAGAAAAAAAAAACTGGAAAATATACAAACACATGGAGGCTAAAGAATATGCTACTAAACAATGAATGGGTTAACGATAAGATCAAGGAAGAAATAAAAAAATACCTAGAGACAAATGAAAATGAAAACACAATGAGTCAAAATCTATGGGACACAGTGAAAGCAGTCCTAAGAGGGAAATTTGTAGCCATACAGGCCTATCTCAAGAAACAAGAAAAATTCCAAATAAGCAATCTAATCTTACACTTAAAAGGACTGGAACAAAAACAGCAAACAGAACCCAAAGTGAGTAGGAGGAAGGAAATAATAAAGGTCAGAGAAGAAATAAACAAAATCAAGTCTAGGAAAATAATACAAAAGATCAATGAAACCAAGAGCTGGTTCTTTGAAAGATTAAACAAAATTGACAGATCTTTAATGACGCTCATCAAGAAAAAAAGAGAGAGGACCCAAATAAATAAAATCAGAAGTAACTACAAACTCTACAGAAATACAAAAGATTATAAGAAAATACTATGAGCAATTATTTGCCAACAAATTGGACAATCTGGAAGAAATGAATACATTTCTAGAAATGTACCATCTCCCAAGACTGAGTCAAGAAGAAATAGAAAATCTGAACAGACTGATTGTCACCAACAAAATCGAATTGGTAATGAAAAAACTTCCAAAAAACAGAAGTTCTGGGCTGACTGGCTTCATAGGTGAATTTTACCAAAGATTCGAAGTGCAATTAACATCTATTCTTCTCAAACTATTCCAAAAAATTCAAGAGGAAGGAAGGCTCCCTAACTCTTTTTTTAAGGCCACCATTACTCTGATGCCAAAAGCAGACAAAGACATTACAAACAAACAAACAAAAAACTATAGGCCAATATCCCTGATAAACATTGATGCAAAAATCCTTAACAAAATATTAACAAATCAAATTCAGTAATACATTAAAAATATCATACACCATGATCAAGTGGGATTTATTCCTAGGAAACAAGGTTGGTTTAATATCTGCAAATCAATTAATGTGATATACCACATTAACAAATTGAATGATAAAAATCATATGATTATATCAATAGATAAAGCATTCAAAATAATCCAGCATCCAGCAAAGTGGGAACAGAGGGAACATACCTCAATAATAAGGGCCATATATGACAAACCTATAGTTAACATCTTACTCGATGGGGAAAAGCTAAACATGTTTTCCTTAACATCGAGAACAAGATAAGTATGTCCATTTCCATCACTTCTATTCAACAGAGTATTGGAAGATCTAGCTACAGCAATGAGACAAGAAAGAGAAATAAAAGACATCCAAATTGGAAAGAAAGAAGTAAAACTGTCATTATTTGCAGATGACATGATACTATACAGAAAGAACCCTGAAGACTCCACCAAAAATCTGTTAGAACTGATCAATGAATTCAGTAAAGTAGCAGGATACAAAATTAATATTCAGAAATCAGTTGCTTTTTTATACACCAATGATGAACTATCAGAAAGAGAAATTAAGAAAACGATCCCATTTACAATTACATCAAAAACAAAATACACAGGAATCAAATTAATCAAATTAATCAAGGAGGTAAAAGACCTGTTCTCAGAAAATTATGTCATTGAAAAAAGAAATTGAAGAAGATGCAAATAAATGGAAGCATATACCATGCTAATGGATAGGAAGAATCAACATCATTTTAATGGCCATACTACCTAAAGCAATCTATAGACTCAATACAATCTCTATCAAAATACCAATGGCGTTTTTCACAGAACTAGAACAAATAATTCAAAAATTTATATGGAACCATAAAAGATCCCGAATAGCTATGGAAATCTTGAGAAAGAGGAACGAAGTTGGAAGTATCACACTAGGTGATATCAAACTATACTACAAGGCTATAGTAATCCAAACAACATGGTTCTGACATAAAAACAGATACACAGATCAATGGAACAGAATAGAGAGCCTGGAAATAAATTCATACCTCTATGGTCATCTAATCTATGACAAAAGAAGCAAGAATATACAATGGAGTAAAGACAGCCTCTTCAACAAATGGTGTTGGGACAGACACATTTCAAAAAAGAAAAATGAAACTGGACCACCTTTTTATACTATATACAAGAATAAACTCAAAATTATTGAAGACTTAAATGTAAGACCTGAAACCATAAAACCTCTTGAAGAAACTATAGGCCGTAATCTCTCTGATATTGCTACCAGTAATTTCTTTTCAGACATTTCTCCTTGGGCAAGGGAATCAAAAGAAAAAATAAACAAATGGGACTACATCAAGCTAAAAAGTTTTGCACAGCAAAGGAAACCATCAACAAAAGGAAAAGACAATCTATTTAATGAGAGAAGATATTTGCCTATGATACATCTGATAAGAGGTTAATATCCAAAATTTATAAAGAACTCATACAATATAACAACAAAAACAACAAATCAATTAAAAAATGGGCAGAGGACCTGAATATGTATTTCTCCAAAGAGGAAATATGGCCAATAGACATATGAAAAGATGCTCAAGATCACTAATCATCAGAGAAAGGCAAATTAAAACCACAATGAGCTGTCACTTCATACGTCAGGATGTGTTCATCAATAAATGAAAAAACAAGTGTTGGTGAGGATGTGGAGGAAAGGGAACCACTGTTGGTGTGATTGCAAATTGGTACAGCCACTATGGAAAACAGTATGGAGGTTCTTTAAAAAGTATGAGGAATTGAAGGCTACCAATCAGCTCCTGGGCTACAAGATACCCAGCCCTTGCCTTCAGCTGATCCCACTAACAGCGGCAATCCTTTCCTTCCAGCAAGGTAGAGCCTAGGGTCTCTGACAACTCAAAGCAGTTGAGAGTTAGGAACCTGTCATGCTCACTTTTACTTCATTCTCTAATATAGAAAATCAGTGCATGAAGATCAAAAGTCAGAGTGGAAGGCCAGCAGAACAGACTAAGTGCCTGCTATTCCCCTACTCAACTTGGAGACCACCAACTACCTGCAGCACAACCTTCAAGGGTGGCCTTGTGGCCTTTTTCCATCCATAACACCAGCAATTGTGGTAGAGCCCTAGGCAGAACCAACTGTCTCTATGGTGTATCCTCCATAGGAAACTCGCTCCACATGGGGCAGCTCAGGACCAGCAGAATTTGTCTGGAGGTGTGACCCCAGCCTCTCCCTCAACAGCTAGATCTGGCACGGGGCTACTGAGAGTTTTCTCACCTTCATAGGCACCTGTATTTCAAGTTGGCCAGAACGATCTAGCACGCAGCTCAAAACAGAGTGGAGTCCATCAAACATCCTAGAACATTGGGAGGTCAAGTTGTGCTCTCTGCACTTTACACAGAGCATAAAGATCCTGACCTCTATGGAACCCAGTGAAGTGGTGCAAGCGATGGCCAGGTGCTGGCCACAAACAGCTGTGGGTGGGAGCAGTAAAACAAGTACATACTGCTGTGTGTGGGATCAGGGATATTTTGTGGATGAGGCTGATTTAAGCCAAGAGTCAAAGGATAGATTCATCCAGATGCTGTAGTCTACCCACTATATTTTGGGTACTGCTATTAAATGTGAATAATGACCAAAAACAAACAAAAGGGTTTATAGTCTGGTGAGGCAAACATTTATCAAGTAATCAGATAAAATAAATATAAATGTACATGGGAAGCAATTGAAGTGTCCTACAGAAAATTGTGATGTAAATAATAACCTGTTCTTTTGATTTAATGTTATGTAGCCATTGAAATTGTTTCAAAGAATTATAAAATGATTGCAATAACTCTGGGCACTTAAAAAGTGGGACATAATCACTATTTTATAAAGGAGTATAATCCTTATTCTATAAAAACAAATGCATATTTGCCTATGAATAGGAAAGTTGGTTATATAGCACATTGAACATAATCTCTTGAGATTATGAAGCACAGAGCATGTTCTCATTAAATTATATTGGTTTTGCCAGATAGCAAGTAGATTTGCTTTTTTTTTTCATCATATAATTTAGTTAGATGCCTTGCATGCTTTAATTGAGGAACTAAAGCCTTAACATGTGTTCTTTCTCTGTTGATTGTTTTATTTTGTTTTTGGTGGGGCAGAGAAGTAATCTAAATGTCACTGTTCTTGTTGAATGGGACAAGGGTGGTCCTGGTGAAAACCCATTTACCATGGGGCTCCTGGAAATGTGACTTAGGCACTGATTCCCTCTCAGTGTCTGCCCAAGCAGAATTCATCCTCTGTCTGCTGTTTGTTTTGGTTTGATTTGGTTTTAGTCAGCTACTTCTGAAGACAAAAACTTGTATTCAAAGGGATATTTTCCAGAAATGCTTCCAGGGGTGATGACGGGAGTTTGATTTCTAAATGAGCATCCTTGAGCATCTAATTCAATTCCTTTGTTATTAATCAGTATTTGGATTGTTCTGGAGTAGTTCCTCATTCACAGTGATAGCTCCCATCTTCTCCCATCTCTACCCAAAATGACTGTTTTGTTTGCAAATTTTACCTTTGGAAGACACTGATGTGCTATTACTTTTATCAGCTTTAAAAACAGCAATTCTAATTTCTGAATTTGTGTGTGTGTGTGTGTGTGTGTTTAAAGTAGCTGGTTATTTTCATATAAAATATTTATTGAAGAACTGATGAATATAATGTAAAAGCAGACTAGGGCATATAATTTGTTATAAGCTGTGAAAATTCTAGAAGTTTTTCTTCTGATCTGTAATAGTTCCCCCCTCAAGAAAGCTTTTCTTTGTTTTATAACTTGTTTTCAACACCCACTGAAACATTTAAACTGACATAATTCTGATGGACAGGATAATGTTAAATGCTACTTGTCTTTTATGCCACCTGGATTTACCCTGCTTTGCACAATAGAGATACCAAAGGTCAGTCTTATGAAGACAGGGTTATTTTTACATTATGATATTAAAGTTGCTGGAATAACCTCTTACTGCTTTCTTTATACCCCCAAATTATACATTTGAGACTCATGCTTTTAAGTCTTGAAGACTTTTCATCATGACTTTCTGTTAAAATACAAATATCTGGGCTGGAAAATAGCTGTCATACATAATTTTAACCAGGGTTTCCTACCAGCCACCTGAGAGGACAGAGCAGAATTACCAGGTTGGTGAAGTTCTCATTATTGCTGGGCCTTTGGGAAGAGCTGGCAGGAAGCTGGTCTCACCGAGGACTTTCCATGGCTGACCCTGGTTCTGCAGTGATAGCAGCTCCTATTGTACGGGGTTATAAAATTAGTCAGAAAAGGGTAAGGATAATACATATATATTTTACCTGCTTGAAACTTGGCATTTACTTCTGGGGTTTATTTTTTTATATCAATTAATTTATAATTGATTCCACTTTCTCTTCCCTTATCTTCCAACCTCTGCTCTTTTCAGAGATAACTGCAGGGAAGATACTGTGATTTTATACCTAAGCATTTATTACAATTCTTTTCTGCTATTATGTGAAACTATGGATCCTCCTGCCTCTCAACCATCTTCCCTTCCCTTTCTCAGTTCTGCTTGTAAGTTTTTGAACATGTCAGTGAGGGTGCAGTTGAGCCATTTTGTTGAAATGAATTTTCATCTACCAATGTGTGAAGAGTATACATTCAGGGACCCAAAACAAGTATATGTACAAAGAGTGTTTGAGAAAATTATATGTTTACCCTAACACTGTGATGAAATGATGAAGTCTAGTCTTTCCTTTTCCCCTGGGCTTGACTTGCAGCCCCTGAGATGTCATCTCTCTTCGAGAAAGATGTGCACTAGGGGTGCTGTGTTTAGATGAAGGAGATTCAGGCTCTCTGTCAAGAACAGATCACATATTTCTTTTGTCATTTCCCTGCCTCCTTAGATTGTCATGTTGAGAGACATGCCATCTTGAAGCAGGAAGGAGGTTGTTAGCAAACACTGGCAAACAACTGGTTCCTTGTACTTCCTATGTAGCTCGTAAGTGCAGATCTTGAGAAATTTGAGCACTTATCAAAAATGGCTTTAATCTTTAAAATATTTTTTTCTGGTTTTAGTCAGTCTTTTAAAATTAGAGAATGTTTCTATGTTGCTTGGCTACTCCATAGATACATAGCATATCAGTTCCTTTTGGATATCTCATTCCCTTGTAAGCCGGCAGCTCTGGCGGATGTTTTAAAATCTATATTTTTCCTCAGTAGAAAGGGAGAGGAGTTGCTGACATACTGCGTGCCAGAGCTCTTGAAGCAAATCTGTTTCCAGCTTGAATATCTCAGCTAAGGAAATTGCCAGAGTGACGCATTAGTTTTTGCTTTCTGATGCTAAGTGCACCTAACAGGCATGCTGAATGCCGCCTCCTCTGCCATCCAGCAGCAGGCGGAGACTAGTGTGGACTGCTTTGCTTGCTGCCCTGTGCTGCTTTCAGCTGTGTGCAGCCTCCAAGCTTCAGGGGTACAAGGATCAGTTGCTGAAGAGCAGTTGCCACAAAGCATTTCTGGTGGTTTGTCATAGGGTATGCAATCTTCCTTCAGCTCAATCTAGTTACTTAGAAAACAAATATGAGGTAGAACTATTTTGCATACATTTTCAGGCTAGTCGTAAAAAAAGTCCATGTGTTCAGGAAGGTGCCATGATTTATGCTGTGTGATAAAAATTTTTAACCCATTTCCTGTTTAGAAAAAAAAAAGTGAGACTCACTCCAGCGTTAATTTACTTTTACATAAACATACTCATTGAGGCTGAAGCAAATCTGACTGGTTTTCAACATGAAAATAAAATATAAAAACTGTTCTTGGAGTTATTTACAAACAAAACTTACCTCTAATCCTAATGTAACAGAAACGTATATAATGATCAGTATTTAATAATTTTTTTCATGTGGTAAATTTCAAAGCATAGAACAACACAAAGCGGAACATCTAGGATTTGCCATTTTCAGTGATTGAGACTTACTATATTTTGTAAATGGACATAACACTACTAAAAACAGAATGCTGCAAATATAATGATTTCATTTGTTTCCAAAGACTATCGATATACTAGAGTGATGTGAAAATAATAAAAAAGTGAGATATTTCTTGGCAAAGTTTGGGGGTAAGTTATCTCTGGGTAAATGCTTTAGCCACAAGCACCACCACGAGTATTTTCAAAGCAAATGGGAAATGGGTTAAATGATTACTTTTCTTAACTATCAAGCACCATAAGGAAGGATGAAAGACAAATGACTTAATATTTCCAATATATGAGATATATGTGATGGACAAATTAATAAGAAAACAATTAATATCCTAGTAGTGAAGTGTTGAGAATAGACAGTTTAAAAAAATACAAAAATCTAATAAAATAGGAAAAGATTTTAAACAACACTAATATGAAATGAATATAAAAGCATACATTTTTAAACATTAGATTGGCAGCAATGAAAAAACTCACAATGGTCGATGTCAGGAAGGAACTGGAAAGGTGCCTTCTCACCTTCTGCTGGTGGAGCATTCTCAGGTACAACGTTTCTGTAAGGGTGTTTGTTAATATGACAATTTAGAAGAGGTATACACAGTTTTTGACATGACAGTTACCTTTGTGCAGGATTGTTCAGTACAACATTTTTTATTTCACGTGATTATCAAAGGAGAACTGACTCTGCCCCAGTTCCCTCTGACGTGCAATTCACTGGGTTCAGAGCTTATGCTTAGCTTCAATGCAAGCCCAATTTACTGTGCTGAGGACTAAAAGGACATTTCTTTTGCTGTGGACAGAATGATCATGATTTTGGAGCAGGGGCCCTGACATGTCAGAAGGTACACTTTCCATTTCCCTCAAACAAATTATTAACATCATGCCCAGAGCCTTTGTGGCAATTCTGCAGATGATTCCTTGCCCACATGGCTGCTGTCCCCAGGCTCAAAGTGGCTGCTTTGAGATACTCATGAAGGTATTTATCTGAACAGGTTGGGTTTGTCCCACCCTGACTGGCACCAGCAAGGGTGAGTGATTGGCTGGGCCTGGGGCTGCAGAGGAAATAGCCAGGATCCTTCTTTTTCTCACTCCTCTACCATTTTTGTTAAAGCTTTGGGTTCCAAGACAACATCCTTGTCACGCCCCTCCCTTTAGAAACCAGGCCTGAAGTATACCCTCATGGGAGACCCTGAGTGAGCCCTCACAGCCGCCATGTTTGCTCTGTAATCATTAATGTGTCTCCATATGCAAGTATCAGCAGATGTTCTGAGTAGTGAGTATGAGGTGCATACAATTGTTGTGGTGTGGGTTGTTCCTTCAAGGGGAAGCATTTGGAGTTAGAGACCTATTTAATATACTTTGCATTAATTTACATGTCAGCCTCTGAAAACTAACTCCAAATACTCTTCTATGAGTTCAACTAATTAGTGCAGCTAACCACTGTTGTAGTCAAACTTCATATTAAAGGCATTACACATATGGAACACTGAAAAGATTTGTAGACGTATAATAATGATAATGGTCAAATAAGCTCTGGCTACTCACAAATGCAGCTGCTTCTTAGCCCTGATTCCTTAGGCCAAATGAAATCTCAATTAACACTCTCTAGAGAAACCGCGCCTTAATAAGAGTCAGCTGTGTTAACCACCACCCCGGAAAAAAACAAAGAAACTAACATATCTTTACTATCTTTTATTTAATAGGCACTATACTAATACACATTTTTTAATATTATTTAATCCAAAGTCTACATATTTTGTGAAGGTGGTTGATGAAATGAAAAACACATAGAAAAGGTCACACCGTAGATTGTGAAGATTGCCCACAGGGTTTGCAGTGTACACCCTGCATCACTGCATGCTGCAGCTCTGAACTGACCTTTCTCTCCTTTTTTCTTTTCTTACCCTTTATCCTGGGAGTGACTAGGCCACAACCTGCCTCATTTGAGAATAGAAAGTTGGGAGGAGGCAGGCGGCTAAACCTGCACTGCCCCTTGCCTTGTGTTGGTTCCCACTTTATGGGTCCCTCTGGGCAATGATGTTATCTTGGGCTCTATTGAAATAACATATTGATTCCTGGTTTGTACAGTGGACATTTTGGGAAATTTTATCCACCTCAGAGATCAAGCAGGCATCTTAAACAATAACAGAATCTTTGAAATTCATGCAAAGACAGATCACATTAAAATACTGAACTTAATAGATCTTGAAATAAGTAAATATATACTTTTTATTTTTGTCACAGTTATATCAGATATTCATTTATTCTAGATTCCAGTACAGGCCAGCATTAATAAGTACCCATCTCTCCCTCAAATTATAGGAGAATAAATTGGCACGAGTCTACCAACAGTAGTGCCCCCTTATCCATGGCTTTGCTTTCTATAGCTTTAGTTACCCACTGTCAACCACAGACTAAAAATACTAAATGGAAAATTCCAGAAACAATAATTTGTAAGTTTTAATTGTGTGCTGCTCTGAGTAGTGTGACAAAATCTCACGCTGTCCTGCTTCATCCCACCTGGGACGTGAATCATCTCTTTGTCCGGTGTATCCATGCTGTATATGCTACTTGCCCATTAGTCACTTAGTAGCTATCTGGGTTATCGGATTGACTGTTGAGGTATCACAGTGCTTGTGTTCAAGTAACCCTTATTTTACTTAGTAATGGCCCCAAAGCCTTTTATATAACTTCTATTACAGTATATTGTTATGTGTTCAATTTTAATATTAGTTATTGTTAATCTCTTACTGTTTCTAATTTATAAATTAAACTTTATCATAGGTAGGTATGCATAGGAAAAAAAACCATAGTATATGTAGGGTTTGTTACTACCTGTGGTTTCAGGCATCCACTGGGAGTCTTGGAACATATCCTCCTGCAGATAAAGGGAGATTACTCTTTTTAGGTCTAGAAAATTTTTTTTAGCAGGGATCACTGCAGTCTTCCTCTTTCTCATCCCCTGTGGGCATAGTTATTTAAGAATGATAATTTAGGGAATAATGGTGTGGTCTCAAAGAGTACAAAAGAGTGCCATCGAAAGAGGTTTGAACATGAATGATGTAGAGTTTTGTTTTTTTTTAAAACCATCAGGGAACTTGAATTATCCTCTTCATTGGCTATGTGTATCATGAAAAAGTAACAGCTTGAGATTCAGGAGCTCCAGATTCTGGCCGTGCTCTGTTCCCAAGAGCTCCCATATAGCAATGGGAAGATTGCCTTAGTTTCCTAAGCTGATCTCTCTGGTTTATCACATCTGAAATATACTAAGTCTACATCTTTTTATTAGTGTTAATTTGTAGTTTTGAACCATAACTGATGGCTGTGTATTTATGATGTCCTGGTGACATATTTTACTCCTGTTGGGTTTCAAGATATGGCACATATTGAGCTAGGAATCTTTTTGTAGTAATGACAACTTCTGATTCATTCTACTGGTGGTCACCTTTTCTACTGTAATCCCAAGGCTTAGAACTTTGTTATGAAAACCTAAATGTCAACAATGGGGAAGTTTACTTTCTGCAGATGAACCCAGTTCTGTGCTAAAGAGCTCTTCTTTCCCCCACTACTATTCCCAGACATTATCTTAAAAACCTTCACTAGCCCACTTTGCTGTGGAGGGCAGTCATGGTGAAATTCACTATCCTTGGCCTTGAATTGAGGAAGTGTCCTACCTGAGAAGTTAGAGGTAGCAGAAGTCTCTAGAGCTACCATCCCAGCTGCAAAGTCAGAACATACCTTTCCAAAATGGTCCTGTTCTATGTGGTAAATATGTTCTGGGGTAATAGACTGCTATATTTCATTTACACTGTGGCCTGATCTGTTTATGTGGCCTGCTGTAGACTTCTAAATGCTCTGCTAAACATTGTTTCTAAATAGAAAATCTGTGGCTGCCAATGAACTCAGAAACAAGTTGATAGAAAGTAATTCTTCTCTTATTTGAGGCAGACTGCTGGTACAATATCTTAAAGTTACTGTAGCATACTAATTTTTAAGATAATTTCATTTATCTCAACATTCCAGTGATATTTTAAAATGATGAATGTGAGTGAAACTAGAATAAATTCACTAATATCTTTGAATTGACTATGCTCATTGCTCTGTCATGGTTGATGTGCTATTGTGTTCTCTATCACATCTATTAATCCATTAAGATCTTACTTTTCTCCTTCTGTGATTTCCCCTTCTTTGAATGTCTTTGGCATCTCCCAGATTAGAGACTGCCTTGCTCTGTTAATAATAATAATAATGTTTTAACAATAATAACAATTATTATCATTATTATTATTATTATGTTTTTAGTTTTAAATCCTGAAATAGGTTTTAAGTCTCATGAGGACAGGAGATGTATCTTATGCTGCTTCTGCATTGGCAGCACTATTTGGCTTAGTGTTGTGGTCAGATTAAAAGCTTTGTTTCTCAATCTGGGTTACAAGTAATGTCACATAGTAGTAAAAGGAACAATTCTCCAAGAAGACATACAATCTTTGATGTATATGCACCAAATAACAAAGCATCAAAATATGTGACACAAAATGTGATAAAACTGCGTGTAATAATAGATGAATCCACTATTGTAGCTGAAGATTTCAACATCCTTCTATCAGTAATTGAAAAATCCAGAAGAAAGAATATTAGTAAGGACATAGTTGTACTGGACAGCACCATCAATCAGTTGGGTCTCATTGGCATTATAGAATACTTTGTCTAATAGTACAGTATCCATTGTTCTTAAGCTCACACAGAAGATTCAACAAGCTATATACTACATTCTGGGCCACTAACAGACCTTAATTTAAAAGAATAGAAATCATACAATCTTTGCTCAGACCACAGTGGAATTAAAGTAGAAAGAAAAAACAAAGATTGCTGGAAAAATATCAAAGTATGAAGATTAAACAACACAATTTTAAGTAACACATCGGTCAAAGAAGAAATCTCAAAAGAAATTAAAAAATATTTTGAACTAAATAAAAATATGTCTCAAAATTTTTGGGATAAAGTGAAAATAGTGCTTAGAGGGTAGTTCATAGCATTGAACGCATGTGGTAGAAGAAAGGAAGATCTAAAATCAATCAGAGACTTCCACCTTAGGAAACTAGAAAAAAGAATAGAAAATAAATCCAAAATAAATATAGGAAAAGTAATAAATATTAAAGCTGAAATCAATGAAATTGAAAACAGGAAATAGAGGAAATAAATCAAATAAAAAGCTGGTTCTTTGAAAACATCAATAAAATTGATAAACCTCTAGTCAGACAAACTAAGAAAGAAAGAGAAGATACAAATGCTAATATAAGCAATAAAAACAGGGCCGCTCATTACTGATCCCATGAACATTAGAAGGGTAATTAAGAAGAACAAAATTGGTAAACTAAACAACATGATTTCAAGACTTACTACTAAGCTACAGTAATCAAGACAATGTGGTATTAAAAGAATAGAGAAATAGATCAACAAAGAGAATCCAAAAAGAGGCAAGTAAATATAGTCACCTGATCTTTCACAAAGGAGAAAAAGCAGTATAATTGAACAAAGACAGTCACTTTAACAAATAGCGCTGGAACAATTGGACATTCACATGCAAAGATCTAGATGCAGACCTCAAACCCTTTACAAAAATTAAAAATAGATCTAAATAAAATGCAAAACTATAAACTCCTATAAGATAATACAGGAGAAACCCTAGATGACCTTGGGTATGGCAATGACTTTAAAAACCACACCAAAGGCATGACCATGAGAGAAATAATCGATAAGCTGAACTTCATTAAAATTAAAAACTTATGTCCTGCAAAAGGCAATGTCAAGATATTAAGAATACAAGCCACAGACTGGGAGAAGATATTTGCAAATAACATAACTAATAAGAACTATTATCCAAAATATACAAAGAACTCTTAAAATTTAACAATAAGAAAACAAATAATAAAAAATGGGATAAAAACCTTACAGACACTTCATAAAGAAGTATACAGATAGCAAATAAGCACATAAAAAGATGTTCCACATTACATTTTAGCAGAGAAATGCAAATTAAAACAATGAGATACCACTACATATGTAGATTGCCCCAAATCCAGAACACTGACAACACTTAAATGCTGGTAAAGATATTGAGCAACAGAAACTCTTTTATTGCAGATGGGAATGCATAATGGTATTGCTACTTTGGAAGAAAATTTGGCAATTTCTAACAAAACTAAACATGCTCTTATCATACGATCCAGCAATCATATTCCTTGGTGTTTACTCGAGTTGAAAATATTTCCACACAAAATCTCGTACATAGAAAGTTATAGCAGCTTTATTCATAATTGCCTAAACTTTAAAGCAACCAAGATATCTTTGGATAAATAAATTGTGGTACATCCAGACAATGGAATATTATTCAGCACTTAAAAGAAATGATCAAGCCTGAAAAGACATTGAGGAAACTTAAATGCATATAACTAAGTGAAAGAAGCCAATCTGAAAAGTCTACATACTGTATGATTCCAACTATATGACATCTTGTAAAAGGTAAAACTATGGAGACAGTAAAAAATTAGTGGTTGCCAGATGTGTATGTACATGTGTATGTAGGGATAAATAGGCAGAACATAGAAGATTTTAGGGCAATGAAAATACTCTGTACGATACCATAAAAATGGATACATGTCAACATACATTTTTTTCAAACCTATAGTATATACAGGACCAAGAGTGAACCCTAATGTAAACTATAGACTTTGGGTGATTAGAATCTGTTAATGTACTTGATTATAACAAATCAATCACTCTGGTGGGGGATGCTGATAATAGAGGAGACTATACATGTGTTCAGTCAGGGAGCATTGGGAAATTTCTTTACTTTCCCCTCGATTTTGCTGTAAACCTAAAATTGGTCTAAAAAATAAAGCCTTGACAACAAAAATTGATAATAAAGGCATATTATAAACAACTGTGTGCCCACATATTTGATAATCCAGAAGAAATAGAACAATTCTTTGAAAGATGCAATGTACCAAAACTCTTAAAAGAAATAGATAATCTGACTAGGCCAATATCTACTAAAAATATTGAATCAATAACTTTTCAATACAGTAAATAGAAAACATCAGGCCCAGGTTGGTCTACAGTTGAATTCCACCAAACATTCAAGGAAGAAATGATTCTCTATAATGTCTTCCATATGTTAGAAGCAGAAGCATTAGAAATTCTTTCTAACTCATTCTATGAGGCCAGCATTACACTAATATTTAAACAAGAGAAAGACAGTGCAAGAAGAGAAAACTATAGACCAATATTTCTCATGAACATAAATGCAAACATTTTCAATAAAATATTAGTAAATCAAATCCAAACATGTATTAAAATTTTATACCACAGTCCAATGAGATTTATTACAGGCATGCTGACAATTTGGATATGGGATATTTATTGATTTTATTCTTTTGATATTAGGTATTCCATTATGTTTCTTGAGCTTACTTCCTGCTTAACCTATGGTCCTGGTATATTCCTTGTTCTCTGCTAAAATTTATACTCTATTCTCCCATACCTAAAGAAAAATTTGGTAGTTTCTACTATCAATGTCATTCTAATATTAATGAAGATGATTGCTTTCTCTAGGAGGCACATGTCTCTCATGTCAGTCAATTTCTTGACCTCTTGAAGAGAGAACTACCCATTCCCTAGTGCCTTCTCCTATACCTTTCTCCAACTTTCCACCAAGACCTCCATAACATATCAAAGTGTTGCAAGACCAATTGTATTAACCATGTCTTTTATTTTCTGTACTTTGATGCTTTGACATCTAGGGGCTTGCTGACCCTGAAGGGACTGTCTCTCCCAAGGGTTAGCCATTTCTTAGAGATAATAAACAACTTACCCTAAGAGCACACATTTTGAATGAAAACCATCCAATCCAGACTCTACATCACAACCTACTTTATTAGGCGTTCACACTCTTGGCCACTATCTACCTACTCTAATCACTCCAGAAACAGGTACCAGACAACTAGACAGATACCAGATGGCCCCTTTGTCCCAGAGCCTGTTGAAATCATTTAATCTAGCCAATTCTAAACATGCTTACCCCATTTCACCCATTCCTTCTCACAGAAAACACAATAAAGGCTCTTACCATAGTTTCTTCCTTCCCTTTGCCACCTAACCAACCCCAGTGCTTTCCATGTGGCCTGCCATGGTGTGCAATGACCCCTTCTCTTGGGATATGTGCATGTAATAAGTTTCCTTTTAAATGGCAGTCATCTCCTGATCTGTTAGTCTCACCATACCTGAATAATAATAAAATTTATATTTTAAAGCAGCCTTTTGTTTATCTTTACCTTTGATCTGACTACATGGATTGAAAGTTAGTGGTTTTCAGTCTGTACTGAAATCCCCACTAGGACAGGAATTCTCTCCAGAGTCAAGTTCCTGGTACATGGTAGACATACAACACATGTATGCTTATTGAACTCAACTAAAATTATATTTAAAGTTGATCCATTCTCTTAATTACTTGGAATTGTTTCCCCACCTCTGATCCCATTTTTAAGCTATAATGACCAAAACCTTACCTTATGTGGCATTCCAAGTTTGGGTCTAAAGTGTGATGCAACATATGGGAGAAACAGCACAGGAGGGAAATTTAACTAGTTTTGTTTTCAGTTGGTTCTGCCACGAGCTCACAGTTTCTTTTTAGCTAGGTTATTTTATAAATCCTCTGAGACTTAGTTACTCTTTTAAAATAAAGCCTGTGACCTAGGTATTCTCTAAGACAGAGCCGTCTGGTAGAACTTCTTGTGGTGACAGAAATGTTGCATGGCTGTGCTGTCCAATATGGTGACCAGTAGCCACATGCCATGACTGAGACCTTGAAATGCGGCCAGTGTGACCGTGCTGGAAGCTCAGCTCTAAGATCCCTTCCACCTTTATGTTATCACTTTCTTTATGTTCCTCTATACATTCTTTCCTCGAGTCCGTTGTTTTTAAATTTTTATATATGGAAAGAGAAAAGTGAAAGATTTTTTGTCAAGTTTTTGTCTGGCAAAATGTCAAGATGTTTATACTATAATTCATGGTAAAGGAAACATTTTAGGTAATTATTTTAGAGAACTGAGGAAAAAGCTAAAGCTTTCCTAGCTGCAGAGAGTAGGGAGGTGAGTCATGAGTTCTAGGAGGGCTTGGGCAGTGCCATGGGCAGACAAGACTTGCCCATAACCCCAACCATCCAAGGTGCCATGAAAACAGCCCCTACTGCACCTCTACTTCTGCCTGGGGTGGGGAAGCATCCAAGTGTCTGGAGGCTGCTGCATCTGCCCAGCTTTTGGGAAATGCCAGTTTGGAACTCAGCCTTACTGCCTTCTATGGACCTGTTACCCAGTATATGTAACAGTGGGCGCACTTCTGCACAGAAATGCTACTGCAGGATTGGGTCTCAAGTGGGGGCAATTTTGCCACCCAAGGGACATTCGCCAATGTCTGTAGATACTTTTGTTGTCACAAATTAGGCTAAGGGGTGCTATTAGTGCCTAATGAGTAGAGGCCAAGGATGCTGCTAAACATTCTACAATACACAGGAGAGCCCCTATAACAAAGAATTATCCAGCTTTACCAAATCTCAATAGTGCTGAGGCTGAGAAACCCTGATTATTGCAATGTTTCCTCTAGAAATGCAAAGCTCTGTCACTATATACTTTTGTATTTCTGAAGCAGAAGTAAATTTTGAATAAATAAAATGGCTTATCTTCAGGACAATTTCATCATTTGGTTCTTTTTATTAACTAAAAGAAAGCTAGCACTTGTTATAGTTTCTTGCTATTTTACACCATTTTACCTGAGTTGGACAGAATTCAAATGACAATCAAGTGAAAAAAGAATTAGTCATAAAATTGTTTGACTGTATTGATCAACAAAAAAAATACTTAATCTTATATAAACAATATATTTTTCCACTTCGTTTTTTTCATAATTGTGGTTTCCTTTTTCCTATTGGTTTATATATGTATGCATATATTTTTATATATTTTTTAATGGCCTATAATTTGTAATTCCAACTTGGCTGTAAAAATGCAACTCTGAGGGACAGTTCAAATGCTGGGTAAAGGGGGTCAAATATACGGTTCAGGGGGAGAGTGAAGTGGGTAAAGGGGATCAAATATATGGTAGCTGAAGGAAAATGGACTTTGGGTGGTAAACACACAATAGAATATACAGATGTCAAACGATAATGTACACCTGAAAATTATATAATTGTATTAACCAATGTTATCCCAATAAACTTAATTTAAAAAATATATATAAATGACAAAAATAAAAATAATAAAATAAAATAAAATTCTAATGACATATTTAACAGAACCAGAACAAAGAATGCTAAAATTTGTATGGAAACACATAAGATTCAGATTAGCCAAAGCAATCTTGAGAAAGAACAAAGTGGGACACTCCTTGATTTCAAACTATACTACAAAGTTATAGTAATCAAAACAATATGGTATTAACACAAAAACTGGTCAATGGAACATAATTGAGAGCCCAGAAATAAACTTGCACATAAATAGACAATTTATAACAAAGGATCCAAGGACGTACAATGGGAAAAGGGCAGTCTCTTCAATAATGGTGCTGGGAAACTGGACAGCCTCATGCAAAAGAATGCAACTGGACCACTGTCTTTCATCATACACAAGAAGTTTACTCAAAATAGATTAAAGATTTATATGTGAGACCTGAAATATAAAACTCCTAGAAGAAAACATAGTCTGTAATCTCCTTGACATCAACCTTAGCAATGTTTTTGTGGATCTGACTCTAAAGACAAGGGAAACAAAAGCAGATATAAACAAAAATGGACTACATCAACTAAAAAGCTTTTGAAAAGTGAAGGAAACCATTGTCAAAATAAAAAGGCAACCTACTGAATGGGAGAAGATATTTGGAAATCCTACATCTGACAAGGGGCTAATACTCAAAATATATAAAGAACTCATAAGACTCAGTTTTAAAAATCTAATTTAAAAGTGGGCAGAAAATGATTTCTCTTATATGCAGAATCTAAAAACTAATCAAAAACAGACTCACAAATATGGAGGACAATCTGGTGATGGCCAGAGGGGAAGTGGGTGGGGGGCTGGGAGAAAAGGGTGAAGGGTTAAAGAAATACAAATTAGAAGTTGATAGAAGGTCACGGGGCTGGGGAGCATTGCATAGGGAATGTTGTCAGCATTGATGTAACGGTTCGGTGTAGAGCCAGAGGAGAGAAAGACAAATCAGGGGATTGTTTCATAAACTATATAAATGTCTAACCAAGGTACTGTATACTTGAAACTAATAATAAAATTAAATTTTAAAAAAAGTGAGCAGAGGATCTGAATAGACATTTTTTTTTTCCAGAGAAGATATGAAGATGACAAATAGGCACATGCAAAGATGTTATTATTAGAGAAATGCAAATCAAAATCACAATAAGATATCACCTTGCATCTGTTAGAATGGCTATTATCAGAAAAATAGGAAACTACATGCTAGAGAGAATGTGGAAAAAAGAAATCCCTTGTATACTGTTGTTGGGAATGTAAATTGGTGCAGCCACTATAGAAAACATAGAGATTCCTCAAAAAACTGAGAATAGAACAAACATATGATCCAGCTATTCTGCTGTTGGGCTGTTATAGGAAAAACAGAAAAACACTAATTTGAAAAGATATATGCACCCCTATGTTTATTGTAGTATTACTACAATGACCAAGTTATAAAACAACCTAAGCACCCATTAATGAATGAATGGATAAAGAAGACATGATTATATACATAAATACATAAAATGGAATACTCAGTCATGAAAAAGAACAATATGTTGCCATTTGCAACAACATGGATGAAACTCGAGGGCATTATGCTAAGTGAAATAAGATGGAAAAAGACAAATACTGTATGATTTCACTTATATGTGGAATCTATAAACAAGACAAACATACAAACAAAATAAAATGAAAACAAACCCATAGATACAAATAATATATCAGTGGTTACCAGAGGGGAAGGAGGTTGAGGATGAGTGAAAGGGGTGAAATGGTCAATTGTAAGGTGATAGATAGTAACTAGACTTTGGGGGAGATCACTTTGTAGTGCACACAGATGTAGAATTGTAATGTCATATACCTGAAACTTATATAATAAAAATGAATAAATAAACATTTTCCATTTTAAAACTAGGAAAACAATTGCAACTTCATGTTTATAAATATAGTTATGCAATACTTTCCAGACAAAATTTATCAAGAACTTAGTATTTGTCTTCAACAATTTCACACGTATTAATTAACCCTGAGTAGTCTTGCCAGATGATATTGTTTTTACTTCACGGTGGGGAAACTAAGATGGATGAAGGAGTAAAGGATTACCTCAAAGTTTTAAGAAAAATCAACTTTTGGAGCTCCAGTTAAGATGGCAGAATTGGTAAACTGTGCTCACTTTGTCCCACAACCACATGAAAATTATGACTACACTACAGAAAAATCATCATTGAGACTTGCCTGAAGTCTAGCTAAAGAAAGTCTTATAATTAAGGATATACAGAAAAAAAGCACATCAAGACTGGTAGGAGGGGCAGAGATGCAGAATGGGTTGGTCTCACACCCACGTGTGGCAGTTAAAAATCAGAAGGGATATCTCAGCTGTGGAGGTCCCTTTGAGGAATGAGGGGTCCCAGCCCCACACTGGGCTTTCCAGACTAGAGTTTCAGGGAGAGAAGTCCTCACAACCTCTGGCAGGGAAAACCAGTGGGGATCTTAGCTAAGTGAGACGAAGGGCGGCTAGAGTTCCCAGAGTTTCTATAAAAGGGCCTACATGTGGATTTACTTGCTGAGGAACTCACATGCTCTGAACTCCAGTGCTGGGCAGCAACTTGAAGGGTTCTAGGAACATATAGGGAAAAACTGAATTGTCTGGCTTCAGGGCAAGGACTGGAAGGGCAGCTTTCTCTCAGACAGAAATGCTGACAGATTCCATTGTTCCTTTGTTGAGTCCTTCCTTCAGCTAGACTATAAGCATAGGTGGGCACCATATCTGAATTTCCATCAACCTGGTAACACCTATCATCCTGCCCTGATCATTCCTTGAGACCCTGCCTCAACTAATGTGCGGGCCTACCCAAACCGCCTTCAGCAGCTTTTCCATATAAATAGGCCTGTCTTGGCTCATACTTCAGACTTTCCTAAAATCTGTCAAAGGTTCACTAATCCCCAATAAGCAGCATCTGACCTTGGAATGCTCCATACCTCTTGCTAAGCAGTCCCAAGCCCAGCGCTACTGGCAGCCAGCCTGAGTTCCCAGTTTAGCCTATGCAAGGCACTTCCAAGCCCAGCACAAGAGGGAATCTTAAAAGCAGCGAGAGAAAAGCAGTTAGTTATTTACAAGGGAGATCCCATAAGACTGTCAGCTAATTTTTCAACAGAAACTTTGCAGGCCAGAAGAGATTGGCACAAAATATTCAAAGTGATAAAAAAAACACCTACAACCAAGACTGCTCTACCCAGCAAAGTTATCATTTATAATTAAAAAGGACAGATAAAGAGCTGCTCAGACAAGAAAAATTTAAAGGTGTTCATCATCAATAAACCAGTATTATAAGAAATGTTCGTGGGACTTCTTTAAGAAGAAGAAGAAAACGATGAAAAATATGAATAATAAAATGGCAATAACTATATACCTACCAATAATTACTTTAAATGTAAATAGATTAAATGCTCCACTAAAAAGACTTAGGGCGGCTGAATGGATAAGAAAACAAAACCCTTACATATGCTGCTTTCAAGAGACTCACTTCGGATCTAAAAACACACATAGACTAAAAGTAAAGGAATGGAAAAGATATTTTATGAAACAGGAAAAAAAGCTGGGATAGCAATACTTGTGCCAGACAAAATAGACTTTAAAATGAGATTATAACAAGAGACAAAGAAAGACCTAGTAATTCCACTTCTGGGTACTTATCTGAAGAAATACAAAAACTAACTAGAAAACACATGTGCATCCATATGTTCATTACAGCATTATTTACAATAGCCAAGATATGAAAGCAACCTAAGTTTCCATCAATAGATAAATAGATAGAGAAGAAGATACACACACACACACACGCACACACACACACACACACAATGGAATATTACTCAGCCATAAAAAAGAATGAAATCTTGCCATCTGCAACAACACAAACCTAGAGGACATTATGCGAGGTGAAATAAGTCAGATAGATAAGAACAAATATCATGTGATTTTACTTATACGTGGAATCTAAAAAACAAAATAAATGAACAAACAAAACAGAAACAAACTTAGATACAGAGAATATTTTGAAGATTGCCAGATGAGAGAGGGTTTAGGGGGATGGGTGAAAAAGGGGAAGTAATTAAGAAGTATAAATTGGTAGTTACAAAATAGTCACATAGATGTAAAGTACAACACAAAGAATATAGTCGAAAATATTGTAATAACTATGTATGGTGTGAACTGGGTACAAGTAAGTGATCACTTCATAAATTATATAAATGTCTAATCACTATGTTGAACACCTGAAACTAGTACAATATTGAACATCAACTGTAATAGAGAAATAAAAAATTATAAAATAAGAAGAACCAAGTTTCAAACATTCAAATATTTCTATTCTTTGGGTCTTTGTATGCAAAATAAATTAGCATATAATTACTTTTTAGTTTAAATAACTAAGCTACTTGCTGTTTTCTAAAATGAAGATTAAGGTATACTTTATATTAAAATTTACATGTACATTTTGATGAGTTATGACTCCTGTTTTTAAACTTATAATTTAGAGCAAAATTTGTTAAATGTACAATATATATAGATTTCAGATTTATTGCACAGATTCAGTACATGGCATTTTAGTACATGGGAAGGTTAACAGTTGTTCTGATACATCAATAAAATCTCACTAATTTTATCAAAGTTGAAAAGTCTGGTGTGATAAAATAGGAAAGTTTTAAATTTTAGAATATTTGTTGGAGAAATGTATTTTATTAGTCCTTAAGAATTAGAGTAGCCTGCTATGAAATCACAGTGTGGCTTTAGCAACTCACTTTACCTGTTTGAATCTTAATCAAAATAGATAAGGGGATTAGATTAAAAGATTCTTGGGTCCCTTCCAGTTCAAAAGTTCTACACTTTGAGCTGTTGCTTTCAGAACACTAACTCAGCCCACTCATTCTGGACACTCTCCTCCCCTGCCTCCCTTACCCCACACTCTCCTGGTTTTCCTCTTGCTCCTCTTCCTTCTCTTGCTACTCTTTCTTGGTCTCCTTCACAGCCTCTTAAAGGTTGGCATTCCTCAGACTTTGTCTTGGGAACTCTGATTCTGGAACTATCCACTCTTCATGGCTGTAGCAGCCACGTGCCTGCTAATAATTCCACATCTGTATGTGTCACTCCACCCCAACTTCTCTGCTCCTGGCCTTCTAGGAACAAATGCTGCTGGATACTGTACCTGATATCCACAGGCACATCTAACTTACCGTGTCCAACAGGACTCCTCTCCTCCCTCCACTTCCAAATCCCGCTTCTTTTCCTATTTTCTTTATTTAATGTAAAGCAGCAGCACTTATTTAATATCACAATAACTCTGAGAGGTGTTATTTTCCCATTGCATCGAACCTATATACTGGAGATGAAAATGCTGAAGCTTAGAGAAGGTAAGGAACGTGTCCAAGGCTACACAGCTAGTAAGTGGTGGAGTTCGGACTTAAACTCAAACGTCTTTAACTCAAAGGCTCCATCTTTCACCTTTGCCCTTTACCACTCTTTTGCCTAAGCTGGAGACCTGGGAGATGAATTCAATTCCTCCCTCACCACTCAAGCCCAACCCAACACCAGGACCTGGATTCAAATGGTGTGCAGATCAGCTCCTTCTCAAATCTCTGCCCCAGCTTACTTCATTCACCCTCACCCTCACCTGGACACAGCCATCTCCTAGCCAGCCTCTGGTCTTCCTCTCTTCAAACCATGATTTACATTTAGGAAAAGTGCTTCTTCTACAACATAGATCATGTCACTCTCTTGTTAAAAACACTTCAGTGGCAATGCACTGCTTTTGGGACAAGAGCAAGCCTTTGCACTTAGCAACAAGCCTCTATCTGCTTCTCTGGGATTACAGTTGCTCTTCATTATTTGCAGATTTCTTATTTGTGAATTTACTGACTTGATAACATTTATTTGTAACCCTAAATTAATACTCTGGCTGCTTTTGCATTTATTTTCAGATGTACATAAAATAGTGAAAATATGGAGTTGTCTGATACACATATTCCCGGCTGAGGGCAAACAAGGC
Source organism: Pteropus alecto (assembly GCF_000325575.1). Classification (NCBI taxonomy): domain Eukaryota; kingdom Metazoa; phylum Chordata; class Mammalia; order Chiroptera; family Pteropodidae; genus Pteropus; species Pteropus alecto. The sequence continues at coordinate 16,595,477 of NW_006434369.1, forward strand.
AACATTCTGCCATCTTGTTTCAGCTCATGCTGTAAACAAGTGTTGGATTTTGTCAAATGATTTTTCTGCACCTATTGATATGATCATGCAATTTTTCTTTTTCAGTCTGTTGATGTGCTGGCTTCATAGAATGAGTTAGGAACTATTCCTTCTGCTTCTATCCTCTGAAAGAGATTGTAGAGGACTGATATCACTTCTTCCTGAAATATTTGGTAGAAATCACTGGTAAACTCATCTGAGTCTGGTGCTTTCTGTTGTAGGTTATTAATTATCGATTCAATTTATTTTATGAATATAGTCCTATTCAGATGGTTTATTTCTTCCTGTGTGAGTTTTGGCAGACTGTGTCTTTTAAGGAATTAGGTCATTTTGATTAAGTTATCAAATTTGTGAACATAGTGTTGTTTATAGTATTTTTTTTTATTATGCATTTAATTTCCTGGTATCTGTAGTGATGCCCCTATTTAATTTCTGATATTAGTAATTTGTGTCCTCTATTTTTTTTTCATCGTTGGCTGGCTAGAGGCTTATCAATTTTATTGATCTTTACAAAGAAATAGCTTTTGGTTTTGTTGATTTTCTCTGTTGATTTCATGATTTTAATTTCATTGATTTATGCTCTATTTTTTTCTGCTTACTTTGGATTTTTTCCTCTTTTTTCCTAGCTTCCTAAGATGGCAGATTATACTTTTGATTTTATATATTTCTTCTCTTCAAATATCTTTATTCGATGCCATAAATTTCCTTCTAAGCACAGTTTTCAGTGCATCCCACAGATTTTGATAAATTGTCTTTTCACTTTCTTTAGTTAAAAATATTTTAAAATTTCTCTTGAGATTTCTTCTTTGACCCATGTGATATTTAGAAGTATGTTTTTTTAACTTCCATGGTTTTGGTACTCTTCAGTTATTTTGCTATTATTCATATTTAGTTTAATTTCATTAAGGTCTAGAAGCAGACATTGTATGATTTCTATTTTCTAAAATTTATTAAGATGTGTATTATGGTCCAGGATGTGGTCTGTCCTGGCAAATGTTCCATATGAACTTGAGAAAAGTGTATATTTCACTGTTGTTGGATGAATTAGTCTATATATGTCAATTATATCTAGTTGACTGATGGTGTCATGTAGTTCAACAATGAATGCCCTTACTGATTTTCTGGCTGCTAGATCTGTTCATTTCTGAGAGAAGTATTAACGTTTCCAACTGCGATAGTAGAGTCATCTATTCCTCCTTTCAGTTCTACCAATTTTTGCCTCGCATAGTTTCGTGCTCTGTTATAAGGCATATAAATATTAAGAACTGACTCCTTTATCATTGTATAATGCCCTTCTTTATTCCTGATAACTGTTTTTGCTTTGAAGTCTGCTTTGTCTGAAATTAGTATAGGTATTCCCGCTCCCTTTTAAAATTTTTAATACAGTTGTCATTCAATATTATATTAGTTTCAGGTGTACAGCGTAGTGGTTAGACATTTATATAGCTTATGGAGTGTTCCCTCCAATAAGTCTAGTACCCACCAGGCACTTTACATAGTTATTACAATATTATTGACCATATTCCCTATGCTGTACTCCACATCCCCATGACTATTCTGTAACTACCAATTAATATTTCTTTACTCCTGCTTTTTTTCAATAATGTTTTCATTAATGTTAGGTGTATTTTTATCTATTCATTTACTTTTAATCTATGTGTGTCTTCATATTTAAAGTGGGTTTCTTGCAGACAGCATATTTTTGGGTGATGTGTTTTGGTCCACTTTGGCTATCTGTTTTTTTAATTGGTGCATTTAGGCCATTGACATGGGCCTGTGATTTTGGTGAAGCTCTGGAACATCTTAATAACAAACAGTCCTGCTTTGCTTTATTTTAATGGTAGGTGAGATAAAGCAAATAATGCATCTAGTACAGTGTCTAGGACATTATAAGTACTCAAAAAACATTAGGCATCATTATTAGGATTATGACTTTTACTTGGCTTAAAAATTTACTCTTTGAATGTCCTTCATGGTGTCTCAATGTGATTAAAGAGATTACTATTTATTTACCCATTTTGTTTCATTCATATATTATCACTTCTAAATTCTGTTTCAAGTCATATCAAAGTAAGCGTTTATTTAACTGACAACTTATTACAGGGCATCTTTCCACGTAAAATGAACAAACTTATAGTCATTACCAACAGCTGTTTTTTGAAGGAAAGGCCATTTTCCTTGGTTGATTGTGAAAAACAGTGATTAATTCATCTCCTCAGCCTGTAGCAGCAAATGCTATAAAGGGCCTCATTGTGTGAAATCCCCTTGGTCTCTTAAAACCTACATTTCTGAATTTGTCAGAATTTCCTGAACCCAGACTAGATTTCTAAAGGCCACTTAATCCACTCTCCTGCCTCCTACACTATTTAAAAAGACCTCTAAATAAACTAGGGCTTTTTTTTCCCCTTGGCAATGGGCCATCAGGAGAAGTAAATTTGTCAGTATCTATGTTTCAGGATTATATGGATATTAGAAAGGGGGACTTGCTACAAAAAGTGACTTGTCAGTGCCCCAAAGGAGATAAAGTCTGTTGCTACAATTATAGGACATATTTAAGGAGCACATGGTGAGACTGCTGTTTTTTTCTTCTCATTGCATCTACTGGTGAGAGATGTGTGGTAAGATAGACTTGAGACAGAAACTTTGTTCGTATAATAATGAAAGGAGTTTTGCTACAAGAGGCATCAGTGTAGTAGGAAAACATTCCGTGCTACTCTTCCTGATGCTCTAATATAAGGAGAGAATTTGAGGGCCATATTCAACAGGACCTTGCTGTGGACCCGCTGGTGGAGTCAGGACTCAGAACTCCAGGAGAACTGAAGGGTAGAAAAGACAGAAGAATGTAGAGGAAGAAAGAGTCAAGAGTGAGAGCAGAGAGACAGAGACATCCAATCACTAATTCTTGTGGAATAAATGTCAACCAGATGGGATGAGACAAATGTTGAACTGTATCTTAGACTCTGTGGTCAGCCAACTCTGAGGGCATTTTCTTTCTAGTAACAGGCAGAGCTGTTCACTGGACCAGACCTTGTGTACATTGTTGGGTGGCTTCCAGAACTCTCCTCTTCCCTCCACAGGTTAAACTTAAACTGAAGCATTTTAGGCAGTTTAAATCCTCAGAGCAGAAACCCCAAGAAAGGGAGAGACTGAAGTTGTCTGAGGAAGACTTTATGTCCTTTCTCAAGTGTGCCCTGTAGTGTTTTCAGCAACCAGTCACTGAAGTCTGGCTCCTGCTAGCTATGAATTCAGGCACTGGGCCCCAGCGTTGAGAAATTTCTTGCCTTCAATTTGTTGTGCAGTTAGGGAGGGCAAGTGAAGACACAGACCCAGATAAAAATTTAGAGAGTGAACTTGTTTCCTGTCATTCATTTTCCAGAAATTTGTTCTAGTCTGAGTTCTGCTCAATCTTTTTGTTATGTTCTTATGTTTGTCTTAAGCGCATCTATCTTCTTTTCCTTCTTTATTTCTCTACAAATTAACAAAAATTTTTGCCACTTCCTTCCCCCAGCCCTCTTCACAGCTAATCAGTAGTTTTGAATCCTATGTATCAATTTCTTAAACCTTCTTATTATTTATGGAAACCATATTAACAAGTTGGTAAAAATCACAGTGGTCAGTTACTTAAATTTCTCATAAGAACGAATTACATTTTTTTTGGCTGAGTTTTATAGTTCAGTAATGTGATGACATTTTGGTTTTGGAGTCTCTAAGGTGGTCTCCCATATATTTTCATATTCATTGACCTCTCTGAAGGAGGCATTTTTTGGATTCCTATTTTATAGATATGGAAACAATGACTTAGAGAAATCACCAGCTTGTTCATGATGAGGCCAGTCCAGGAGCAGGGTCTCTGACTCTATGTCTCATGCTCATGTCATTCCTATTAAATTGACTCTGAAGGAAAAAAGAGTCCTATGGTCTCAGGGAGACATTAAATTGGTGTGGGTTAAACATGTATATTTCAAACAGCTGTCTTTTTTTTTGCAAAAATGATTGAGATGTTGACTTTCAAAAATTTTGGCCACCTATGGTGGTGAGAGGATGAGATTTAGGGCAGACTTGTTTTCTATTACGAAGCACTGACTTCAACATATTCTATATCACACATCTGTATAACCATGGAGCATTAGAGAGTCAGATTTCCAGAACTGTTGGCAAGAATTGTGCTTCATATTTTCCAGAGAACACACGCTGCTGTGAAAGGAATAGTTAGTTGATTTTTCTCCAATTGCTTAGCTGTTAAGAAGGAAGAAGCCATTCATACCTCCAAGGCAGCAGCAGTCCTTATTGAAGACAGTAGGACCCTTCCTCAGTACAAATGAGAAACTTGACAAATGCCCATGCCCTAACTCATAAGGCTGCTCTGCCCCTGCTCATCAATGGGGCGTCATTGCCTAGAGAAGCCATAGGCTCCAGGCAAAAGATGGCATTACAGGTGCAGAGACATACTCTACACTCAAGATTTGTTCCTGGGAGCAGAGATCAAATTGAGCAGAGTCAGAGAGGACCACATTCTGCACTGCAGAGAGCAAAGCAACATCTTCCTATAACTACTCAATGTACGTGTGCTGGGAATGAGCAATATCACAACTTTCCCTTGCTTCATCAAGACATTAAAAAGAAAAATGCTAATGTGACTGGAAGTAATTTTCCAAAGCCTGTGGAGAAGGTAGATGTCAGTGGCTGGCTATCAGGTTGTTATTTACAGACTGTGTGTTGCCACTTAGAGTAATTGCACTTAATAAGTAGTTTGATGTGGCTCAGAAACCAGGCCCAACACTGCGTATAAAGCATCATTCTGAAATTTATCCTGTAAATGTGTGGGAGCTGAACCTTGAACCTTGAAGCTGAACCTTTTCTTTCCGTGGAAACAGGAAAAAGAATCTCAGTTTTCTCCCTAAGCCTCAGGCAGTAGGGCTCATGCAGGAAGTCCCTTTCCTTTCCTTGTCTGGAAAACAAAGATGCATACATGCTTCCCAGACTGCAAACACAGCTCTGCTTTCAGCAGCAGCTGGGTCCCTGGATCACCTGCCCCTCCCCTGGGCTGGTCCTAGCGTAAATAATCACATCTTGGGGTTCACTCTGTTTTCACATAGCCTTCTTTGTAAGTGGAAGAAAGAATCCATAGAGCTTTAAACTAAATCCTCAAGGAACCAGGGGAGTTGGTGCGTGTTTGCACACAAACCTGTACCTATTACAAACCAACCAAGAAAGATGGTGACCTGGCTGATTTATAAAGATTCTTGCCAGTGATGCTGTCAGTTTCATAAAGCTTCAGTTAGTTACCCTAGCAGGCTGAAATGTCTTCCTTATGCCTGGTGATGGGACAGGGCCAGACATTGTCAGAGTACAGCTGTGCTGTGCACATTTTGTGGGCTGGGTGGGCTCCCTAAAATGCTTTTCTGAACCACCAGTCTTGCTCTGGACCCTTGTGATTCACAGCCTTGGGCACCCACAAGCAATCACTGCATTTGTAACACTGTTGCTTCTCCTTTGCCATCTCTTTTTTACATCTGAGGAGAGCTCAGAAGCTGGGAGAAAAGCTACCAGTTGTCTCTGAAAATGGCCAGCCTGGTTTTCCATTTTCACATTGAGTGTTTGCTAAAATAGCATCTTAGAAGTGTGTTAAGAACTCAACCATCATAGCCACAGCTGTTTTAAAATAAAAAAGCCTAGTTGGGAACCTGTATTGTTGTCCAACCCTGCAATGTGATTCCCAGCAGTTCCAACAGCTTCCATTATTGAAATTACCTCATCTCTTTTCTTTCTTCTCCACTTCCTTCCTCCTTTTATGAGTCTTTTTCTCTTTGGGAGTCATCTCCAAATGTCTCAGTTAAGTTTTCAGGTTGTTTTTGATTTAGCTTTTTTTTTTTAAAAAAGTAGAACTTTTAATTGAATACAGCAGTCATACAGAGAAGCACACATGCCCTGAGGGTTCTGCTCAAAGGATGTTCACAAAGTGAACACATTAGTGTTCACTAGCAAGCACCCAAATTTGAAAATAAAACATTACTGGCATCCCAGAAGCCCCTTCTGGGCCCTTTCCGGTCACTACACTCCCACAAGGGTAACCCTCTATTGACCTCTGTTACTATAAATTCATTTTGCTTATTTTCAAACTTTACTTTGAGCTTTACTATAAATGGACGCATACAACAGTATGTCTCTGAGATTTATCCATATGGTTGAGTGTGGAATTGCTGAAGAGCACTCAAATGTGTGGTTTTCTCTGAAAGAACACTCAAAAAATTACAAGCAAAAGAAAATTACTTTGGAAAGAAATCTTAAAACCAACTTCAGTGTGAATGAGGGATCTTAGAGACTTTGGCCTTCTAAGCTGAGCTGAGCTGAGCTACAGGTGGAAGTAAAGTGAGACCTGCCTAGGCCCCTCTATACTCTGAGATGTGCTTCTAGGACAATCCTAGCTTTGCTCTCTTTTAATCTCCGATACGATGATTGAAATTATGATCAATTGAATATCACTTGTTTGGTTAAGTGAGTTTACATACCAAGCTAGGTATACCTTATTGAAAGACTGCTTACCTGAAATTTGAATTCAGAGTAAAGCGAATCAATTTAGAATCTAATTCCAAGGGATGAAGGTTCTGAATCAACCAACCAATGAATCAATCAACAAGCTAAAAGTGCCTCTGCACTTTTCCCTCACTTACCTCTGTCAACAGGATCTGATCTAATTCCTTCATTTCATTTCATTTGCCAATAGGATTATTGTATTATAATAGAGCTGAAGATGCCAGCAATGATTTTACATAACATTGTTTTATACACCACTAAGAAATAAAAATGCACAAGATGGAGAGTCTAATAGGAGATCCCCCACATAAAGCTGAGACACGAAAATCATTCTCTGTGTAAGAATAAAGAGAAATAACTGCCACGCACAAAGGTCAGTGAGAAAACATATCCACCTCCACCAACGCATATGGGAGAGAAAGGAAGATAAAACTCCCATGACGATTTGAATCACAAAGTAGTATTCCGATCTATTAGTAGACTGAATATACACTGGCAAGTACAGAATTCGTTTTAAAATAGCCTCTGTTTGGTAGTGCCCCCAGGTCCTGACAGAAGCAAATGCAGATCTTTCTGGAAGAATTAGACTTCCCTCAAGGCAACTGCAGTTGTAAGAGCCATCGATTATTAAGATGCTTCAAATTTCAGAGATCTTAGCATGTGAATCTATGACATATGGTAATAATACCTACTTCTCAGACATGTGGTAAAGCTCTAAGTGGAAACAAACACACTGTTTAGTACACAGTAAGTTCAATAAACTGTAGTTACCCATGAGTAGAGTGCCCAACTGTTCTATATTTATGGGTTGGTAACCTGGAGACCACTGGTAACTCTGGCCAAAAAGCAAAATAAAAGTAATGAAAGTATTTTGAAAATAAAAGAAGAAGCCCAGAATGGCCAGGGATGGCTTCATGGGCAAAAGAGATTTTGAGCCTGGTTGTGAAAGACTGAACAAGTAAAGGGGAGAGAATATTCTAGACTATGAAAACAATATGAGCCAAGTTGGGCGGCGAGTGTAAATATGGCATACAAAGGAGAAGGAAGGAACTAGGCTCAAGGAGATGAGTCCAATGAGTGCATCTATGAGAAGGAATGCTCTAGGGTAGGTGGTTTGGAGTGCTGTCATGGAACAGATTGATGGTCCCAGAGAAAGAAAAGCTGTGTTATCAACTGTCACCTAAGTTGACCAAGATTAACTTTGAAAAGGCAGCAAATATAGAAAGATGAAACTTGGAGATGGCCTTGAGCGGTGATGTGATTGGTAAGTGTGGTTTAGGGAGCTGCATTAGGACAATGTACTGGGTGACTGGAAGGGACAGGCTGTCTAGGAGACTACTACTACACTGATCCATGCAAGGAAACAAAGAGAGCCCTTTGGCCAACATTGTGGATGAGGAGGAGAAAGGGTACCTGTGAATGACAAGGATGAGCAGGATTTCAGACTATCGATTTGATGGATGAAAAAGATGAAGAAGAGGGAGGAATAATAGTGATGAGCCTTCTCCTCCACCCAGCATGGACCCTGAGCCCAGGGATAAGATGAGGAGCCTATGGATCCCACTGAGGCTACTTTATAAGACCCTTTTTGGAGTGTGTCTCAGGTTGGCTCTCTCTGTCTCCTAGCCTTCCTCTGAGTCCCTTTCTGCTTATGGTCCTATTTTCTACTCCCATAATCCCCAATTGAATTCATTTATAACCTCCTTCATTTTCTCAACTTCTAAGTCTAAGTCACCTTACTCACCTAAATAATACCTTGGCTGAGTCTTTGGCCAACAGAAGGCTGGTTCCCTTTATCTTTCCTTTTTGTTGTCGCTGTTGAGTCCAGCCTCTCCAATGCTTTTCTCCATTCTGAGACAGTTTGTGCTGGTGGGAATTGGCAGCGACACACCCTTCAGGCAAAAACAAAACAAAGCGAAACAAAACACTAAACTAAAAGCCCAGGGCTCCCACTGGTGTGCCACAGGGCAACTGCACCACAAGGAACAGAACATGCTTTGATCCCTTCTAGAACTCTTCAAACTCATCTTCACTACCCATACAAATAATCAACCATGAGACAAACAACACAATGGAAAGTAATACGAAACTGAAGGAAAGGAAGTTGAAGGTCCAATGAGCAAAAAAGACACACAATATTATCATAATTGGAAAAATGAATGTCTGAAATTAGCAAGTATTAGAAAGAATAAGAGAATAGAACTTGTAAAAATGAGAGTGTACATTATACAAAAACTTGGGGAGAAATCTGTCAGTTCTTTCTGTAGGTGAATATGTGCATACTGTAGGATCCAGTAGTTCATCTATATACAAGGAGTCACAAGAAGGAACCTGTGCAAAATGTTTGTAACCGCAACAAAGTGTCCACAAGCTAACCCTTCTTCAGCAGGGGAATGAATAAACTAGTTATTCAGTCAATATAGCAATAAAAATGAGTGAATTAGGTCTGCATGAGTTTCCATAGTGCAATGTTGAAAGAAAAAATACTGAGCAAAAAGGTACATTAGGTTATCACTTATGTACATTTCAAAAAAAAACACTCAAAACAACAGTAGATGTTTATGGATACATGTAATATGCAGTAAAAAATACAAAATCAGACTAGAACTAAGAAACACTGCCTTCAGCACAACAGTGGCCTCAGTGTGTGGGTGTGTGTGAGTGGATATGATCCCAGGATGGGGACTTTTTCTCTCTGTCATGTTTTATTTGTTTAAGAGAGACAGATATCTGTAATTGTATAGTAAAACACTAGCATATTTTATATATTTTAGTGGTGAGTATATAGGTGTCTGCAATGTTATTTTCTATATGTTTGAAAGGTTTTATAATTTTCTTTAAAAATTAAGCACTGAAAAACTGTGAAGAACTCTATCAAAATGTTCATAGAAATGTATTACAATGTTCACAGCTGCTTGTGCCAGCATGGGAGGATCATGTGATGCTTTTCTCCCCTGATTTTTTAAGTTTTGTGACTGTAGTACATTATAATGAAAAAATTATAGATGATTATTTCAATTTCTTTAAAAAGTAGTATTCTTTACTAGAGAAATAAATATTATTTTCAAGCAATAAAAACAAGACTCTTTCATTCCAAAAAAAAAAGTAATTATATGGAAAAGAAAAATGAATAGCAAACTATGGCATAGTTCTTGAGGCCTGCATCTTTGTATCAGCCTCTTAGCAAATAGAGGTTCCTTTGTAAGATGTGATTAATAAAATCCTCTGGGGAGGCTATTAGTGGGCTCTCTATTAGAGGGCTCACGTCTACAAAGAACACAGTGTTGCTAATTCTGACACCAATATTTCCGTAGGACTAAATTGATAGTATCTTTCTGAATGTGTTATTTGTGGCACAAATGAAAAAGACCTTGTTTACCAGCCAACTCTAGGCTGGAAAGGAACAGACAGATTTGTTTTCAGGTTCTTGTTGTCCAATTTAAAACTAGCTTCTTCATAGTAACCAAATTAATTCAGCAGTACTTTTGCTGAGTTAGGTCTTGGGTCTACAGGAGAGGGTTGAATAGATTGGCCCAGTCTTCTAGCTGCTGGGGTCACTATACCCTTTGAAATGTAAATTAAGTTCCTCAATCCCCAGTTCACAAATGCTGGGAAAAGCAGCATCCTTTCCATATTTGCAGGGAAGTGAGGAGTGTTTTAAAATTACTCCCAGTCACTTCTAGCTTCTTGCTCTAGAGTCTTTCCCCGAAATTATTGTCTCACTGTATTGTTCCTCCAGAACTTGCAGTGTCCTCACTGCAGGGGTGGGAGTGGGGGTGGGGGTACTTCTCCCCTCAAGATCTGAGGAAATGAGTGTGGGGGGTGGTAGAGGTGGCTGTGTGACTATAGGACAAAGCTTTTTATAAACAAACATATATCCCTGATATTTAAAGTCCTTGTTATTAAAGGGCCCTCTGCTCTCTGTGACGTCTGGAACTTCTTACTAGCTCTTCCTTGAAGCAAAACCCTGCCTACCACTTTGTTATTGTTGTTGTTTTTTAATTTATTTTTTTATTTTTTATGGTGACATTGGTTAACAAAATTTGGTAAGTTTCAGCTGTACATTTTAACAATAAGGCATATATATATATTTACATTGTGTGTTCACCTCCCACAGTTAGATTTCTTTCTGTCACCACATATTTAACCCCTTTACCCTGTCTAACTCTTCCCTCCCCCTCCTCCTACCCTCTGGTAACCACTAGTCTATTGTCCATGTCCATGGTCTCTGTTTGTCCTGTTCATTTGTTGCTTATAGGTTTATATCCCACATGTAAATGATATCAGGTGATTTTTAACTTTTTCTGTCTGGCTTATTTCTCTTAGCATGATTCTCTTGAGGTTCATCCATGTTGTCACAAATGGCAGTATTTCATATCTTCTTATGGCTGAGTAATGTTCCATTGTATATATGTACCACAGCTTCTTTATCCAGTCATCTATCGTAGGACACTGGTTGCTTCCATGTACCACTTTGTGTTTTTGCTCCTCTCTACCTACCTTTTATTCCTCCTCATCCAGGGTCTCCCAGCCTTTTACTTTTGAGTTTCCCTGAGGAAATTTATTAAACAGAATAATTTTATTCTTATAGTTTCACTGCAGTCCCTCTTGGCTTTACCCCAAGGGCTGCTTTTTTTCTTTCTTTTCTTTTTTTTTTTTTATAACAAAATGGTACCCTAAAGGGTATCGTCAAAAAGAATTCTTCATGTTAAGTGAAATTCTGCGTATAGAATTTCAGAATTGTCACCACACCCTTCCCACAGTCCTGCCCATGGCCTCATCCCTTAGTAATGTAGTTTGGGAGTCGGGACACATCCAGAACAAAATTGAACCATATTGTGCTATGTCAAATAAGTGAAAAAAGCAATATGTTTTGTAAGCATTGGTGTGGCATGGGGGAGAAAAATAAGGCATTATATGACCCAGTAAGAAATTATTTAAATTGTTGAAATGATGGCAACTGAAGCAGAATTTTCAACAACATCTCTGAAACTGGCTTTTTGTATCGTCAGGCTGACTTTACAGGCTGCGAGCAGTTCCCTCTCATGTGGAAGATGCAATGGACCCAGAGTAATCAGCTTGGGGAGTGGTAGGAGTTTCTCAAATCTGATCCAGTCTAATTGCCAAAGACAAAGAAAGGGCTTTGTTTTCCTGCCTGATGATGGGAGTAAAAGAACATTCTAAGTAGGAAAAACCTTGGAGTCCTAGTCCAGGTGAGTAAGGAGCTAATTTCGCAAAGTGGGCATATAACAAGAACCACCTGTGCCATAGAACAGCTTTCTCCAAAAATGGCAGCAGAGGGGGTCTGCTTCACAGCTGGCTTGAACCATAGCTCCAAGCACTAATTACTCAGTTTATGAAAATACAGTGAGTGCTTGAGAAGAAAAAAATTTATTCAAGAACACAGAGCTCCTATTTATTTCTATTTTTCTTCTTTTTAAATTCTAATTTAAAATTTTCAATTACATTTAACGTTCAATATTATATTGGTTTAGGTATACAGTAGAGTGGTTAGATATTTATATAACTTAACTAGTCACCCCAAGAAATCTAGTAGCCATCTGACACCATACATATTTATTATAATATTTTCAACTATATTCCTTATGCTGTACTTTAGATCCCCATGACTGTTTTATACTTCTTAATCCCTTCACCTTTTTTACCTAATCCCTCAATCTTCCTCTCATCTGGTAACCATCGAAATATTCTCTGTATCTTATAAGTTGGTTTCTGTTTTGCTTGTTCATTATTCTGGTTTTTAAATTTCACATATAAGTCAAATTATATGGCATTTGTCTTTCTTTATCTGACTTATTTCACTTAGCATAATACTTTCTAAGTCCATCCATGTTGTCACAAATGATAAGATTTCATGTTTTTTTTTTTTTTAATGGCTGAGAAATATTTCATTGTACATATGTACCACTCTTCTTTATCCAATCATCTATTGATGGACACTTAGGTTTCTACATCTTGGGTATTGTAATAATGCTGCAATAAACATAGGGATGCATATGTCTTTTTGAATTAGTGTTTTGGATTTCTTTGGATAAATACCCACAAGTGAGATTGCTGGGTCATAAGGTAGTCCTATTTTTAATTTTTTGAGCAACTTCCACACTGTTTTTCAGAGTTGCTGTACCAACTTGCAATCCCACCAATGCTGCACAATAGTTCCCTTTTCTCCACATCCTCATCAACACTTGTGTTGTTGATTTATTGATGATGGCCATTCTGATAGATGTGAGGTGATAGCTCATTGTGGTTTTATTTTGCATTTCTCTGATAATTAATGACATTAAGCATCTTTTCATATGTCTTTTGGCCATATGTATGTCCTCTGGAAAAATATCTGTTTGGGTCCTCTGCCTATTTTTTAATTGGATTGTTTGTCTTTTCAATGTTAAGTTGTATGAGTTTCTTACATATTTTGGATATTCACCCCTTATCGAATGTATCAAATATATTTTTCTAGTCTGTAGATTACACTTTCATTTTGTTGATGGTTTCCTTTGCTGTGTAAAACTTTTTAGTTTGTAGTCCCATTTGTTTATTTTTTCATTTGTTTCTTTTGCCTTAGGAGACATATCCAAAAAAAATGTTACTAAGAGCAATGTCAGAGAGCTTACTGTCTATGTTTTCTTTTAGGGGTTTTACAGTTTCAGGTCTTAATGTTTAAGACTTTAATTCATTTTGAGTTTATTCTTATATATGGTGTAAGAAAGTGGCCCAGTTTTGTTTTTTAATATATCTATCCAAACATCATTTATTGAATAGGTTATCTTTACCCCATTGTATATTCTTGCCTACTTTGTCATAGATTAATTGACCATATAGGTGTGGGTTTATTTCTGGGCTCTCTATTCCATTACATTGATCTATGTGTCTGTTTTTATGCCAGTACCATGCTATTTTGATTACTATAGATTTGTAGTATAGCTCAATATCAGGTAGTGTGGTATTTCCAAGTTTGTTCTTCTTTCTCAAAATTGCTTTGGCTATTCAGGGTCTTTGGAGGATCCATATAAATTTTGGATTATTTGTTCCAGTTTTGTAAAAAATGTCATTGGCATTTTGATAGATATTGCATCAAATCTGTAGATTGCTTTCGGTAAAATGGACAGTTTAATGATGTTAATTCTTCCTATCCTTGAGCACAGTATATGCTTCCATTTATTTGTATCTTCTTCAGTTTCTTTCTTCAATATCTTATATTTTCCAAGTACAGGTCTTTTACCTACTTGATTAAATTCGTTCCTAGGTATTTAATTATTCTGATGCAATTATAAACGAGATGGTTTTCTTAATTTTTCTTTCTAATGGTTTGTGAGTAGTGCATAAAAATGTAACCTATTTCTGAATATTAATTTTGTATCCTAATACTTTACTGAATTCATCAGTTCTAACAGTTTTTGGTGGAATCTTTAGAATTCTCTCTATATAGTATCATGTCATCTGCAAATAATGACAGTTTATTTCCTCCTTTCCAATTTGTATAGCTTTTATTTCTTTTTCTTGTGTGATTGTTGTGGCTATGACTTCCAACGATATATTGTATAACTGTGGTGAAAGTGGACAGCCTTGTCTTGCTGCTGATCTTAAGAAAAATGCTTTTAGTTTTCCATCATTGAGTTGATATTAGTTATGGGTTTGTCACATATTACCTTTATTATGTTGAGGTATTGTCTCTATATTCCCTCTCCACTTTCCTGATTTTGCTGGAATTTGTCAAATGATTTTTCTGCATTTATTGATGTGATCATATAATTTTTATCTTTCATTTGTTAATGTTGTTTATCATTTTACTTGATTTGTAGATATTAAGCCAACCTTGTATCCAAAAATAAATCCCTCTTGATCATGGTGTATGATCTTTTTAATGTATTGCAGAATTTGGTTTGCCAATATTTTGTAGAGGATTTTTGCATCTATTTTCTTTTTCTTTTTCTTTCTTTTCTTTTCTTTCTTTGTTTTTTTTTTTTAGGTGAAACAACCCTTGGTTGACCTCACAGACTGCAAGGACCATGTCAATTTACAATCCCTTTTTTTAAAAAATTTTTTTTTAATTTTTACGCCTACAGCACCTGGTCTTCCTAGGTGGTCTCCCATCCAAGTACTAACCAGGCCTAACCCTGCTTAGTTTCTGAGATCAGGTGAGATCGGGCTTGTTCAGGGTGGCATGGCCGTAGACTGCATCTATTTTCATCAGGGATATCAGCTTACAATTTTTTTTTTTTTTGGTAATGTCTTTGTCTGCTTTTGGAATCAGGGTAATAATGGTGGCCTTGTAAAGTGAGTTTGGAAGCCCTCCCTCCTCTTGACTTTTGTGGATTAGTTTGAAAAAGATAGGTGTTAATTCTTCTTTGAATATTTGATAAAATTCATCTGTAAAGCCATCTGGTCCAGGATTTTTGTCTGTGGGGAGTTTTTCGATTACTAATTTGATTTCTTTAGTAGTAATAAGAAAATTATCCTGTTCAGACTTTCTGTTTCTTCTTGATTTAGTGTTGAAGGAATTTATGTTTCTAGGAATTTATCCACTTTTTCTAGGTTGTTTAATTTGGTGGCATATAATTCTTTGTATTTCTGTGGTATCAGTTGTCACTTCTTTTTTATTTCTGATTTTTTATTTTGGTCCTTTCTCTTTTTTTAAAGTCTCATTAAAAGTTTATCAATTTTGTTTATCTTTCAAAGAACTAGCTCTTGGTTTCATTGCTATTTTGTATTTTTTTTAAAATTTCTCTTTCATTTATTTTCACTCTGATCTTTATTATTTCCTTCCTTCTACTCACTTTGGACTTTGTTGTTTCTTTTTCTAGTTTCTTTAGGTGTATGGTTAAATTGTCTATTTGAGATTATTCTTGTTTCTTGAAGTAGGCCTATATTGCAGCGAATTTCCTTTTTAGAACTGCTTTCACTGTGTCCCATAGATTTTGGGTCATTATGCTCGTTATTATTTGTCTCAAGGTATCTTTTGATTTTTTTCTTGATCTCTTGTTAACCCAGTCATTGTTTAGTAGCATGTTATTTAGCCTCCATGTGTTTGTGCATTTCAGGGTTTTTTTTTCTTTTAATTGATTTCTAGTTTCGTACCATTGTGTTTGAAGAAAAGACTTGGTATGATTTCAATCTTCCTAAATTTATTTAGAGTTGTTTTATTGTCTAACATGTGGTCTATCCTGAAAAATGTTTCATGTATGCTTGAAAAGAATGTATATTCTGCTGCTTTGGGGTGAAATGCTCTAAAAATATCAATTAAATCCATCTGGTCTAATGTGTCATTTAAGGCCACTGTTTCCTTATTGATTTTATTTCTGGATAATCTATCCACTGATGTCAATGGGGTGTTAAAAGTCCACCACTGTGACTGTATTACTGTTGATCTCTTCCTTCACAATAGTCAATATTTGCTATATATATTTAGGTGCTCTTATGTTGAGTGCATAAGTGTGTGCAAGAGCTATATCTTTCTGTTGGATTGATCCCTTGGTCATTATGTAATGTCTTTCTTTGTCTCTGTTATAGCCTTTGTTTTAAAGTCTATTTTGTCTGATATAAGTATTGCTATCCCAGCATTTTTTTCATTTCCATTTGTATGAAACACCTTTTTTATTCCTTTAATTTCAGTCTGTGCATGTCTTTCAATCTGAAATGGATCTCTTGTAGACAACATATATGTGAGTCTTGTTTTCCTATTTATTTAATCACCTTTGTCATTTGATTGGAGCAATTAATCCAGTTATGTTTAATGTAATTATTGATAGCTATGTAGTTATTCCAATTTTAGTATTCATATTTTCGATTCTTCTTCTTCTTCTTCTTCTTCTTCTTCTTCTTCTTCTTCTTCTTCTTCTTCTTCTACTCCTCCTCCTCCTCCTCCTCCTTCTTTTCTTTTTCTCCTTTGCCTTCTCCTCCTCCTCCTCTTAAAGAAATCCTCTCCTTTGCCTTCTCCTCCTCCTACTCTTAAAGAAATCCTGTTAACATTTCTGGTTTGGTGGTAATAAACTCCTTTAGCTTTTTCTTGTCTGGGAAGCTCTTTATCTGTCCTTTGATTCTAAATGATAGTTTCGCTGGGTAGTGTAATCTTTCTTACAACCAATGGTCCTTGATTTTCATCACTTTGAATATTTCATGCCAATCCCTTCCGGTCTACAAAATTTCTGTTGAGAAATCAACTGACATTGTTACAGGAGCTCCCTTGTAGGTAACTAACTGCTTTTCCCTTGCTGCTTTTTAAGATTCTCTCTTTGTCTTTCACCTTTGGCATTTGAATTTTGAGGTGTCTTGATGTGGACTTGTTTGGGACTCTCTACACATCCTGGTCTTATGTATCTATTTCCTTTACTAAGTTAAAAAAGTTTCCCATCATTATTTCTTTAAATAGGTTTTCAATTCCCTGTTCTCTCTCTTCTCCTGCTGGTGCCCCTATGTGAATGTTGGTACCCAATGTGAATGTTAGTACATTTGATGTTGTCCCAAAGGCCCCTTAAACTATATTGTTGTTGTAGTTGTTGTCGTTGTTGTTATTTGCTGTTCCAATTGTGTTTTCCACTACCTGTCTTCCAAACTGCTGATTTGATCCACTACTTCATCTTATCTGATATTGATTCTATCTAACATGTTCTTTATTCCAGTTATTGTATTCTTCATTTCTGACTGGTTCATTTTTGTTTTCTATCTCCATTTTTATGATTAGTATCTCTTTGTTTAGTTCTCACTGAGTTTATCTATTTTTTTCATAAGTTCAAGGAGCATCCTTATAACCAGTGTTTTGAACTCTATCTGGTAGGTCACTTGCCTCTATTTCAGTTAGTTTTTTTATGGATATTTATTTTGTTCTTTTATTTGGAACATTTTTCTTTTTGTCTTCATTTTAGCTGCCTCCCTGTATTTGTTTCTGCAGATTAGGTAGAGCTGCTATGTCTTTGTAGGGTGGCCTTGTATAGTAGGTATCCTGTGGGGCCCAGTGGTGCAGTCTCCCTGATCTCCCTGGTCTCCTGGAGCTGGATGCTCCTGGGCTGTCATTTGTGTGGATTGTGTGTGGCCTCCTGTTGTAGTTCGGCCTTGATTGCTGTTAGCATGTTAGTGGATAGTACTGACCCTCAGGCTGATTGGTTGTGAGGACTGATTGTGATAATTGCAGATGAGCTGTTGTGTGGGAGCTAACCCTATGGAGTGGGTTTCACTGTATTGAGGCACTGGTGCCTGTTCTTTCCACCCTTTGGATGTGTCATTTGTCAAGCTAATTTGGTGGTACTCTGGTATAGTCTAAGCTGGTCACTAGATGTGTTGATTCTGGGGTTTTAGGGAGGGGAACTGGTGCAGGCCTAGGTAAACTGCTGCCTATGCCTGAGCCAACTGGTAGCAGTTACAAAGTGATCTGCATTTGGTAGCTGCCTGTGCTGGGCTTGAAGGCATCTGAAAGAGGTTTGTGGAGATTCAGGGCTGGTTGCCACTAATGCTGGTCTGGGGTGGGGGGCACTTATCAAGGATTTCAGAGCATGCTAAAATAGTTGCTGCTTGTTTGTAGACCTTTCCGATATTTTAGGGAAGTCCACAAAATAGGCTGAGTATAGCTGCTGAAAGAGATTCTAGTCTGTGTTCTGAAGAGGAATTTTCCACTCACATGGCTCTAGATAACAGATGTATTGCCTTTGCTTGTTAAGAACAGATATATTGCCTTTAATCGTTAAGCCCTCTAAAAAAAGTAAGGTTACCTCTGAGCTTGGGGCCCTGATTTTCAGAGCACTAGCTCCTCTGGGACCACTGGCATAATAAACCTGAGTTTTCCAACTCTCTGAGTGCTGCTTGGTTTCTCGATGGTCTGATTTTTACAATTTTTCTATAATATTCTAGTTAGGTAGGATGGATTCTCAGGGAATAACCAGCTTGGGACAAGTTTGATGGAGACTCGGATTTGGTGCTTGCCTGCACCTGCAGACTAGTTTGAGGGGAGGGCTCAGCAAAGGAAAATAATGGTGGAGAGAGGTGGATCTCCAGCCTTCACTCTGAATCCAGACAGTTCAATCCCTTTCTGTATGTGCCTGGTGCTTTTCAGGCTGTCACCCAGTGCTGGAGCTCAAAATGTTTCTGTCAGCAATTAAGTCTGTGCACAGGCCCTTTAATTGGAACGCCTGTAACTCCAGCAACTCTCTGTCTCATCAGACACAATCCTCACTGATTTTCACAGCTAGATGTTGTAGGTGACTCCTCTCTTTGGCACTGGTGGTCTGAGCTGAGGAACGTGGTGTGGGGCTGGGACGCCTTGCTTCTCAGTGGGGACCTCCACAGAAAATATAACCTCCTAATTCTTAACTGCCTCATGTGGGTGTGGGGCCAAGCCCTTTCTTGTCTCCTCCCCTCCTACCAGTTTCAACGTGGCTTCTTCTTTATAACCTTAGTTATAAGAGTTCTGTTCAGCTAGTATTCAGGTGGTTCATAAGGATGGTTGTTCTATAAGTTAGTTATAATTTTAATGTGGTCATTGGAGGAGGTGAACGCAGTATTTCCCTATTTCGCCATCTTGACCAGATGTCCCCTGTTTTTACTTTGAGACCTCTTTAGCAGTGCATTTTCACTGCCTGATTTTCTTCTGTGGCTGCTACTTTAGCTCTTATTTACATCCTCTGCCCATAAAACAATATGAAGTAGATGTTGGACTTGAAAGAATTAAATATTTAGCACTCGGCACACCAGTTTTCGGCACACCAGTTTTCGGCCACCAGTTTTCGGCTAGTACAATTACTAGCATATCTGATGCTGTCAAAATTATAATTGGAACAAGTACCCCATCCCCACTATCCACTGAGTCCTTCTTGTGAGGTGTCTGAATTCATTTCATTTGTGCTGATCCCTTAAGGAGAGAGAGCTGTGGAATAACTATTGATGCACACCGTGGGAATAATTTGTGTATTCTGACATCACAGCTGGAATAATAATGTTCTAGTCAATCTGCAATGAAATTTGACCCAAAAGAAGTATGCTATCAGAATTAATTGGATAGAAAGAAGGAGTGTGACAGGGAAGATGGTTCATTTGATCAGGAGAGCTTCTTGTAACCTGGTCATGATAATAAGGGTATGTGTTATCTCGAAATGACAGAGATGGCTCCCACTTGGTATTGTGTAAAATAACTAGATGATGTTATATGGATCAATAAAATCACCTATACATATGCATATCTTGCCTACAAACTAGGTGGAAATACATGTGTTCAAAGATCACTTCATACACATCTTTCATGCTTGACATAGTGTTGGATTAAAATTTGCTTATTTTGTGAACACTTGCTACATCTACCCTCGCAAGAGCTAGTGAATTATTGACCCAGGATGATAATAGAGCTCAGATAGGTTGACTAATATTATACACATCACTGTACAGGTTTGTATTAAATAAAATATTTAGTGAGCGGAGCATATAAACTAATTATCCTAGAGATAAAAAAATTAGGAGATAAACTTTATTATGAAAAATTTCATAAAGTTTTTATAAACACTCATAGTAAAAATAGTATAATATAATAAGTCCTCATTTATCATCCAGCTTAACAATTAACTCATGCCCAATCTTTTTTAATCTACACACTCCCTCCTGATTATTTTGAAGCAAATCTCAGATACCACGTTATTTTGTCTATAATTTCAGTGTGGCTCTTTAAAGTAGTAAAACTCTTTGAAAAATAACCAAAATATCCATATCACACGCAGAGTAATTAACAATAATTACTCGATATCATCAAATACCTATTCATTTTTAAAAGTCTGCTGATTATCTCATAAATTTCTTAATAGTTTAAATGAAGATTCGAAGAATGTCAAATTATTATAATTAGTTGATATATCTCTTAATTGCTAATTATTCCCTTCCACCCTCTCTCTCCCCAACTCTCATCTTTGGAATATATTTGTTGAAGAAACCAAATTATTTGTTTGGTAAGACCTGAACTTTGCTAATTGCATGTGAAAGCAATTAGCAAAATCTTTTATCTTTTAGTGTCTCTTGCCTCTAGATTTCTGGTAGTTAAATATTAGGTTCCACTTTTTTTTTTTTCAAGAATACTTCACAGACAATGCTGTGTACTAAATTGAGGACCATAGAATTCCTGGTTATTCATGACCATTGCCTTGATTATGTCACTAGAGGTTGAAAAATGGTAATTTTCTAATTTTTTAAATAATTTTTTCTTCATCTTGTTTACTGGAATGCTTCTATAAAGAGTAAAGTTTCCTCATCAACTATTTAATTATTTAAGGTACAGTTCATGAAGCAAAGGCCAGATAAATGGTTCGTACTTTTTCCTTGTTTACTAGTTTTGAAAAATTAAGTTGGTTTCCTAGTATATTCCAATCAGCAAATTGTTGTAATTGTTATTGCTATTGTTTCTGAGTATCAGAATGAACAAATGGATTTGAACGTAGAGATGTGTTTCAGTCCATCACTGTTTTTCTTTTTATGATGCTCAAATGATCACATCTATAGTAAATGGCAGCCTTGAAGACATAACATTAATGATGTCCTTTATGTGTATAGCAATGAAAATTATATTACAGTTGTATAGATGTTATCCATGGTTATCTCCTTCAGAAGTGCCTGTCATGAAGTGCCCTTACTGACTACCTCTTTCTTATGTATGAAAGACTGGCCACATCCTATGCCACTGGGAACCTCTTTATGGCATAAAAGTTTTATTGCATATTTGCTTCATTCACACAATTGTGGTTCAGGTGAATGAGTAAATGGTTGGGTAAACTTTGGTAGGCCATTAAGCTAAAAGTTAATGTCAACTGCTCCTGAATAAGTCTTGCATAATGACAATTTATAGTCTTAATAAGTCTTAATAAGACACTACTCTGAGGCAGTGAGATAGAAGTAAGCAGTCAGTAAGCTGGAAAAATATTTATTGAGTGACTTTTGAATATCTGAATAAAGCAAAGAATCTTATTCTCATGTAACTTATATTTCTAACTGGGGAGATTGTCAATGAACCATAAAATAAATAAAGCAGATTGTGTTAAAAGATGATAGTACTATTACATGCTGTGGAAAATAGAAAAAGTAGCATAGGTCAAGAGAAATTGTGTATATTGGGGGTTGCAATTTTACACAGAAGGGTCAGTTTTAACATTTTAGCAAAGATCTAAAGGAGGTAAGGGAGTTAGTTATGCAAAAGTCTGGGAAGTGAATGTTCAGGTAAAGGAAATGAACAGAGTCAAACTCTGAGGTGGAAGTGTGCCTGCTTTGAGTGTTAGTAAAAATGGTGTATCACTGTGACTCATTTGTAAAATTCAACATTGTGTTTCTAAAATTTACCCATATTTTGGGTATGTAGCTGTGATTTATTAATTCTCACTGCTGTATAACATTCCATTATATGAATATACCGCAATTTAACCAATTAACATTGAGGGGTTTCTGCTTTTTTGCTGTTATATATAATGCCACTGTGAACATTTTTTCTCTTAGGGCACATAAGCAAGAGATTTTTTAGAGCTTTTTCACATCATAGAACATAGAGAAAATGATCATCTGTGTCACACATGGGGGTAAACTGAGATGATATGGGCTATCCATAAAAAAAAAATTATTTACATTTTTTATGTATTATGTAATTACAATTCATAATTATATGCTTCTTCTGAATTTTTCCTTTCTCTTTTCACCCTTTCCATATCTTCACCAATAAAATTTCTATTCCCAGAATTTCTGATTACAGGTAGAATATAGGTACAAAGTGATCTAAACCAGTGCTTCTTAAAATGTAGACTGTAGGTATCAAGTAATACTACATTCATGTTCACTGGCAACAGGAAAGAAACAGATGTAGACCTCATTCATGCCAATTGTACACTAAGTGGCATCACAGTTTCAAGGATGAACAAAGCTCCACAGTAGTATGAATGAAAGAATAGTAGAGAAAGAATTGGATTATCATACAACACTTCTATAGCAGTTGCTGTAGCAACTTATTGATGTTGGGATTAGCTATTGGTTACAGTAAAACAATGTTATTCATCTGACACCTTAAATTACTTTGGACAATTAACTTTCATTAGTTTTATAAATTTGTTATTAATTTATAAATTGGTTTTACTTTTATAGCTATAGAAGAATTATACACAGAAATTTTTTTTTGCTATTATATATAATATGTGTAACTACAATAAAAATAAAAATGAAGTCCACACCTATTTAAAATTTTTTTTCATTTAGAAGTTGCCCATTACTCAAGTTTGAGAGAAAGTGATCATAGTAACCTACTCAACATCCATCACCTCTTTTTTTCTGCTTCCTACAGAGGCTCAATTTTATTTAGATAATTCACCTATCCCATGCAGCCACATGTTTAGGGAAGACTAGCACTTTCACCACCCCAAGGTCCAGATGGGTTTGAGCCAATCATAGGAACCTGTACTTTGCCAGTGATTGGTTTAAACATGAGCATGGGATTCAGTTTTGTCCAACAAGACCCATGGGATAATTTGGTGGGGGGTTTCCAGGAGAGACTTCTTCACTCTTAACAAGAGACAAAAGGGAGAGATAGCCTCTTTCTTCTTCTGGTGAAATAGTTATATCTGGATGCCTCACTTGAAACTACTTCAGCTGTCTTGCTAGCACATGGGAATAGCCAGCCCCAGGAGGAAGACAAGTGAGGAACAGAAAGATGAAAATGACCCAAGTCCTTGGTGACTCTCTTGAACATTTGTATCATGGCCCCTATTGCCTGACTTCTTGTTTTAGGAGATGATTTGTTTTCCCTGATGTTGATTCATTGAGGATGAGTTTCTGTTTTCTGTACCTGAAAGTGTCTTAACCAGTACAGGGACCTGAGAGGATGACAGGAGGATGAGCTCTTGGGCCTTGTCAAGGCTTTCTATGGTCAGTTATTTTCTTGACCCATCAGTCACTCCATGCTGTGACCTTGGCAGCCAGTGGGTATTCAATAAATAGTTGCATGATGAGGGAATAAGTAATGATTATAGGAGAAGAAACTTAACCCTCTGGACCACTCAAAATGTGGGCATATGAGGCCACCGATGTGTTCTCTTCAGTGGCAGAAGAGATACTGGGTATCTGAGTTTTCTCATGCTGCACCAGTCTGAAGAAAGCTGAATCTAGGCATAAGTTATTAACCACTGGAAATCAGCTGAGTTGAGGTCAGAACTGAATGGCAAATAGTTGGCACAATGAGGGGCAAATTAGAACGATTAATAAGAATGCAATCAGAAACTCTGCAGGAATAATGGGGTATAATAGATCACAAATGAAGGATAGGATTGGCTCTGTGTGGTATATTTTCAGCCCAGCAGGCAGCATGCTATTTTCATGCTTCACATCAACAATAGTCAGAGAAAATAGATGTGATTTTACAAAACAATAGGCCTAACTAAGCAGGCATATTTAGTTGTCTTCGAAAGGGAAGGAGGAAGCCACAGCTGACTACAAGAATTTGATATTCTCCATTTCCAGCTGAAGATTTTATAATGAGGTAAAAACAGATTTTTATCATTTTCATATTAACTTTGTAAAACTTGCTTTTTATTCCCTAAGTTGGGTGAGAATTGTAATAGAAGGGGTTAAGAACTGCTTAATAAGGTTCATAAAGTATTAAGCAGACAATTGATATTATCAGTTTCTTTGCAGATAAAATATCCAAAGAGAATATGTGAAAGTCCAATTATAGGCCTCTAGTTTTGCAATCATAAATAAAACTCTAGCAGAGCACAGAGATAAAATAACCAAACACGTAGAGTCTTGGTCTTCATGTGGACTATGGAACAAAGCATGCCAAGAAAAAAAGTCAAGCACTTCTTCTTCGAAGTACTGAGTCTTTTTTATTTAAAAATAAATGATGTAAGCAAGTATGTACAAGACACATTTTGAGACTTGCAGACAAGACTTTGGCAAGAAACCTGGATGAGGTTGGGCCCTGGAGCCCATTAGAGATCATTTGTCCTGCTTCTGACTAGCTTGCCTATGGTTGAAGGAGGCAGGGTCCTGCCCTCATCACTGAGCAAGTCCAGCTGGCTGAAGACTGGATGTAGAACATTACCAGTAATACCAGTGGTCAGAATTTTCAAGCCTGATTCTTGAAAGGTGTACCCTAGAAACTCACTGATTTTGAGAGTTGCCTGGTGGGTTGAAAATATTACTTGATTCCGGTTAACAAATAACATCATGATTAAGAGTCGAAGGTATGGAGCTGCCAGCGTGGACATGAACCTGGCGCCACCAGACCAACTGTGTGACTTTAGACAAGTTGCTTAAAATCTCTGTGCCTTGGTTTCCTCATCTGTAAGCTGGGATTAATAATAACACCCGTTAGGGATGTTATGAGGAATAAATGAGTTAATAACTACTCAGCATTTAAAACAGTGCTTGACACATAGTACTTATAATGTCACCTGTAATGCCCTTATCTCTGATTTATAGCATATCTAAGAAATGTTCTAGTTTAGGAGTGTTAGATCTTCATGGCATATCTCTACCCATGTCAGGCTGTAGGCATCATTGTACAGCTAATTTGCAGAGAAACTTATGGAAGGGTATATCTGTATTCATCAGCCCCTTCAAGAGCAATTTCTTTACTGCATGGAGAAAAAGTGAGATAAACCAAGAGGGAAAGTGTTAACCACTTTTAGGAAAGTATGTGAATACAAATAACAGAATTCCTCCCTAAACTGCTTAAAAGGAGTCTGTAGGTAGGGAGTCTATAGGTAGGGAGACCAGAACTTGCGCAGATGCTAAGATGCCTCAGGGATTGAGCTTCATTCTGTGTTTTTTTCCCCCCATCCATAGCTCTTTGGATTTCCTCTCCATACTTTTCACCTCTTAGTCACAAGATAGCTGCTGTTCTTGCAATCATCATAATTGCATTTCAAATGAGAAGAAGTGGAAAAGATACCAGAGAAAAAGCTCTTTCTTCTAGAGGGTTATTGCCTTTTATTTTGGAAGCTTCTCTAGGGATTTCCACTCATATCTCATTGACTAGAATTGTAGCACATGCTCCACCCACCTGTCCCACTCTACACAACCCAAGCCCAGCCAGTAAGAGAGAGTGAGAAATGGAAAATTTTGTTTTTTTCAGTCTATTGAGTAGAGAAAGGCAAAGGGAAAGGTGATTGTGAGTAACTTCTGGGGAATCTGTTCCACAGAATTGACCACATATGACAATGCTACAGAGGAAAATCCCTGCCTATAGTCACTTAGTCTTTTAATGTTAAGGATTTCCTGGTTGGAAATGGTTTTTATTCTGGGAAAAGGGGCTTATAGTGTTGTCTTTGTGAGCCTATCATGGAATCTTTTTACTAAAAGATTGTAATTTTATTTCACAGTGAAAAATTAGACTTAGAATGCAAATATCCTTGAAACAGGCAATATAAACACAAATTTAGACAGAACAGAAAAGTCCTGAGACCAGGTATTTTGTGAGGGGATCTGCACTATGTGGGGGATGAGGGTGGTGATGTGCATACAAAATTTACCAGTCTACAATTATGTCCAAGCTAAGATATTTTCATAGGCTTGGCACTAATGTGGATTTATTTTAGTAAACTAAACTTGGTCACTTACCAAAAAATGAATTAAACAAACACTCCTTTTCAAACTAGATCTTACAGGGAGCTCTGTATGTCTAACAATTTAGGGTCGGGTGCTCCTTGTTGATGTAAATTGGGTGCTGTAGCCATGTCTCTTGCTCTCTCCCTTGCCTCTGACATTGTAGGCTCCAGGCTTGGCTGATGCAATCCAGGCTCTGGGTTAATGACAGGCCCCCAGATCCGGCATGTTGCAGAAGACGCTGTAGTGCGCCTGCGCCCAGCTTATTAAGAATGAATGAGCTTGCTGCACCACGCATGTGTGACAGAATACCACTATTGTTTCTGTGCCTATATAAGCCCGTGCTGTCCCTGCAAAAAGGTTTGCAGTCTCATCATTTTTTTCAGTTGGGCGCCGAAACCTTCCCTCCTCAATCAGTTAGGCACTGACACTTGGCATAGCCAGCAGGATGAGATGAGTACGACCCCCAGCACTCTGGGAAGTCCCTGAGTGGGGCAAATGTGGCTCCTTGCCTTTCTGTGATATCCCATGGCCGCATATTTGGCTACATGGATGCACCGGAAGATTGGGATACAGTGAAGCCATGTCCGGAGGACGTCTGGAAAGCACTACAGATGTTGGAGCCAAATGTCCCGACCGCTCACCAGGAGGCAACTTGTCAGATGGCCTGATGTTCCTGGCAATGCTGCTGGCAGGCCAACCTAGAGGTTCAGGACCAAACCCAACAGGTGCAGCAACTACTACGCACTGGAACAACGGCTGGCAGCAGTAGAACGCACGCTGCGGGGCCCTAATGGGTCTCTGCCTTCAGCCCAGTCTGAGAGCCCACCAGCGATACCTAGGCAGGTGCTGCCAGTGATTCAGTA
Organism: Pteropus alecto; assembly: GCF_000325575.1. Taxonomy (NCBI): domain Eukaryota; kingdom Metazoa; phylum Chordata; class Mammalia; order Chiroptera; family Pteropodidae; genus Pteropus; species Pteropus alecto. The sequence continues at coordinate 16,622,476 of NW_006434369.1, forward strand.
ACAGGTTGATGTGGAACAGTTGTTGGCCCTGGGGGAACAAGCCAACGGCACCCCCTAGGCTAAAAAGCATACCCCCATGATCCAATACACCCCCTCCAAGCTCTGGGACCTGACAAAGCAGGTATGGCAGAAAGCCGGGGAGATGGTTCCAAGGTGGCTACTGCAGCTATGGAATGATGAGGCCAAAGGAACTGAATTATCTCCAAAAGAGATGGCCCAGCTGGCCTCCATAATGGTAATACCGTCCCACCAACAGCACCTCCAGAATGTGGTGCATACAGCACAGGGTGCAGGTAATCGTTGCCTGATTAATTGGCTCATGTTCGCTGCCTGGAGAGTGTGGGCCGACCCTGGGGAGCTGCCAGAGACAGTGAGCAAATGGACTATGTATTTAAACCTAGTCAAAATAATTCGGGAAATGGGCATGAGGCAAATGGTGTTTTGCACCCAGTATAATAGTCCTGATGAAGAGGTATTCACAACTCGTATGAAGGACTTGATTTTAAATTCTGGCCTGGCTGGTACTTTTGGCACCATGGTGGCATTGTTAACCCCTTACGTGGGTAGACGAATCCACAAGGTGACATCTGTTAGGTTGGAGGATGTGGAAGTGAAATGTAAAGAGCATATCACCCGAGTGCGATCTGTATCACCACCCACACCCCCAAACTGGCCGGTGCATGGACAAAGGCGCGGCCCAAAAGGGGCTCAAAAGAACCCCTAGCACTTCTGGACATGAAGGTGAGCCACAAACCAATGTGGTTTGATCTCCTTGTGGAAGGGGTAGCTCCAAAAAAGATTGAGCAGCAACCTAATGAATTCACCCCTATTTCCAGGAAAGCTGCAACCTATGAGGTATGGCTGGCTGATTATCTCCCTGATTAGGGATTCGGCCACGGTAGCCGGTTGGCAAAGGAGCCGGCTGACCTAAGGCCGCATATGGAACTGACTATACATTGAACCCCCTGCAATGTACAAATGGTATTAACCCTCATGGACATGGGTTCCAACAGCACCCTGCTCTACAGGAATCTAGACAAGTTTTCTGGACCTAATGCAACCATAAAAGGCTATGGAAGTCAAACCATTCACATGAGGCAGGTCCATGTGACACTGGGTATTGGCAAATTGCCTCCTTGGACATACCAAGTGTACATATTCCATATACCAGAGTACATTTTGGGGATTGATATCTAACAAGGTCTGACTGTGAATACGACTGCTGGTGAATTCCACCTTTGCATTCAAATGGTGAAAGCTGTTATTCAGGGAGGTCTACACCATGCCCCGTTGGTGTTGCTCCAAGCTACCCAGGTAGTGAACACAAAACAATTTTGCTTGCCTGGAGGTCATGAGGAAATAGGTCACACCATTCTAAAACTGGAAGAAGGTAGTGTCATTCGTGCCATTGATAACCCATACAACTACTCCATGTGGCCAATGTAAAAGCCTGATGGTTCCTGGCATATGATGGATGACTATTGGAAGTCGAAAAAGGTTACACCGCCCCTACATGCTGCCATCCCAAATGTCACAGACATTAAAGACCATTTGTCATATGAACTTGGACAATACTATTATGTGGCAGATTTGGCAAATGCCTTCTCTATTGCCATAGCCTCAGAAAGCAAGAATAGCCCTTCACCTGGGAAGGATGACAATGGACATTCCTTGTCCTTCCTCAGGGATATCTGCACAGCCTTACCCTGTGCCATGGTCTTGTGGCTCAAGATTTGGCCACATAGAAATGATTACCTGCAGTATACCTGTATCATTATATTGATGACATAATGTTAACCTCTAATTCTCTTACAGCCTGCGAGAGGCTCTAACTGACTGGGGTTAGGCCATCAACAAAGACAAGGTCCAAGGACCTGGGTATTCTGTCAGATTCTTGGGAGTTGTCTAGTTTGGTAAAATGAAAGTAATGCCAGAGTCAATGATCAATAAGATACAGGCATACCCAAAACTATGAAGCAACTCGAAACCCATTTGGGACTTCTGGGATTTTGGAGAATGTTCATCCCCCATTTGGCCTCCTTACCATGAACCCTGCACCATCTAGTATGATGGGGCACCCCATGGAATTGGACCCCCCAAGATAGAAGAGACCTTTACGGCTACAAAACAACCTGTAACACAAACCCAAATAGTATGCGTAATAGATCCAGCCCTCCCATTTCTGCTCGTGGTGCAGGTGAATGAAACAAGATTTGGATGGGGCTTGTGGCAAAAGCTAGGTTCCTGGAAGGTGCCAAGATAGGCTTCTGGTCCCAATTGTGAAAAGGAGCAAAAGCACAATACTCCTTGATTGAGAAGCTACTGGCTGCCACATATGCGGCTCTTCTGGCCAGTGAGGCCATCACTGGTCCTAATCCTGTAACCATACAGTTCATATACCCAATGGAAAGGTGGCTATGGTCCTAGATGAAGACTCCTCATATGGAAATTGCACAGACCCTTAAACTGACCAAGTGGGGGACATACCTGGAGCAAGGGCACGATTCTCTGCGAGACCCCTGTTAGGTCAACTACACTCCCTATTGGGACCAATGCAGTTTCAAGAGGAGCTCCTGGTGGAGCCCGCTGAAACAAGAGATGTACCAAGTCACTATGTAAAGGGTCAGGCTCCCATCCCTGAGGATGCCTGATACACAGATGGCTCGTGCTACAGGCAGCCCCCTATGTGGACTGCCATAGCATTGTAGCTGTCCACAAAAATCTTTTGGTATGAGATGTGCTGGGCAGTCAAGCCAATGGGCTGAACTCCACGTTGTATGGTTGATCTTCATAAATGAAACTGGCCCAATACACATCTGCACTGACAGTTGGGCCATATATCAAGATTTCACTCTGTGGCTGCCCTACTGAACCACCCAAGAGTGAATGATAGGCCACCACCAATCATGGGGCCAGAAATTGTGGAAAGACCTCTGGAAGAGAGACCTTCAACACGTTGCTACCATATACGAGGTCCCTGGCCATCAGCTGTTACAAGCCCAGGGCAATGATGCAGCCGATGTACTGGCATGAGTCTATTCCACCCGTGTACCACATATTTCGGCAGTCATTGGCCCTGGCTCCACGAAAAACTGGGACATGTAGGGGCGCATATCATGGAACAGGTAACAAAGTGATGGGGGCTATCATTGACTTACCTGGCCACAAGCACAGGTTGCTGTGTCATGATGCCCCTGGTGTGCTGAATGGCACCAAAAGAGACAACCAGTAAAGAGTACCCTGGGGTGGTGCTCTGCAGAGCTAAGCCACTCCAGAAATGGCAAGTGGGCTATATAGGACCTTTGCCTACAGTCTGAGGACACCACTGTGTGTTCACAGGTGTGGACACAGCCGCCAGTTTAAGGTTTGCATGGCTGGTGGAAACTGATCCACACCATATTGTGACCACATTGGAACACCTCGTGGCTGCCTATGGCTGGCCCTTATTAATCACCAGTGACAGAGGCACTCATTTTATAGGACAGAAAGTGCAGGCCTGGGCCCACACCAATGATATGTGGTGGCAGTTACATGTCCTTTATCGTCCACAGGCAGCTAGAATGATAAAACAATTCAACAGCTTGCTAAAAGACAAACTGCACACTCTGGGCCCGGGCTGGCACTATTAATACACTAACCTCCCACAGGCTGTATGCCTTTTGAATGAACAAGCCCGGCAAACGGGATTGTCTCCTCTTGACAGGGTTGTAGCAGGCTTGATGCAGGCTATCAAGGTGCGCCCAGGCACCACTGCTAAACAGTTCTTGCCCCAGGCTCTAGGGAGCTTTGCTTTTACCAGCCCCAGAACCTTTGGCAGAGGATGAACAGGCTACCTGGTCATGGCCCTAGACTTTACAGGTAACACAGGAGCTGTGGGTGGCCCTGATGAAGCCCTGGGGGCAATGGATTGTGGGTAGAACCCTGGATTTGTGTTTGGCCCACGCCTTTGCAAATGTCACTCCCGATGACTGCTGAGGGTTCTCTGTTAACGAGAAATTTTGTCCTTAGCCTCTGGCCCATTTCTCTCTGTACTGTAACTCTGGTGAAGATTCCCTGGCCTGTTGCCTTAGGAGAAACTGTTTTTTATCACGGGCCAGGGGCAGCTCCTCTCCCAGCCACCCTTTTGTCTCAAGATGGGCAGGTGGCCTGTCTTCTCCCAGAAGGGCAGGACTTGCCCCTAAGGATCTCTTTGTCTGCTCTGTCAACAAGGAACAGTGTCATGTCCTGAGCTCATGAATTTGCTGCTGCCCACAGTGTTTCCCGCTGCTGGGTGTGTACTGAATTGCCAATGGAAGTAGCCAAGAGACTGCTGTGGCGCATTACTATAGCCACGGCTGAGAATGGATGTGGCTGCATACCTGGAACACCACACCTGAATGAGCCCAGCGATAGATGGCCACAGAAGTGCTCCTCTGCCATGACCATTGCAACTTCCCACCCCTCATAGGCTATGCCATTTCCAGTGGGTGGAGAACATGTGAAATTTCAGGAAAAGGCCCCTCACTTCATAGAACAAATGAAATTTGTGCCCAACCGTATCGTGGGGTAGCTACTCCCTGAAATGTATGATAACACCACCCTTGCTAACATTCCCAAGGTCTGGTGAAATGGACAACATTATGTCGGTACAAAGCCTACCAACTGGTTACCTGAAGGGTATCTTTGAGTCTGTGGGCACTATGGCTGGCCCTACTTGCCTGCTGACTGGACTGGACATTGTACCTGGGGATGTCCATATTTAACTGAACACATATTATCTACCTTATCCTAATTGTCCTGTAATTGGGATTCTGTATATCACCGCCAGCACCAGCAGAAATGGGCAGCATGTGGTTCTACCCCCTGGCGTTATTCATTCCAGGGATGGGATCCATAGATGTAGAATTGCAGGTAGAAACTTTAGCCCAGCACACTGCACAAGCATTGAATGCTATGCATCAGGCCATAACCCTTTTGATGGGGACTCACCCCTGCTATTCTGGCTTAGTAATTCTTCCATGGGACCTAAAAATCTATAATTTTCACTAGGAGCCCAGATGATTTTTCACATGGCTGGTGCAGAAACCAGAGTTTTGAGAAACTTTGTTCTCTAGCAGGGTAATTTCTGGTGCTTCATTTCCCCATGTAGTCATACTTGTCATAACAAGATGTGTTGTCTTTCTGTTACCCTCTGTGTTCATTTGTTAGGGCTGCCATAACAAAGTCCCACAGACTAGAGGCTTAAACAACAGAATTTACTCCCTTACAGTTCTGGAAGCTGTAAGTCTGAGATCAAGGTGTTAGCAGGGGTGATTTGGTTGGGAACCTCCTTTAAACTAGTGGCAGGTAGTGCAGTGGCCTGGGCTTTGGACTTAAGGCAGCTTAGGTAATTTGGACCAATCCTCCTAGAAAATCAAGACACAAATATTATCTGTTCAAGACCCCAGAGAGCGAAGAGAACATTGAAGAACCAGGAGAAGAAACCCATAAAAGTAAGCCAAGTAGGAGGGCTGCTTCTCCTTTAGAGGCTGGTTCTTCAAGGGAGACTAAGGGGTCTCAGGGTACAGGTAACATTCTATTTCTTGACCTGCTGCTGGTTGCATAGTGTGTTTACTTTGTCGTGATTCATTGAGTTGGACACTTATGATTTCAATACTTTATATGTTTTTTGCTTCAAACAAAACAAAACAACACCCCTCCAAATAAAAATAAAATCAATCATTTAAAAAAGACTTGGCAATTAACAGACTAGGGTTTGAGGCCTAGCTCTGCTACTTAGAAAGGTGCCCTCAAGAAAGTTCTCTCCCCACCACCCCCCGCCAAAACCTGATTTCTTTATACTAAATGCAGAGCATAAATTTTTTTCATAGGATCATTCTTAGGTGCAAATGAGAACCTGCCAAGTGCCTGGAAGCCAGCAGATATGCAGTTAACAGCAGCAATTATAACATATTGCCACTTATTGATGGCCTATTATATGCCAGGCACTTGAACTGAGCTCTTTACTTACAACTCAAGCTGTGTAATCTGTGCCATTTCACAGACAAGGACACCAAGATTCAGCATGGGCCCTGCTCTAGTAAGGCACAGCTAGTAAATAGCAGAGCTAGAATTCAGACTCAGGACTTGTCCAAAACCTATTTATACGTCCTGCTGATTACTCATGACATGGCAAGTACCACTTCACTTCTAGACTCTGTCCTCTGTTTTCACTAAGTGAATATAGTTTCCAGATTAACTTCTGAAATTCAGCATTGCTGAATTTCCAGTTTTGCCAAAATATGCTTACTTGTTCCAATTAACTCTCTATAAAAGGAAGGCATTCTGACTTTTCCTCATCTCAAGGAGAGATCGAGAAGCAGTAAATTCGAAAACAGAGTCTATCCCAGAGTAACCAAAATGAATCTATGCCAAGCCCAGATGTAAATCAAATGTTCATTAACAGGGAAGAAGGAGGAGGAGGAGGAGGAGGAGGAAGAGCTTCTTTTTCAGGGCCAAAGGGGAGAGGACTGCAGTGGAAGCTGGGGAATTGGATGCCATGAGCCCATCCCAGAGCAGAGCTTAGGAAGCAGGTTCTAGAATGTACTGCAGATCTAAGCAGGCCAGGAACAACATGAGCCCCAGTCTGCTTCATCTCAGCCTTGCGCGCCCCGGAGACACATGTGAGATGAAGTAGCCTAAGGGGCTTGTGCACTGAGAAGCTGCTCTCGCTAAGCCAGTTTGCACTACAGTTTAGGTGCCTGTCATGTTAGATAAGGCTCTTTCTCTCAGCAAGATCATCTTTATATACCCTGTGTTTCATTTTTTGCTTTTGTTTTTTCCTTTGGTTGCCTAGTAAACATTTCTACTGGAAAATTCCAACCTTGCCTTGGGTGAACAAAGAGGAAGAGCAAAGTGTCCACACCCAGGCCAGCCTAGCCAGAAAGGGCAGGAGCCACAGAGAATAGGCTTTGCAAACGTGGCCACAGCTGCAGCTCCAGCTGGAACTCTGAGGAGTCTGGAGAGGGACACTGAGTAAGGTGGATACTGGAGATGTTGACAGCAGCCATGGCCCTCTTTCTTTTCCAATGTTTCTGCACTTGTTGCTCTTTGTACACAATCATAGCATTTATCACTTAGACATATGTCTGCTGACTCCTCGCTGAATGGGATCTCAAAGCTAGAGGATGTTCTTGTTCATTTGAATATCTCTGTTTCCTACGTGGCATCTAATATGTAATAAATGTTTCTTGCATGAAAATAAACTGTGTGATATTGAAGTGGGGGGAAGGGCCACATTAGCAAAGAAGCTGTTCCTCTCTCTCTCCCAGTTGGGATTCCCAACAAACTGAGGGGAATAGGCACAGAGCACCTGGTAGACACCAGCAGGGGATATTAAGGTTATTAGCTTTTAAATTATTATTTTGAAAGAATGCCGTCAACTAGATGCTCACAATGCACTTGAGTCAGATGATGGTGAACATTGGGTTAATTTGGCAGATGCTTCCGTTAGAAAGAGAAGTGGGCATAATACCACGACTACCTGTGGGTCTTTCCACAAGAGGGCGCTCATCTCTTGTTCTTAGTTCCTATCAATGAAAAATTTGTCATTTTTAAATTGCTGTGGGACGATTAGGGTTTCATGCACTGTTCTATCTCCTGTTCTATCACACTTTAGACACTCACATGTTTTATTCCACTGGGAACCTGGAACATCATGAGGGTAGACACATTTGATACTGCAGTCTGGTGTGCCGTTGGAGGCCACAACTGCAGTCTCACCCCACGTAGAACCCAGCCCCCTAAGTTCAAGCATAGGTGTTTGGGGTGGTGACAACGCTGACTGATTAGAGTACCTTGCTTTATTTGACACCGTGGTCTCATCCAGTGTAACCACAGTCACCTTGCAGGGCTCCCTGGCCAGTGAGAACATGCCTGGGCTTTTACTGCTCAAGAGTGTCAGTTTACGAGAGAAAGATCCATGGTCTCTGAACTTCATGAGAGAATTTTTTTTGAAATGCAGGCTGAACAACCAGTAGAAACAATGAAGAGAATCCTTTTACTATCTCTTTTATACCCTTCCTTTGAACACAAGGTACACTTAAAGAATTGTTCCATTATCAGAGGTAATTTACTTCATTGAGTTTCTTCCTTTCATACAGTTTTTCAAAACTCCCAAGAAGATTGTCCAGGCCGTTCATAGGATAATGAGACCAATTCCAGAGATGTGATCTGGCCTCTTTGACAGATCTCCAGAAGCTCCAGGGCTACCCCAATTCTTACTAGTTTTGAGAAAATTTGCAGCGGACTATCCTTCCTCATGTGCCACAGGGCTGAACACTTTGTGTGCTGGAGATGTATGTCATACTTGAGTAGCAATCTCGTTTCATACGGAGGCTGCAGGGAAACAATCTCAGTCTGAAATCACTTAAAACAGTGTGCACGTAGGCAATCTCTTCAGATGTCAACAACTAGTAATAATCTATCATGTTTCTGCACTGCCTTGCAATAAATGTGCCCGTACACCTCAATTAATCCTGTGGGGACCCTTTAAAGTGGCCAGCTGACAAATTACTGTGCCTGTTGTGGAGAGGAGGAAATGAAGATTCAGGAAGGTCACGTGACTTGTACAAGGCCACAAAACAGGCAAGTCTCACAATTGGGCCAGAAACCTCCACCACCTGCGTCCTGGCCCACCCTTTGCTTCACAGCCTTTATTTTTTCCAGGTGCCAGGCTCTGTCCTGTATGTTAGGGATACAGCAGCAAAATTTCTGCTTCCATTTATATTCTAGTGGAGGCATGTGAATAAAGAGATGAGTAATAAAATGGATGTTATATTAAATGGTGATCAGGGCTGTAGAGAAAAAGGAAGCAAGGAAGAGGAACACTCAGGTCACGTAAGGTTGGGTGCAGTTTTAACTAGGAGCCTCAGGTGACAGAGGCACTACACCCAAAAAGGAAAGCTTCCAGGAAGAGGGAACAACAGTCACCAAGGCCTGCCATGGAAGTGGCCAGTCCCGTCCCAGGAGCAGCTCAGTGGGGAGGTTGGGGAGAATGGTGGGTTTTGAGGGCAGATAGACGATGGAGGCAGCCTGTGGAGGGGCTGGGCGGCCACAGCCCTGCCTCGGCACTTCCTCTGACTGTGATGGAGCCGTTAGAGGGTTTTGAACCAGGTGATATATATCTTACATTTTAACAGGGTGACTCTGAAAGTTTCCCTTACAACATAAATTTCCAATAAAATCCAAGAAAACGGTTACGTAGGAAAAGAATATTACATTTATTCTTATTGTAGGCCTTCAGACGAGATAACAATAAAAGGCTCTGTTGTTGAGTGCCCGCTATGGGTAGGTACTGAACGAGGGGTTTCTTTACCCACATCGTTTTATTCTATTCTTGCAATTGGCTGCATGATGAAATTTTTGTTATTACATTTTACTGATGAAAAAACTGAGGCTCTGAGAGCTTAGCTAAGAGGCTCAAGTTCACAGGCTAACTAACCAGTGATATCTCTTGAGCCTAAACTCTGAGCATGTGCTCATCATTAGTTGCTGAATGCTCTTTTGAATGGAAGAAAATGCCATTCTTGCCAAAGTGTCTCATAAGAAATACTCTTATAATAAAAACTGGTGAACATTTTAAATGTTTAGTTAACACAATGGCAGTGTCCTTCCATGTCATTTGTACATGCCCTGCAACCTGCAAATCTTATTTTTAACAATTAATCTAGTAATATTTAACAATTTTTTATAGGTCTTTGATTAATCTTTGGTTCTATTAGCAAAACTAAATAACATTCATAATTGTAATCATTTGACTTTCTTAATTGTCTGATTAAGATATCTTCCCAAATACTTGTGTAATTATTTCTGAAATGTTAACAAAAAAAATTTTGGACATAGGATGAATTTTACATTCTCTTAAAATGTCAATATAAAATCATTATCTAAGTCAACTATTTTAACACATTTTAAATTAGAATTTGACCTGACACTCTAATACACAAAATCTTCTTAAATGTAATAAATAAGAAAAATGCCAACTATCCACAAATTATTTTTAACCGCCATATATCAAAAACAGATTGACTTACTTTCATCATTTTTACCCTTAATTCTGTATCTTTTCAGTATTAAAAGTCAAGTCTCCACAAAGGACATAATTATACCATTCCAAATAAATCTGGGACTGAGTTCCCAAAGTGAATTTCTGAGAATTCCTCACCAGCTGGCTGAGGGTGGACTATGTACAAGGATATTAGGTAGAAAGTGTGAGCTAGAGGTAGAAACATCCGAGATGACTTCTTGACTGCCAAGCTGAAACTGGTTCTGTACTTTCTACATCAATGTCCTGCAAATAGGTTGGTTCACAGTCCTGGTCCCCTATATTTGATTATGTGATACCTACTTCTTGCTGCTAGGTCTCTGTACTTCATGACTGGACTTCACAATGCTATTTCTGGCTTAATTCTATTTTAAATTCTTTTTATATTATGCAACTTTGCTGCAGCACTAACTTATAGTTACTTAAGTGATGTTGGATTGTTTTCCCTGTCTTTCCAAGGCTTTGTCTGACCCTGATCTTTCCAAGGCTTTGTCTGACCCAGTTTTGAAGTCAGGCCAATGGTGGGACCTGGGCTTGTGAGGAAGGCAATGACAGTGAGAAAGAAAAAACAAATCTGAAAGGTCTTGAGAGAGGCAGAGTGAGAAGACTTAGAGACTGTTTGGATATGTGGGAAAGAAGAGCAATGAAACAACTAAGTTGAAACTCCAGACCTGAGACAAAGTAGAGACTCCAGACCTGAGACAAATCTTTCTGCTACATCTCACATCAGTGATGCAGAGAGCACGGGCATTCTGAAATGAAAGTGTGAACAGAGGAGCCAGTCCAGGGTGGGTGAGGGTGAACTTCACTGATACTAAGCTCCTTGGCACTTGTGACAGGAAGAGAAAGGTCAAAGCTGGGGAACCTGCAAAAGATTCAGTGAAAGGAAATGAAGATAGGAGAGTAAGAAGGAGCTTAGGCACAACTGCACCCAACAATGAAGAAGCTTGAACAGTTTTTCAAACAGGGTGTAGGAGAGCCAAGAGGGAGCTCTGGGACAAGTGTGAGACACAAAGCTAGACAATGGAGGGAGGCCAGGCAAGGTAAGAACTGCAAAAATGACCGTGTGTGTGTGTGTGCGTGTGTGTGCGTGTGTGTGTGTGTGTGTGTGTGTGAGAGAGAGAGAGAG
>NW_006434369.1:16633869-16637187 GCF_000325575.1 Pteropus alecto
AGAGACAGGGACAGAGTTCTGGGTCAGGCACAGCTTGCTGAATGTTGCCAAAGCTGGTCCTTTTCATTTGCCTTTGGGATACACGAGAGGAAAGTGTACAAACAGAACATATGTACATCTGAATAGCTGCATCCTCAGAAAGTTCTGGCTAATGTAGTGACATCGTGAAACTTAGAATTTCTTTCACCCTGGAGGAGATGGAAATAGCTGTAAAGGAACTTTAGAGACTGATAGTAATAGTTCTCTGTTTAGAGACTTTTCTTTCACCTTAAAATACATGAAAATATTGACAAGGCAATATAAACAAACCCTATTCTTTTTTAAAAGCGAGAAGTCTCTTGAATTTGTTTTTTATTTTTATTTTTATTTTATTTTTATTTTTATTTATTTTTTCTACTTAAAGCCAAATCCCTGAGGAAAACCAATGGAAATACAAGTTCTTCAGTACTCAGTGCTTTTCTGTGGTCACTCATAGGGACACCATGCTACCATTGAGGGTTCTCACCTAGGGTGCAGGCAGTCCACTAGACTTCTCTGGTCTGCAGAAGCTAGGGACACAGAAACATGTTGCTGCAGTTCTTCAGTTTGTCAAGACCCAAAGCTGCTCGTACTTTGCTGTATTGCATGCTCACCCGCAGAGCTTACCACCAGATGGGCCACTGAATGTTCTATCATTGTATGTGGACAGAGAAACATGTCAAAAGCAGAAGCCATTGACACAATCACTCTTATTCTGTTTGTAGAAGAGAGTTGCCATCCATATAGAAAATCATAGTTTTTACACATGTGGGTTTGGAACTTGAACAACTTATTTTATTCTGGAAACACTTTATCATAGCTTAAAATTATAACTTCTTGTGGAGTTATGATTTCTCTATGCCACGTTACCAGGAGCACAGAAGTCACAGTGAGAGGAAAGCACTGAGTTTGCTGCTTGCGAAACTCAAAGCCACATTAGGAATGAGGCAGTCATCTGAGCCAGCATCTTGTCTGGAAATAATTATGCCTAGTGAACAAAGCTGTGGAAATCTGCAGTGCACGAAATACAATATCCATACCCGAATGAAGGGAACAAAATTCTCTTATGTTTTGGACACAGCTGTACCTAAGATTCCCAGGGAGTAAAAAGCAGTTTTACCCATGACCCAGAGGTTCATTAGAAACCTTAGAATCAAAGTAACATTTATTACCCTAGTAAATAATGACACATTTATGAGTAGGGAAACTTCTCAAAAAACTGAAGAATTATTTTTTATTGTGAAGTTTGAGACTAGAGTTCTCAAAGTATTAAACTATTCCAATTCTTCTGGCATGTCACTTCTGTCTGTATAAGGAGCATGTGACTTAAAAAAAATGTAGACTTAGTTGGGAAATAGAGACAGAGAGGAGGCCAGAGTTTCCTCATTTGGTCTGGACTTAGTTCCTTTCCCAAAGCAAAGAAAATGTCTCATACTGCTGACTTGGTGAGAAGTTTTGCTTTAATGCATGCTATGTTTGAGGTGGTAGGAAATATGGGATCAAGCAGTGTATCTTATTTCCACCATCTGACTCTTCTCTTCTATTCTGCTCAGCAAAGGGACCAGATGGAGTTCATCCCAGTCCACTGGGGATGACCACATAAGTCTTCTAAAGAACAAGTCCAGGTGCATATTTAGTTTTGAGTTGCACAAGAAACTAAGCTCTAATAAAGTTGCAAGCTTTATAAGTGAGATATTTTTAGTTTTACTTGGTTCTGCTCCTGCCATTACTTGCATTCAAGAACATAAACGCACAAAAAGGTGGGGATAGAGGTGGGATGGTGTGGTGGTTGCCAGGGACTAGGGAAGTGGGGAGAGGGAATGGGGAGTTAGTAGTGTTTAATAGGTTCAGGGTTTCAGTTTTGCAAGATGAAAAGAGTTCTGGAGATGGATAAATGGTGGTGATCATAACACAACAACTGAAGGTACTTAATGCCACTGAGCTAATGGTACACTTAAAAGCGGTTAAAATGATAAATTTTATATTATGTATATTTATCACAATTAAAAATAAATTTTTAAAAACTAGGGGGAAGTCAAACTCGAGTAATCAGAATTCTAAGATGGCTGTGATCCCCTCCTCCTGTGCACATGGTCTGTATCAGTCTCCTATTGAGTGTGGGAGGACTTCTGAGACTGATGGTATTTCACTCCTGTGATTAAGTTGCTTATGTGATAAAGATAAAGAAATTTTAAAGACGTAATTAAGATCTCTAATCGGATTACTTTGAGTTGATTAAAAGGAAGTGGGCCTGACCTAACCAAGTGAGCCTTTTTTTAAAAAGGCGTTCCTGGGAAGAGAGATTCGAAGTAGCAGCTCCCTTATTGGCTTAGAAGAACTACCACATTGTGGAGTGGGCCACATCGCAGGGAACGGGTTTATCGGGGGACTAGTTGCTCTAGGGCTTCATTTGTACAACCATCACAAAGGCTTGAACTCTACCAACAACCAGGGAGCTTGGAAGGCGACCCTGGGCTTCAGTGTGATTGCACTCCCTGGCCTGGATTTCAGGTTGGGTAGACCCTGCAGGGGACCCTGTTACCTTGTGCTTGGACTCCTGACCCACAGGAACTCTAGGCAATAAGTTTGTGCTATAAGTGGCTAAATTTGTGGTAATTTGCAGGTAGCAAAAGACAAATACAACACTCACAGTCACTGGAATGTTTCCATCAGGAATCTGTCACAGTGCATTCTCCATGTTTTGTCCCTCACTGAATCTCACATGCCATGGCAGCTTCTCTGCTTGCGGGGAAAGGGGTCAAAGGTAGCCACCCAGTGGGAGGGAAGCAAAGTGTGAAAGACAAGGAGCAGATGACCTTGTTTTATTTTGATTAAATAAATATAAAGCTGAGAGGACCCAGAGGGAGAATCTCAGGGAAAGCAGAGCTTGTGTTCTACAAAACACATTAACCTCTCAAATAAGATGAAAGTACAAATTTTAATAAATATACTTTAATATATTACACTAAGTCTTCTAATTATGGATCCACGGGGATAGATCATTTCTTCTCCTGTTGGCAGGTGTGCAATTTTAACTTTACGTCTACTTAAAGATGCATGCCAAGGACAGGGAGAGAGTGGGATTGTGAAGGCTTGGAGCTGGGAGGTGGAGAGCAGTAGCAAGAGGGTATGGGTGATGTCTGTGACCACAGGCAAGTCACTTGATTTCTCTGTTTCTGTACCTATAACATAAGAAGATCATGCTGGAGCATCAGTTGAGGTATTATTCAGATTGTGGGGGATGAGATATTTTCAAAGAGCCGTGGTCTTCCTATCAGAGATCACAGGCTACACCAATGC
>NW_006434369.1:16637202-16662380 GCF_000325575.1 Pteropus alecto
TCCAAACTGCAGGGCCATAAATCTCTGAGGTGCTCAGTCATTTATAACTAATCAGGTATGCACTAGACAAGGAGGCAGGAGAGGGATGCTGGACACAGAGTCCCTGTGAAGTCAAGTCCCTCATGTCGCCTGACAGTGTCTCATACAGAATAGAAGTTGAATGAGTAAGTAATGAACGAGCATTAATTATGATGTGGTTGGTGTGGGCCTCTTTGGGTTCATCTTGTTTGGGACACTTTGCACTTCCTAGGCTTGAATGTCTATTTCTTTTGCCAAGTTAGGGAAATTTTCCATTCTTATTTCTTCAAATATATTCTAAATCACTGGCTCCCTCTACTGTCCTTCTGTTAACCTTATGATGCAAATATTGCTTTGCTGTATGTTTTCCCAGAGGCCCCTTAAATCATTTCTTTTTTATTTTTATATTTTTTATTTCTTTTACTGTTCCAATTGGATGTTTTCTGCTGCTTTGGCTTCCTGCTTTGTCTTCCCAATTGCTGATTCTGTCCTCTGCTTCATCTAATCTGATGTTGATTCCTTCTAGTGCATTCTTCATTTCAGTTATTGTATTCTTCATTACTGATTATTTTTAATGGTTTTTAATTCTTTTTTGCTGACTATCCCTTTGTTGAAGTTCTCAATAAGTTCCTTGAGCATTTTTATAACCAGTTATGAACTCTGTATCTGGTAGATTGCTTGTCTTCATTTCATTAGCTCTTTGCTGGAGTTTTCTCTTGTTGTCATTTGGGACATGTTTCTTTGTCTCTTCATTTTGTCTGCCTCTCTGTGTTTGTTTCTATGTATTAGGTAGATCTGCTATGTCTCCCAGTCTTTTCAGGGTGGCCTTATATAGTAGGTGTCCTGCGGAGCCAGTGGCACAATGTACCTGATCACCTGATTCAGGTGTTTCAGGAGTGTCCCTTTTGTGAGTTGTGTTTGATCTCCTATTATAGTTGATCCTTGATTGCTGTTGGCATGTCAGGGGGTGGGATTGAGCCTAAGGCTAACTGGCTGTGAGAACTGGCCATGACCACAGTGTATACGTTGCTGTGCGGGAGCTGACCCCATGAAGTGGGATTTGTCCCAGTGGGCTCTGAGCATGCCAAGACTACTCTTTGGTTTTGCCACTTCTGAGGCTAATAGGATGGTGTTCTGTTGTGGTCTGAATCCAGCCACCAAATGTGTTGGTTTGGGGCCTCTTGGGAAGGGGTCCCATGCAGGCCAAGATTAGATGCTGCTTGTGACTGGCCTTGGCTACCTGGTAGAAGCTACAAAGTGGTCTGTGGTTGGTCATTGCCTGTGATGGACCTGGAAGTGTGTAAGAGAAGCCACACTGTGAACTGAGGCTGGCTGCTACCAGTACCAGGCTTGGGGAAGCTCAGCAAAAGATCCAGGGTGCCCCTAGGCCTGCTGGCTGTCCATAACACTCAGCCTCTGAAATAACCTCAGGTGTTATGTGAGTTAGATAAGGCGGGGTCTCAGAGAGTCACCAAGGTAGAGTGAGCAGAGTTCACCTGGCCAATGCAGATTCATGTTTGGCTGTGTCAGGGGAAGGCTCAACAGAGGGATAATGGTGGCTGTCTCTCCAGCCCTCACCTTGAGGCTACATAACTTAGTCTCTCTCTGTATGTCTCTGGTGCCTCTCAAACCACTGTCCTACTGCCAAAGCCCAGGGTGAATGCCTGTGAGTGAGAGAGTCTATGTATGGATCCTTTAAGAAGACACTTGGGTTTCTAGCAGCCTTCTGTCTCACTCGGTGGGACAAAATTCTACTGATTTTCACAGCCAGATGTTGTGGGGGCTTCTCTTCCTGGCACAGGTGCTCAAAGTGTGGATCCAGACCTCTTGCTCCTCAGAGGTACCTCTGCAGCCTAGGCATCCCCCCAACCCCCACTGCTCAAGGACCACATGTGAGATGCGAGGCCAGCCCATTACACATCTCTATCCCTCCTATCAGTCTCTATGTGGCTTCTTTATATCCTCAGTTATAGAACTTCTGTTCAGCTAGTCTTCAGATGGTTCTCCAGGTTGATTGTTCTATAATTGAGTAGTAATTTTAATGTGGTCATGGGAGGAGGCAAGCACAGCATTTACCTAGCCATCTTGACTAGAACTCCATGATGTATGTTAATAAAGAGAAATGTTTTCTCTTAGAAAGCCTTATAATCTAATCTAACAATTTATTACTCAAGTAATTACTGATATATAACTAAGTGTACACTGCTATATAATTAAGTGTATTCATCAGCAAGATAGAATTTGATTACTTACATAACATAAGGGTTGAAGATAACTGCCATTTAAGTAAAGCAGATAAAACCTGAGAAATAAGTATGCACTTTCTGTTGTAGACACATATTCCAAGGTACCCCTAAAAGAACCTAGGATAACAAAGGGCATTAACTTGCTTAGAACTAGGACTTGGGTTTTGTATTTTCACACAAGCCACCACTGTTTCAGAGTAAAGTAGTGGTCTATGAAGACTATTTTCTAGCAGATATAATCTTCTGTATAACAGTCTGGGTAAACTCTCAAGGCTGGGGCAAAGTCACAGCAGGACTAGTGAAGGGAGGGAAGAATAATGAAGAAACATTCGTTCACATCAAAGCCAAATCAATGCGAATAATTTTTTATTTTGTCACCCCAACTGCTAAAGCAAAACATTCTAAGGAAACAGAATTTGTCCCATTGCTCAACTGGGAACAGTGTGGGCAGGGATGAAAATCTGGTTCTTATAAAAGGACATCTTCAGCTTCTTAAGACCTAATACATAGTCTGAATATTTAAGATACATAAATAGCATTATATATCTCTTTTGTTCTCTTAATAAAAATACACCCTACAGAAAAAGTTCTTTCTTTTTTTACTTTTCTATTCCTCTTTAAGTTACCTTCATAAATTTCTACATCCCACAAGTTGAAATTCATCTCTGGGATTTCTCTATTTTTTTTTCTCTAACTGGGGAAAATGTCTTAATTCGCCCCTTCTCATTCCTGCCTTTGACTCCAAAAATTGTTGCTTTAATCTTGGAATATGGAGTTAATATAAACTTAGGGAGAAAATGAGAAAGGATTTGGCAGTTTGAAGGACATAAAATATGGAGAATATGCTCAAACACCAATATTTCAAGATTAAATAGAAGCATGAATTCAAGAAACTCTTGGAGCGTGAAAACTCTAAACATGTCCTCAAGTAACGTGACTCAAATATCTTTATGTATCTGATTCCATTTTGTATTTCTATGCTTATTTGGTCTTTCCTCTCTCACCTACATCTAAGTTATGTCATCCTGTTGAATTTCATATATCCCTCTAGTTCATCTTAAATTCTATTTATATATGTAATACATCACCAACCAATTTGTGAGAAACCTTAATTACATTCTATTTACTGAAGAATCATCAATAGATATACTATAATTTTGAAATCACTTTCATATGCCATCTGCTGACAATGTTCTAGAGTTTTTTGAAAGTCATACCTTGTTAAAAGTCTAATTCATACAAACCAGATATCTAATAATAAGGAAAAGGCTTAATAAATTATGGTACATCAAGACTGTGAAATATTATGCTGCCATTAAAATTATAATTATGTAGTCTATTTTGAAACATAGAACTGTACAATATTTTTTGGAAAAATAATACATAAAAGATATGTATATTCTGATTACAATTATGATAAATATGTATTAGAGAAAGAATTAAAGGTAATATACAAAATGGTGAGGATATGCATTAAATATTTTTTAAAGTTATTTAATCTTGATACATTATCTTTAAATAAATTAAAAAAAATAATTTGTGAAACTTCTGAAGGAAAGTATAACCGATAAAAATGATCCTGAGCTTTACTGCGTATGCATTGAGTGTCATTGTTCTTAATACTGCTTGATAACACTGGGGAGTTTTCATTCTTGCTGTTTATAATATTCTAAGTTCATACAGAGAGATAATTATATCTGATTTTGCCTAGAACTATAAGTGTGATGTCAATGAATGATGAAAGTAATGAGAGAAATAGTGGGCAAAATTAATTTATTTAGTCAAGAACTATCTATTGACACACTTATCATGTACCAGACTCTGCTGGTACCATGACAGACACAGTCCCTCTCCTCATAAAGTGTATAGTCTAGCCAGGAAGACACATTGATCTCAGGTAGATTTGTCACGTTTACATCTCAACTCTACAGCTTTTTTTTCATAAAACTGTAGAGACGTTTAGGTTTTAAGAGCTTGATGGACATTTGACATGCTTTACTGTCTGGCATCCATGACTCTGATTCTCCCCTACTTATGAGGACTTGGTAGGAGGATAAAGTCGTAAGCCTCTCTTCCAGTATAGAAGTGAAGGGTTTGGGATGTATCTGCGGAGGTGAGCATGAGCCCTAAGCTTAGTCAATCAGGCATGCTCCCCGGGACTCTAACTCTTTTTTTTTTAGTATATGTGCTGTTGAAGCGAGCACAAGACTCTAACTCTTGAGTGAAGACTTGGAGAGAGGGCTGGGTCACTCACTCTCAGAAACAAAGGCAGCAGCAGGCCTGGCTACCTGTCTTTGCAGGGAGACTGTTGCTACATCTTAGGATATTAGAGATCCCTTGTTTCTGCTCGCTCTAGAGCTTTCTTCTATTGATCCTATGAGTCACATTCCTGTCCTCTCACACTCCCCACCAACCCCCTTTTTCATCCAATAAATTCCTCTACTTTATCTTTGCCAGAGTTATTTCCTTTTTTTCTAATATGTATATTCTTACTGAGCTATAATGGAGATATAACACATTAATTTCAAATGTACAATATAATATTTTGACATATGTATACATCATAAAATGATCACCACAATAAGTCTAAGTTAACATCCATCACCACACAATTACAAATTGTTCTCTTGTGATGAGACTTTTAAGATTTATTCTCTTAGCAACTTTCAAGTATGCCATACAGTATTATTAACTATAGTCGGCATGTTGTACATTACATACCAGGACTTATTTATTTTATAACTGGAAGTTTGTACATTTTGACAATCTTCACCCATTTCACCCACTCCCACTCTCTACATCTCCCAACTACCAATCTATTCTATTTGTTTTTGTTTTTAGATTCCACAAATAACTGAGGTAATACAGTATTTGTTTTTCTCCGTCTAACTTTTATTAGCATATTGCCCTCGAGTTCCATCCATGTTGTCACAAATGGCAAGATTTCTTTCTTTTTGATGGCTAAATAATATTGCATATTATTTATGAAAATATATGTACATATTTTATATATATTATATATATATTTACAATTTCTTTATCTACTTACCCATCAATGAACACTTAGGTTGCTTTCATGTCTTGGCTATTGTAAATAATGCTGCAGTGAATGTGGGGGTATATGTAACTTTTCAAGTTTATGTTTTCATTTTATTCAGATAAATATCCAGAGGTGAAATTGCTAAATCATATGATAGTTCTAGTCTTAACTTTTTGAAGAATCTACAGACTGTTTTCTACAGTGGCTGCATCAATTTACATTCCTACCAGCAGTGTACAAGAGCTCCCTTTTCTTCACATCCTCACCAGTACTTGCTGTCTCTTGTCTTTTTCCAGAGTTGTTTTATGTTGTTTGCAGTTAAGAACTCTAACAGATATGAAGAGGAATTCCATCTATTTGGTTTAACATAGTGGTTAGGAATAAGGCAGACCTAGGGTCAAATTCTGCTTCAACTACTTAGAAATCTGAACAAGTCGCTAAAGCTATGAATGCTTCAGTTTCCTCATCTGAAATTGAAGAGAATGGTACCTCTCTCCTTAGTTGCCAAATGATAATAGTATTTAAGATACACAACAACAAGATTGAAACCCCCAAATTACCTTGTCAGAATCTCAGGGCAAAATAACTGGCTCCATAGTTTAGTATCAGAGCAACAGGACCAGCAAGAGCACAGGCCTCAGATTCTTTGCTCTAGGGACTTACAAATATCATTTCTCACCTCAATAAATATCTCACTGAGGGAACAGTGCATTCAGCCTGTTTAGGAAAAACACCCAGATTCAGTTTTGTAAAGGGTAAATGATATTAATGTTCTCTTTAAGCCTGTGGAGGTAGTTTAGACCCATTTATAATTAGTCTGAATTAGCATAACTCCCTGGGGTGTTATTACTGCTCAGTTCACTTTGTATCTTATGACTGAGAAACTGAGACCCTAAAAAACACGTTATTAATTCTTCTATGGACTTGGCCAACCAAAGAAGGGCAGGTTCCTAAAAATTATAATCTAATTGCTTTGAAAACAGGAGCTTTGTTTACAAAAATTAGAATATGATAGCTGAGACTCACTTTGAGGCCAGCATCTCATTTCACCACACACCTTAGGCTAGTGTTTCAATGTGTTTTATATACACTAATGAAAACATTATGAATGATTTAATTTTGCAAGATAATTTTATGTAATAAGTAAACAATCATGTTGATCTTCATTTTTCACTTTTTAACTTGAACTCTCAGGAAATGTTTCAAGGAAAGAAAAAAGATTTGCATATCTACTCCAAATGTACTCAGTATTCGAACATCAATAATAATCACCAAACAAAGGAATTAATTAAGCAAGTCACCCTAAAACATAGTGGCTTTTAAAACATAATCGTTATTTGTCTTTCATGGTTTCCATGGGTTTTGAATTTGGGAGTGGTCCATCTGTGTGGTTCTGTCTCCCTCCAAGTTTGTTGCCAATTTTTGGCCAGGCTCACAGTCATCTGGTGACTTGATCTCCAGGTAGCCCCCTCACAATGAATGACAAGTAGGTACCAGCTGTTGGCTGGGAGGGCCTCAGTTCTTCTCCACTTGCTCCTCTCTACAGCACGTTGTCACACACGGTGAGTCACATGGCTTGGTGATTGGTTTCCCCCAGAGCTAGCAAGTCAAGAGTCTAGCTGTTTTGGACCCTCACCCCAGGGAAATTCAGCAATTTCTGGAGACATTTTTGATTTTACTCTTGATCAGGAGGTGCTTTTAATATCTAATGGGTAGAGGCCATGAATGCTACTTAACATCTTTCAGTGCACAGAACAGCCACCCACAACAAAGAATTATCTAGTCTAAATTGTTAATAGTGCTGCTGTTGAGAACCCCTGGGTATAGGTGGAAGCTGCAATACCTTTTATGACCAAACCCCCAAATTTAGACACTGTCATTTTCACCATATTCTATTGGTCACGCAGAGTAGCCCCAATTCCCTGTGGTAGGGGGTTGCACAAGGGTGTGAATACTGGGAGCCATCTTGGAGATTATTTAACATAGCACCCAAGTCTTCAAAGTGGTAGTGTTTGTGTGATAGGACTATGAGTGACTTTCTCTCCCTTTCTGCTTGTTTATATTTTCTGAATTTTCCAGAATAAGAATTTACATTTATATCATAATAGATACACATAACTTTTATATAATATAAAATAAACATTAAAAACAATGTATTAACTCTATTTAACAGTGCCTAATGCTTTGTGAGATATTATCCACTGAGAATTGTTGAGTCATTGGCCTCAAATAAATTACAATCTAACTAGAGACCACTGTTTCTTGGAAGCAAAGACTATTTGGGTTCTAACAGCTTACCTTGGTATACATTTTCTCTCTAAATCTTATCTCCCTATTTCGACACTTCAAGTAAGACTAAACTACCAAGCAACACTTATAGAAACTTAGATGACATTATCCACCTATTCCCTCTTATCTCAAAAGGTTATTCAGACTGTCTTTTGACTCAAAAGATAAATTCTCTTCCTCTTGCAAAGTTGGTTGGTTGTCCATTGGCGGTGCACTGGGTCTTCCCTTCTCTGGGGCCGAGCCTCATTAGTCATCTTCCATGCTCTGGTTATCTTCAACCTCTCCCTCATTGTTGTCTCTTTCATTTCAGCTTATAAATACACTTAAATCTTTCCATTCTTTAAAATTAAAAGAAAAAGGTATGCGATATCTTCCATCTCTCCCATATCCACCACTAGCTATTGTTCAATTTCTTTCTAAATTTCTTAAAAGTGATATCTGTATTTACTGCCTCCACTTTTTCAACTCCCAAACTTCTTCTCCTCACCAAGGTCAACAGGCTGCTAAAGGCAAAGATTTTCTGCCCAGTATGTCAGAGACTAGGTCCCACTGATTTGCATTAGAATCATCTGGACTTTTAGAGAACTAAATCTCCTAGGGTAGGGACCTGGCAAGACCCTACAGAGCTTCCTGTCACTCTTGCTCACACAGTCCCAAGCTTGTCCTTCAACATGGGCCTCTTAGCTGAGATGCCTCTCCTTTCCACGAATTGTATTTTAGTACCTCTTTCAAAGGCAGAACTAGGTCTGACTTTTAACAGATTCTCATACAAAATGAGAAAGGAAAAAGGAAGTACAAACACATGTTTTGTCCTAAAGAAAATTTTTAAAGTTTATCTCATTTCCTTCCCCACCTCTGGTCCTGATAGCTCCTTACAATTGAAATTGAAATTAGTCTTGGTTTTTTTCAGACTTTCAGTATGAATGTGATGGTGGAGAAGATTTGAATGTCTATTGAATAACACAGATCAGAATGACTTCTCTAAAATTTGGCACAGGGAAAGTGTTGAGAGAGGGAAATGATTATGCAAAAACATAAGTAGAGTTAGAAGATTAAAGTGTATATCTCTAACTCTGTCACTTCATACCCTGCAGCCTCAGATTTTATCAGTGACATTAGGTGGTTGATACAGTTAGAAATGTGCTGTCTTGAAAACCATAACTTCTTTATAAAAGCAAAACTAAACAAATGTGTCCAACCAAACCAACATCCTTACTTCCTGGTTAAATATTTGCATTTCTTAAATCTGAAGGTTGTAGACAGAGTCCTGGGCTGCAGTTACCATGGAGACATACAGTGTGCAGGAGCTAGATGGCCAATCAGTATTGAGCCTGAGGTCAGCATCATCAGGAAAACACAGACTATTCTCCAGGAAGGAATTCTTGGTAACTTTGACAGTACTCTCAGGCCGTGTCCCTGTCGAAGTCTCCTGTGATTCTGGGCAGGCAGAATGTTGGTGGTTCTGGGCTCCATTTCCTTCCTCAAACAGTCTTTTCCAATCTATCCCTTTTTCTCCATCAGGCCCCACTCCTGATCCCACAGCCTGGCCCTCTGGTGACAGGAAAGAGGAAAAATCCCTGTATTACAGCTCTAATCAGATACAAACATCCTTTCTGGAGAAGATATTGCTTTGCACTGGCTTTCAAAGGCAGCCCCAGCCCTTGGTTCCTAGGCATCCATAAGAACAAGGAGGGAGTTGATCTAGTGTCACCTTATCTCACCCAGGTAAAAACCCCAAACAGCCCACTTGCTGCCTTGTTGAATACACTCAATCAAAGCCACACAAAGGCCCACTTTGAATGACATTTTGTTCTTCCATGTCAGCCTTCTGATGTGTGCCATAAAAATGGCTCAGAGGATCTTTGTGTCCTTATTTCCTCTTGTTGAAGGGTGCCTCATGATAGAGAGAGTGGGTAAAGCTGCCTTTACATTTGGGGTGGTGTTTAGAGGCATTTAAAAATGGTTGGAGTGATTGGAGGAGAAACATTATGCAGTTTATTATGTCATTAACAATAAAGAATGGAGAGATGCCATTTCTGAGCGGGGAGGTGCTCTGTCCTTTGCAGGTGGACTGGGTACAAGTCTCAGCCATCACACCAGGTTTTGAATCAGCTCTTGGAAAAAGCAAAGGAAGTATGGCAGAGTGGGGGTGGGTTTTAATCCTCTTTAAAGAAATAATCAGAATGACATTGTATGTGCATAAGAGTAAACTGGATAGGAAGGAGAGAGCAGTTTTATAATTGAAAAAACTTTCCTCCCTTGCTGCATCCTTCCACCCCCAAATTGAAATTGATTTCTTTCCCCTCTCCTCAATAAAATTAGTTGAATCCAGAAGAACTTCCATTTCATAATTATTAGGAAGAGTTCCAGAGCTTTCTGTTTGCAAGTTTAAGACAGCTTTGCCTCAGGGTTGGGTGCACTGTGAGTACAAATGATGTTTTAATAGTTCAAGAGAGAAATTTAACCCCATCATTACTTGATTTGCAGATACTTTGCTACTTTCCCCACTTCTAAAAAAAATTAGTGTTTAGATTAGTAGACCTTCAACTTTTTAAAAAGTAGAAAAAGATTTTAAGCCTTTTCCCAGGATATACAAATGCGCCTCTAAATTACCACATACAAATGCATAGAGAGACTATCCCCAAAGAGAGAAACTTTATTTCAAAGCAATCATAAAAAAATTAAAAAGAGATCTGTATTTTCTTTGCTTTGGCTCATCATTACTGAGGACACTAATTTTAAAAATCTAGTACACCAAAAAATTGTATCTTCTAAATGTTTATAATAATGTATTTTGAAAACATATAAGGAGTGTACATATAATTTTAAGTGAATAAAAAGGAAGAAATTAAAAGTATTTTGTGGGATGTTTTTAAAGACAACATGGGGAAATGCTTCAATATAATAGTAAATTTAACAAGCAGATTCCAAAATTGCATATACGGTTTATGATTAAAATATATATCAAGTATACATACACACCCACATGCTTGGGAAAGATGGCTAAAAGAAAAAAATGTCAAAATAATTATAGTGGTCTTCTCTTATTATGATTGTGAGTTATTTATTTCCTTTTTTTGTATTTAAAAAATTTTTACAATAAGCTTGTATCGCATTTATAATATAAAAGATAGAACAATAAATATCATTTAAAAATTATATACAAGCTCTAGAGAACACAAATGAATACAGGTTAAACAACATTCCAGGACAGTAAGGTTAAAGTTTTTAGATTTTTTTTTCATTAGGTACCCATGACTTCACTAATTTTTCTTGCTCTGTGAATTTACCTAATTTACACTCCAGCAATGCCCCTGCTTTTCTCTGTCCTGCATGGGGCAGCAGGTCCCCAGCAGTCTTGAAGTTATTCAAGCTCCATAAACCCACAAATAAGCATGCCCCATTTGTAACTGTGGATGTTAGACACAGCCCATTAGGAGAAGTAAGATGATGCTATAGCATTTCACCCAGGGAAGAATAAAGAAAGAATAAAAAGCCATGGACTTTTCTAAAATAGCAAAGAACATTTGTTCTTTAGATTCACAAGGCTGGGTAGACATTTCTAAGAACAAAGCCCTTTGCCATCCTTTCTGGACCATATTTGTTTCTTCTAGACAGAATCTCTTTTCCAGTGTTGGAATAGGAACCCCTTTTCCGACTATGTTCACACCTCTGGACAGAGATCTCTGTAGTGGTCAATCTGCTAGCTATTGGTGTCGGGCGGTGAGGTCAGCCAGACTCTGTGAAGTTGGCCTTCTCAGGACAAGTCAAAGGGTTCAGGACAGAGACTCAAGTACAAACTTGAGGGCAGGTATGGAACTAATAGGGTCCTAGAGTACCATGTTGGGTTCCTGAAACCAGTGACTTCCTAAAAACCACACTTTCAGTAGTTCTGCAAGAAAGACTTGTCTGAAAAGAATATAGTCTTTCCTCTGCCATCATCTATTCTCCTTCTGCTTTATATCTGGACAGTCGAGACTCACCGAACTCTGTTTTCTTACTCTACATGTTTACCTCTTTACCTACATCCAGGAGGTGACTCTCCTTTGCAGAGGGTGTCTTCATGTATCCTCCCTATTTATAAAGTCTCACAGAGGAGATATAATGAATTTGGGCTGTTGATTAATTATAGTACACCTTACTGTATTATCTAAAAATGATACTCTAAAAATAATAATATCTAGAGTAAAGCATGTCAACCCTCATTATTCTAGAGAAATAGTGTGTTAGGATATTTTTTTGGTGGGAGGAGCTTGGCATAGGTGACTCTACTCATGTTCCTCAGTGTTGACTTCGAAGTTTGCTTGGGAGCATGTGGGTATATTTGCACAGAAGTCAGAGAGCTTTCTGAAAAGAGAGGGATTGAAATTCTGACCCTGTCATCTTTACGAAACATTTATTTTGAATTGCGCTGTTTTTAAATCTAATCAACTATCAATTGTCTAAATCATAACAATTGACTGGAACCTATAAAAAAGTTTACAGCCTCACTGCTTTGGGTATTCTTTTTCTCTTTCTCATGTAGCAGAGTGTCTTCTCTTTCAAGGAGGACAAACTGTGGAGAGATAAGTCCTAACCTGACAGTTGGGAAGGTCTATTTATTTAACATAAATGGTCTGGTTCCATTTTGTTTTATTAATTACTCTTCAGTTTGCCAATTTAAAAAAATATAGGTGTCCCTTGGTATCTGTGGGGGATTGGTTCCAGTGTCCCTGTGGGTATCAAAATTTGATAACTCCAGTCCCTTATATAAAATGGTGTATACCTTCATAGAACCCATACACATTCTCCTGCATAATATAAAGCCTCTCTAGATTACTTGTAATACCTAATACAATGTAAGTGCTATGTAAATTGTTGTTACACTGTATTGTTGCAAGAAAAAAGTCTGTACATGTTCAGTACTGACACAACCATGGTAGACCTAACTACATAGTACACATCAGCAACAATGTAACATTTTTTTCCCCAAATATTTTCCATTCTTGATTGGTCAAATCCATGATGCAGAATTCATGGATATAGAAGGCCTACTGTAATCAGACTCTGATGATATATCTTAAAATCTCTAACA
The DNA here is from genome assembly GCF_000325575.1 of Pteropus alecto. Taxonomy (NCBI): domain Eukaryota; kingdom Metazoa; phylum Chordata; class Mammalia; order Chiroptera; family Pteropodidae; genus Pteropus; species Pteropus alecto. Next base: position 16,649,870 of record NW_006434369.1, read on the forward strand.
TCCTCCCTGAATATCAGGTTTTTGTTACTTAAAATACTTCTGCAGTTTTTTAAAAAATACAGTCTAAATTTAACATTTTATATTTTAATAGAAAATATATTTACATGGTTTAAAATTCAAAAGGTATAAGTGGCTATTCTATGAAAAATCTTTTTCCCACTTTTATCTCCTAGTTGTTCTCTTCTATTCTCCAGAGCCAAACAGTAGTTTCTAGAATATTCAGTATTCTTTCAGAGATATTCTAAGTGCAACATATATGAGCAAATACATGCATTATTGTCCCTCTGTCCTCTCCTACACAAACAGTGACGTACAATACATATTGTTTTTCAACTTGGGATTTTTTCCCCCATTTAAAAACATATCTTGGAGCAGAACAGCAGTGTGAGCAGCTTGAGGAACCCTCCCCCACCCACCACCACCCAGACACCTATTTGACTGGTCAAAATTATGAAAGACAAACATTCAAATTCTTGGGAAATTGATCAATGTGCTTACAACAAATTGAGAAGCACATATTTAGCAAAACCTACAGAAACGCAGTAAGAACAGTGGGAGGCTGTGGAATTTGGCCACGGAGCTGAACTAATTACCCCACAGTTCTGTGTTGTAGAAAAGCTACTCCAGTGGGATTTGGCAGTTCCCATATCCCTCAGCTCCTTGAGGCAAAAGAATTATTCCCAGTGGATTCAGCTTTGGCAAATCACATCTCCCAATTCAGTTCCCAATCCCCAACCCCTTGCTGTGGGCTGTGGAAAATCTATATTGCTCTGTGGTGGAGCTAGACAGTGGCACCAGTTCCCAATTCCCTGCCCCACTGCAACACACACAGCTCCTGCTCTACTGAGGATCCAGGTGGTACAGCTGGTGAAGAGTGAGTTCCCCATCCCCTTGCCTCTCTGATTCCTGATCAAAAGCACAGATATTCTCCTCATGGAAGGGTTGGAATGAGCCTCAAGACAAGCAATAGGATTGATTAAGGGTTTTACTTTTATGAGATCAGACTGTGGAGCAATTTATGCCTCAGGTCATTATTTTAAAAAATGAAGCAATCAAATAGAAATTAGTGGAGGCTAACAACTGGGTGTGATACAAATAGAGGCAGGCTAGCCAAAAGCTTAATGAGGAGATCAAGGAAAAAGACAGTCAAAGAGAGCCCCACTAAATTCACAGACATCCCTGGTGGTCAGGAGCTCTGTGTGCATTTCCAAAGCTGAGACCTCCAAAGAGTGGATGGAGAGAGAATTTCTGAGCTACTAGTCCCTGGAGAAATGTGGGGACAAATTTATAAACTCCCTCAACAGTGAAAGTAATCTCCAAGTCACTCACAGAACCAATGGTAAAAGATAAAAAGCCTTACTGGTTGAAGAGACTTAAACACAACATCTGACCAATTGGAGGCTGATTGATAAGCTATGCTGACCCAGGAGTGACTCGTAGGAAACCAGTCTTAAAATTGAGGGAAAAAAAGCTTGAGCAGAGATACCAGAGGCTGCACAATGCAAGGAAAATAGACTTCACCGAACTAGTCAAACCAAGTCACTAAACAAATAAACAACAACAATAACAATCCCCAGGAGTGGGGGAATTAGTATCCAGAATTGCTATAATATGTAATCTAAAATGTCTAGTTTTCAACAAAAATTATGAGATGTGTGAAAAAACAAAAAAACTCCCAAAAACCCAAACAGGAAATTGTTATCCATGCATTGATACACAGGAGAAAAAAACAGGCAATAAAAACTGCCTTTAAGGGGCCCAGATATTGGACTTTTCAGACAAAAACTTTAATGCAGCTATTATAAATATATTCAAAGAACAGGAAAACACTGTCTAAAGAACTAAAGAAAGGTATGACGACAATGTCTCATCAAGTAAAAATAATAAGGAGATAGAAGTTACAAAATAGAACCAAATGGAAATTCTATAGTTGAAAATTATAATAACTAAAAATTTTAAAAAATGACTAGAGGGATTCAGTAACAGATTTGGGATGGCAGAAGAAAAAATAAGCAAACTGGAAGTTAAATACATAGAAATTACACCATAGGAAGAACAAAGAGAAAAGAAAATGAAAAAGAAATTGAATCTCAGAGAAATGTAGGACATCATTAGACACATCAATATATACATAATGAGTGTACCAAAAAGAAAGGAGAACAAGAAAAGGACAGAAAAAAAAATTCAAAAAAATAATGGCTAAAACTTTCCAAATTTGTTGAAAAGAATTACTCTATGCATCCAAGCAGCTCAATTAATTCTAAGTAGGATTAAATGTTAGAGAGCCACATCCAGGCACATCATAGTTAAAATGTTGAAAGCCAAAAATGAAGACAATATTGAAAGTTACAAGAGTAAAATGACACTTCATATGCAAGAGAACCTTGATAAGATTAATTGACTTAATCATCAATAAATTGATTTCTCATCAAAAACAATAGAGGTCGTATCTAATATGATGAAGAAAATACTGTGAATCAAAAATCTTATGTTTAGAAAAACTATCTTTTAAAAATGAAGGTGAAAAAAAGACATTCCCAGATAAACTAAAAAGTGAGAGAATTTATTGCTTTGAAAAAGAAGAAAAGTTGGAAGGCATATACTTCTCTATTTCAATACTTACTACGAAGCAACTGTAATGAAGACTGTGTAGTTCTGGTATAACGATAGACATATAGATCAATAGAATAAAATCGAGAGTCCAGAAATAAACCCATGTATTTATGATCAAATGATTTTTGTCACTTTGATGCCAAGACTATCAAATGGGAAAAGAATAGTCTTTCAACAAATGGTACCGGGACAACTAGATAGCTACATACAAAAGAATAAAGTTGGGCCCTTACCTCACACCATATGTAAAAATTAACCCAAAACACTGCCCTAACTAAATACACTCAGTACCTTGTGATCCCTGAGGCCTGTGAAAGAGCATTTCAAGTTTCTGCTGGAGGTCTGAATGAATACACACACATACACCATGTACATGTGCACACATACATATACACACATGTATAAAACATAAATGTATGAATATGAATACATATGAATAAAAGTAAATAAATATATATGTTACTTTTTAAAAAGTATGAATTTCCAGCACAGATCGATTTTTCTTCATCTTTCTCCACCCCAATACCATCTGTTATAACATTTACTTGGTAAAACTATATGGGTCCATATGAAATGCCTTTCCTTGCTGCAGTCCTCCAGGTAGGAATGCAGAAATCCTGTTTCTCATGCTGAGGAATCATGAAAAACACAAATGAGACCCTGGCCCTGAGACTCTCTGTGATGGCTTTCAGTTCAATATAGTGGCACCTGCTTGTGTTAGGCTAGTTGAAGTTCTCTTTTGTTTATCTATCAATATATTCCTAAATGACTCAATTAATTAGGGTTTTTGAAGAAGATGGGAGACCTTGTGATGATCCCCAAGAGCTCATCTGTACAAAGGCTTTCTCCTGTGTGATTTTAAAAAATGGACAGTCTGCACCTTGACTCTATGTAAGAGCATTTTTGCCCTTATTACATGACAATTGTTTTGTCTACTCCAAAATCAACTGAAAATAAACCAAGAGCTTTCCAATTGGCAAAAGGAAGGAACACAATAATCCAATGAGTGAACGCAGGAGGTAGAAGAGAGAAAGCAAGGCTCTTTAAAAGTTATGACTTCAGGCCTAAAACTGATGGACTCCTCTTAGTGTCTAATGTCAACATCAGAGAAACCTTTATCCTCTTGATGTGTTTTCATGGGTCATTAGAGAGCTCACCCAATAATAATGCTGGTAAGTCTAGTGATCTTTATATCACACCAATGCCCTTAAGAGGGTAGGAAGGAGGCTGGGCATCAGAGTTCTTAGGTTCCAATACTGGTTTTGACACTAACTAGCTCTGTGATGGTGGGCAAATCACTTCCCTACTGTGGGCTTCATTCTTACTTTGTAACACTAGAGTTGTATTAGCTCTGGGGTTCCCAGACATTGAGATCCAGGGACAATAGGGACTTCCATAGTGTAATTGATTTTTTATGGTGGCCAAATAAAGCTATTGAAGAAAAAAGCTTAGCATCCACAATGACTATAATTTCATTATAAAGAACATTTGACATACTCCCCATCCCCTGCCCCCAATTAGAAAAAGTACAGTCTCAGTGTAAGTATTCTTTTAAACTAAGTTTAAAACTTAACTCAATGTTTCATTTCTCTACGGACCTTCAAAAACCCCATGGAGCAGCATTTGGAAACCGGAGGCTGGCTTTCCAGGATCCCTTTCACTCTGATATCCCAGGACTTTCTCATAGTATATATATCTGTGGCAATATTGGCACTCAGAACTTTCCGGTACCTTAGGGTCTCCTCAAGCGAACTGTGCGGAACAAGCCTCAGGAAGCAGCTTGGACAAGGCTGCCTAGCCCTTCCCTCAGGGTGCCATTCCATGCCTGAGCCTCCAGGATTCACTCAGCTGCCAGCTCATACCAGATACGTTATTAATTGGTAATGGTACCAAGCATTACTGTTCCAAGTTTTCCCATTTTATTAGGAAAGTAAGACTCCTTAAAAGTTAAATTGAAGGTAGTTCCAGAAGGTTGAAATACCTAGTCAAGTGCACCTAAAGTGCACTTCTTCCTATTTATATGCCTCACCACCTCTCTGCCCTGCTCGATGCTGTACAGTGCTAGGCCTCGGGAATAATTTACCACCCCTGGCTTAGAATCCTTCCCTGGGTTCTGTGGCTTAAACCCCCTCAGCCACTGGCCAGTGCTATGGATTGATCTATGTTCATCCTAAAATTCATATGCTGAAGCCCCAACCCCCCACATGATGGTATTTGGAGATTGGACCTATGGGAAATAATTAAGGTTAGATGAGATCGTGAGGGTGGATCCTTCATGATGAGATTAGTGCTCTTGAAAAAGAGACACCAGAATATACTAGCTTTCTAGATTTCTCTTTCTCATTCTCTCTCTCCCTCCCCTCTCCTTTCTCTTTCCCACTCCACACAGTCAAAGAAGAGGTCATGTGAGGATATAAAAGAGGTAATAGCCACCTAAAGCCAGAAAGAGCTTCTCAACAGGAATCAAATTTGCCAGCACCTGATCTTGGACTTCCCAGACTCCAGAACTGTGAGAAATAAATGTCTATTGTTTAAACCACCCGGTCTGTGGTGGATGTGACAGCCCAAGCAGACTAAGGTACCCAGGCTCCTTAGAGTTTGTTTCCTGCTTAGCTAACTCTCCAACTCCACCTCCTGCGAATTACCCCTAAGTCAGGTTGCAACGTTCACAACCCCTATGTCTCTCTTCACAACTTTCTCTTCACTGGGCTGACTCTCACACATTGTTCATATTTCTCTTTCAATTTAAAGCCCTCTGGGAAGCCTCCCTGGCTGTCTAAGCTGGGCGTATTGCCTCTCCAGGATGCTCCCATGCACACTGCCTCTCTACTTTGCTCATTAAAGGGCAAGGCCTGCATCTTGCTCAATGTCATTTCAACAAAGTGCCTGGCACATGGGAGGTACTCAGTAGCTACTTGATTATTGAGTGGGTAAATAAATGTGCTAATCTAAGCAAAGCAACATCTTGTGGTGGGAGTTTGGAGACTTGAAAGAAGGAGCTATGCTATGGCTTGACATTCTTCTCTTTCTTGGCTTGGTGCTCCTCAGATCTCCTTGAGCAGGGATTCTTGGGCTTCCACAAGGTCTGAAAATTGGATCTGTCACATTCTGGGCACCAGTAAGAACTAGGGATTTTGAGCCTGGACAAGAATCTTGAGTGTGAGTGTGTGTGTGTGTGTGTGTGTGTGTGTGTGTGTGTGTGTGTGTGTAAACCACGAGCATAATAACTATTTTCAGAAATTCTGAACTTTGCCTTGTAATTGGAGCAGAAATTCTACTTCACAGAAGCCAGAACTTTAAAATAAAAGGGAGGTATTTTCTACTCCACCCCCAGAAGGAACAACTTTCTACAACCAGTCTGAGGATTCGAGGTGCATATTAACTGAAACTTGCTGTATGTCAGTGCTTCCTAAGGAAGGGCACTGCAGTAGCCACATGAGGAAACTTTGACTCAGGCTGAGTGTCAGCTAGAACTTGCAGGAGAGGCACATCTTAGTGGCTCCCTGGTTGCCCACTAGAACACCAAGATCAAAGTCTAGGACTCAGCACGGGGACATCCAAAACCCTCAAGCAATGTCCCCAGGGACTAGTGTCTCCCTGCTTGTTTCTCAGACTTTCCTCTGTGTCAGCTTCACGTCAAGATGGCCGTCTCCATGTGAGACCTCTGAAAGCTTTGGACACATCATTCTATAAGTTGTGACCCCAGAAGAGAGTTTCTATTTGCCAGTTATTCCCAGAAAATTCCCAGTTTTCATCTGCTTTCCCTAGCCCAGGTCATTCTCGTTCCTGAACCAACTATGATGACCAGGAAGATGACAAAGCCGATTGCTAGGTCCAAGGGATGGTATAGCTGTACCTGAGCCACTCAGAGTAAGAGTAGGAATGACAGAGTGGTCCCCCAAAAGGAAATTGAGGGAATATAATTTTTTCTTTTTTTTGCCTGGCAGGAAAAATAGCATTGCAATGCCAGAGAGTTACTTACAGTCATCAAAATGGTTGAACCACCAACCTAAATCCAGGGCTTTGTACAAAAATGAAGACAGTGGAGTGCAGCGGTTTAAATCCCAACTCAGTTCTTATTAGCTGTATAACTGAGGAAATTAAGCCTCTCTGTTTCTGATCTGTAAAGTGGGAGTAACAGAATCTGTCTACCAGGATCTTCATAAGGATCAAATTAGTTAAAATATCTGAAGAGCTTAGCACAGTTTATGGCATATAGTAAGTGCTTGCTGTTAGAATGGGTAGTCTGTTACAAGGTTTTACAATCTGAAAAATGAGCAGTTGGCCAATAATACATAGACTAATAAGAGGGGACGCTAAAATGCAGTGCTTCAGTCAGAACACAGACTTTATCTTGGAGGTGGCACTATGACGAGTGTGACCCTGTAGTGTTAGGTTGGGGTCAGAAGCAAGGTGGAAGGGAGATAGGCTGTGTCTTTTGTTCTGTGGAGCCTTAGTATAACCTGAGGTGGTAATAATTTTCCCCTGAATTCATTTGGATGGGAGTCTCCAAAATGATGGCTCATACATCCTGTCTACTTCAGTCATGAATTCCACCCAGAAAAATGGGCCCAACTGAGGTCTGAGCATGTGTACTTATTATGGTTAGGATATCTTAAATTTCATTTTTGTCCAAGTTAATTAACCAAGCAGTTTCTGTGGTCCAAGCACTCTGGGAAGACAAGAATAATAAAGCCTTGACTCCTGGACTCAGACTTTACAAAGGAAAACATGGAAGTTATAGGGGGGAAAGCATAGTGCAGTACAAAATATATGACAAAAACAAATTGTTCTTGAAAATTAGGGGGTTGGGGAGAACATATATCTGGGTAAAAATCTCATGGAGAGAAGACTGTGAAATTAGATGACTCAACAATGGAGAGGTCTCTCCCTTTGAGAAGGAGCCCTCTTTAATGGGGCAGAGCAGAGCAGCTTGAGCATGAAGAGGAAGTAAGGGATGAGAAGAGGGAGGGAAGCTGGTTTCAGCCACTGTTCTATGGAGGATCTAGGATGGTGTTCCTGGGTTTGATGTGACTACTCCTATGCTTGAGTTTCTGCTAAATGCATTCAGTGTAATAGTCAAGAAAGCAAACTATAAGACTATGAAGCAATGCCTATAACATTTTGACATAAAGTGATTTCCAGCTACCAAACTTTCAATCACATAAAAAGGTAAAATGACAATTTTAGATATTCAAGCTCTAAAAACAAATACTTCTCAAATATCCTTAATAATAAACAATGGGAGGATGTACTCCATCAAAAAGAGGAAGTAAGAAGACCCCAAATTCAGGAAACATGGACTAACATACAAGGGAGATGGAGAGAATTACCAGAATAATGGTGAAGGAAAATTACAGAAGGTCTCTGTGGTTTCACCACAGAGAGAAACCAACCCATACTGAAGCAGGTTGGAAGGCTGCAAGAGATCTGTTTTCAAGAGGCTGAAATTATTAGGATGCTCAATACTTCTAAATATTGAGGATGGGGAACTTCTGGTTTCTAGTCAGGCATATAAGGAGCTTAGAAGTTGTCACTCCATCCAAACAACAAGTAAAAAGTCAAACAAACTGAAAAATCAACAACTCTTCTTATAATGGTTAGAGAAATAAGCAAACTTCCTCCCTCCACATTGGAGAGACAGACACTTGGATACAGAGCATCTTAATTTACCACAGCAGAAACTCATGAACAGAAATCTCAGAAGGAATCAGCGCTGGGACATGGAAACCTAAATCGTATACATATTGCTGGAGGCTCAGCATGGACAACTCTGAGACATAAAATCTCCAAGAAACCCAGCCATGGTGGGAGCATAATTTTGTGAATTTTACCTCCAGGAACTCGACCAATTTCCCACAGTTAATATCAGAGAAAAAATCCTTTCTTGCTTCCAGAGTGGAGAGGGAAAAGAAACCATTTTGAACTCCACCAGTGCACCTTGTTCTAGGGTACTGTCAGTGCCTAACTGACCTGGCAGAAGAAAAATATAGGCATATCTCCTTTTATTGCACTTCACTTTATTGCACTTCACTGCTGTTATGTGTTTTATAAATTGATGGCAAGACTATCCAGCAGCAAAAAGATTACAACTTGCTTTATTACAGTGGTCTGGAACCGAACTCACAATATTTCAGAGGTATGCATGTAATCAACTCCAGTCAGCTGTAGCCTTCCACATGGAGAAGGAACATACCCAACTCCAGTCCACTCTAGTCATCCTGTTCCACCTAAGTGGGAAAGTGTAAAAAACTGAGACACTTCTGAAGTTCACAGTTCAGGGGCACAGTTTCACGAAAAGACATCTATCTGGTGTATCATGTCTGACTATTAAGAAAAAATTACAAGAACACATCAGAACCGGACATGACAAGGATGTTAGAATTATCTAATTGAGAATTTAAATATGCTAAGGGCTCTAAAGGATAAAGTAGACAGCATGTGAGAAGCGATGGTCAATACAAGCAGAGAAATAGAAATCCTAATAAAGAACCCCACAAGAAATTCTAAAAGAAATGAAGAATACCTTTGATAGGCTTACTAGTAGATTGAACACTGCTGAGGAGTAAATCTCTAATCTTGATCTTTATTCTCAATAGAAACCTCCAAAACAGAAAAGCAAAGGGAACAAAGACCAAAATAGCCCAGGACTGTGGGACAATTATAAAAGGTGTAACATATGCATAATGGGAATACCAGAAGAGTAAGAAAGAGAGAAAGGAATGGAAGCAATATTTGACACAGTAATGACTGAGAATTTTCCCAAATTAATGCCAGACACCAAACCACAAATCCAGGAAGAAAGATAAATGCTTAAAAGAAACAAACACACAAAACAACAACAAAAATTCTACTTCTGGGCATGCCATTTTCAAAACACAGAATATCAAAGATTAAAAAGATAAAAAAAAAAAAAAAACAACAAACCAAATATTTGGAAGAGAGGGAAAAAGCACCATACCTATAGAGGAACAAAGACACAAATTACAGCTGACTTCTCAGAAACCTTGCAATCAAGAAGAGAGTGAAATGTTTAAAGCATTGAGAGAAAAAAACCCCACCAACCCAGAATTCTATACCCTACAAAACCATCCTTAAAGTGAAGAATAAACACCTTCTCAAACAAAAATTGGGGGAATTAGTTGTCAGTAGACCTGCCTTGAAAGAAATGTGAAAAGAAGTTCCTCAGAGGGAAGGAAAATTATATAGAACAGAAACTCAAATCTACACAAAGGAAGAGCATCAAAGAAAAAATAAGTAAAGGTAAAGTTAAAATTTTTATTTTTCTTATTCTTAATTGATGTAACAGATTGTTAGAGTGGATCAAAAAGCACAACCCAATTATTTGTTGTCTACAAGAAACCCACTTTAAATATAAAGACACATACAGATTAAAAGTAAAGGGTTGGAAAAAAATATACCATGCTAATCAATAGAAAGCAGGATTAGCAACATTAATTTCAGACAGAGCAGATTTCAAAGCAAGGAAAGTAATCAGGGATAAAGAATGGCATTATATAATGATAAAAGAGTCAATTCTTCAAGAAGACATAACAATCCTTAACATGTATGCACCAAACAACAGAGCATCAAATAGCTAAGGCAAAAACTGAGAGAACTGCAATAATGAATATATAAATCTACTATCATAGTTGGAATTGCATTTTACATAGTGTAGTGGTTATCATGCTTGCCTCATTATCATAGTTGGAGATTTCAATACCCCTTTACCATAAAATGAACAGAGCCAGAATGTAGATATTCAGCAATGACATAGTTTAACTCAAGACTCTGTCTTCAAGCTTTCATTGTAGCAGGGTGTGGCCAAGTAACCAAGTTCTGGAAAAAAAGATGTAAACCAAAGTATTATTTGTTGGTTTACAGGAATCCTGAAGACAAGGACATTTCATTTCTTTTGGACTTTCTCCCATCATGTTCCTTCTGTTTTGTTTGTTTGTTTGTTTGAGAGGGATGTGGATGTGATAGTTGGAACTGGAGCTATTGCCTTAAATTATGAGGTAACTGGCTATGGAGGCCATTTTGATGAAAGAACAAGATGGAAGTAGCCTGGGCCTTTGATGTTATGCAAATTTATCTCTAGGCTTTAATGAGTGAGAGAAATAGGTTTGCTTAAGCCACTGTCACTTCGGAGTTTTTGTCATGTGTGGTTGAACCTAAGGCTAAGTAACACCAAACCAATTAAGAAATAGATGCAGGAGTTAGATTGTGGTTAGCATGTCAATTTTTAAATTAAAGATGGGTTAGAGAATATGGCTTAGACCTGCAACCAAAGACAGGGGATTCTACTATCGGCACCATGTAAGTCTAGGTCTTGAACTAATATATTAGAAAGGCAGACTATGGAGCAGGTATGTAACCAGCCAGAAGTTTCTTAAATCTTAGTGTGCCTATGAATCACCAGGGGATCTTGTTGGAACACACATTCTGACTCGGAAGGTCTGGGGTGGGACTTGAGATTCTGCTCAGATTCTAATAAGCTGATGCTGTTGGACCCCATTGAAGTAAATCAGAGCCAAGAGATAAGGCCCCTGAACATGTCTTGGACCCTAACTTTGGTCCTGACCTTGCATGGAGTCTTAGGGAAGGAGTTAGTAAGAAGTTGAGAGAAGGCAACCTTAGTACATTTGTTCTCAAACCTGAGTGCACACTGACTATCTGGGGAGCTTCAAAACATGCTGATGGCTTCATCCCACCTTCTGAGATCCTGGTTCTTGGTGTGATCTGGGATTTGGGAGGTTTAAAAGTTTCTCAGATGATTCTAAGGGGCATCCAGGGAAGGTACCCACTGCCCTACAGGGCCAGTACTCAGTGGAAGTTCTCATTTATGGGTTGAAACAGGAACTCTGAGAATATCTTTCCTATGTTCCAAGCTGGGACTTGGGTAAGGTGAGCAAGGCATCTGGCTTGGCTGGTAAGGTAAGGGAGGGTGGGGTGGTAGAATCACTCAAAAATTCAGTAATCAAGATAAACATTTTAATACAATATTTTAAAAATCAAAATTAACACAAGGAAATCTACAGTGAATAAAAAATCAAAATTTTAAATAAGGATAGAATCTGTAATATCACTGTGCAGAACTATATTGGAGCTTGAGGCAAAAGCAAAAGCAGTATCCTGACCTACCCTTACCAACTTTCTGTTCTCCTAACCTCTGGGAGTAAACACCCTTCAATCTCCACTCCCTTGATCCTGGGAAAGTGATGGGCAGGTCAACCTCTGCCCTCAGATAGTTCTGCAATGGGTCATAGCAGTCTTTTAAATAAATTAACCAAGACGACGACAACGACAACAACAACAACAACAGACATTTATTGAGTTCTAAGTGCTTTACAAACATTAACTCATTTAATCCTCACACAATTTTATGAGGTAAGCTATTATTATCCCTATTTACAGGTGAGGAAACTGAGGCACAAAGTTTCCATTAGTTTGCCCAAAATTACACAGCAAGTTAAGAAGCTAGCTGAATTGGAAATCAAACGCAGGCCATCTGGCTCCAAAGTCCATGCTCATGATCACCAGTTCTAATACTGTGACTTATGTAGGAAATGTACCTCTTATTCTCATTTTTTGTCCCATACCATACCCAGTCATAGTTTCAATATAGTTCACCAGAGCCATATAATAAATCCACACAGTGACAATAATAATAATAATAATAATAATAAAATAATAATAATGTTAGCAATACCATGAACAAATTTGAATGAGAAACTTTGGTTTTTATTAAATTTCAGGGAGGAAATTAAGGTCACCAAATTAAACTGACAGTTACAGGACACAGTTTCCCATGCTGTCACTGTCCTGGGGTGGACAGGGGAATACCAAAGGGACAGAAGGGCTGCGTGGGGGGGGGGAGGGGCAGTAGGGGGGGGGA
>NW_006434369.1:16662416-16701285 GCF_000325575.1 Pteropus alecto
AGTAGGGGTGGGGCAGGGCAAGAGGTGTCATCGGATTGTGTACTTGTCCCACTTCTTCTCCGGGTCGTAGGGCTCCCAGCGGCTGGCGGGGAAGATGTGCTTGTTCTTCTCGTACCAGCTTCTCAGCACCACCTTGCCGGCGTGTGACTCGTCCTTCTCCATGGTGGCGTCGCTCAGCAGCCGCACGTCGTCATGCACGTCGAAGTTGAAGAGCGGCCCGCTCTTGCCTCGGGCCTTGGTGACGATGAAGTCATAGAAGGTGTGGTAGTGGGGCAGGATCAGGTCCTCCTTGATGTACATGAGCTGTTCCACGCTGGCTGCCCGCAGCTCGCGGAAGTCCTTGCGCAGGCCCTGCAGGGCTTTCTTGAGGAATTGCTGCACGGTGCCGCCCTTGTGGATGCGCACCATGCGCCGGTGCCCTGAGCCGTCCCAGTAGCTGAACGTGACCTCCATCTCCTCGCGCTTCACCTGCTCGCGCTTAGCCTCCCATTCCTGCCGCAGCTCCTCCCGCAGCCGGTTTTCCTCCTCCTCTCGGTCGCGGTCAGGCAGAAAACTCGTGTCCACGTCCGGATTCTTCCCTAGGTTTCTTTTCCTCTTGCTCATCACCTTCGATAACTGAGACTGCTCCTCTGCTGCTGAGCCGTCGGTGCCCTCGTCACCCTCGTCGAGCGTGAAGGACAAGCTAGAGATCTGGCGCTTCTGCTTCTGCTTGCGCTCCCTGTCGCGCAGCGCTTCCAGCTGCTGTCTACGCGCCTCCAGCTGCTCCTTCTTGGCCAGCTGCCTCTCGTGCTCCCTCACCAGGGCCTCCTGCTTGGCCTTCATGTCGTTCAGTGTCACCAGACCCACCGTGCTTGACTTCAGCTCGGCCTCCACAGCGTCGTAATGGGCCGAGAATTTCTTGTCCACCTTCGACTTCATGATGGTCTCCTCGGCGATGCGCTGCTTCAGCACCGCCATCTGCTCCTTCTGCTTTTCCCGTTTCTTGATCAGGTGCATGGCCCGGCCGGCCTCGCGCATGGTGCCCTTGTACTGAGCCATGCCTGCAGCTCCGCACGTCCAAAGCCACGCCTGCGAGTTTTGTGGCTAACTTGTAGATTCTGCATCAATGACGAAAAACACAGGAGTTAGATGGGGACCAAAATAACATCTTGACTAATGGTATAGATCAGTGCGTTCTAAAAAACTTTCTGCAGGGATGGAAATGTCCCGTAGCTATGCTAGCTTGGATGTAGCCATGTGAGGCTATTGAGCGCTTGAAATGTGGTTAGTGCCATCAAGGCACTGATTTAATTTTATTTGAATTAACTTAAATTTGATTAGCTACAGATGACTCGTGGCTCTCATACTGGACAGGGCAAGGCTAAGTTTTGGGAGCTACACATGGAGAGGGTTGGTCGACAGAGCAAACTCTTACCTGTCCAGATACCCCTATCTTGTCAAGCACAGACATGCAAAAGTCAGAGCACCAAGAAAGTAGGCCTGCAGTGAACTCGGGCCTGAATTCCGGTGTGTTGACCACAGGAAAACAGAGTCTGTGAGCAAAATGCACCCCCCTACCCCACAACCACCAAGGCTGGCTCTATCTCCTCAATCAGATACATGGCTCCTCCAAGGGACACAGCAAGTGAGGGGAGAAGAGTCAGACAGAATCATCTTCCAGTACTTCCCTAGAGGATAGTAATGTTAGCTAAGTCTCCATTAATATGTTACCGAGGGGACAGGGCCATGTTAGTGCTGTCCCTATCACTTGTTTAAGAATCATTTCTGTAATGAATACTTGTTGAGTCCATCTTGTACCCAATGCCATAGTGTTTAGAAACAGTGTGGATACAGCCCTGCTTGCTGTGGGAAACAAGGCATAGCGGGAACTGGAGCGGGCAGAGGAGATCTAAGTACAAAACTGCCTTTTTGGTGTTTCAGCCAAAGCAGAGTGAGGCATCCCCAACCATAATTGTATTGAACTCAGCTTGAGCCAACAGTCCATCTCATGCACTGCAGCTCTGTCATCATCTGGACCTTCATCCCGTGAGTGTCCAACCATCCCCCACCCTCCTAAACTTTTCCACAGTCCTCTGGAATGCAGCACCTCATTAGCATACTCTCCTAAATTCTCAGCCACCTCTCCAAACCTTCCCTTTGCCTTCTTGCCTAACAGTGGAACCTGGCTGTTCCCTGTGGAGATCATTTCTCCCTGCAGCTCCCTGAAGTAGAGGTGGTTTTCCTCTGATGTTTCACATCATCTCAAAGTCTAAAATCTAAACGTGTCATGAGTGTCTTTGCTCTTTCAAAAACATTTCTTCTATTTTCTATAAAACCCCTTTAAAGCTCATGTAGTTCCAGCACCACTGGCCCTGTTGTTGCTGTCATCTCTGAAATTCCCTGTCCTCTTGAAACCTTGAGGATTAGCACCTGGCTCAGCTGCCTTCCTCCTCCGTCCTCATCCACACAATTCAGCATGACCTACCCAACACTTTGACCTCCTCGCTTCTGATAATCTCTTCCCTTGCCACACCCTAGTCCTTATCACTAAATGCCCCATCTCCAAAATCTTAACTATCACTTCCTTTTCTTTCCACTTACTTACCTAGTGCCCCAAACTCCAGCTGTCCTCTGATAGCTTGAGCTCTTGCATTCAAAAACCCTATCTCCTCTCTATTATCATTACACCTTCATATGCTTACTCTCTCCTGACACATCAGAAATAGCACATATTCATAACTCTCATGCTCCTTTCCTTTCCCAGAAAAACCTGAATCCTGGTTAAACCCAGCCCCCGTCTTCTTCGTTCCTAAACCCAGGCTGCTGAAGGTTGCTGGAGAAAATGGCACAATTGGTTCTGTCTAATCTCACTATAAATTCATGACCTCAAACTTCCAAAAGATATTCAAAACTGCCTGCAAATTCTATTATACTGCCCCAGCAGCGAGTCTGTTGTCCTGCTCTTCAAGACAACTATTTCATAACTCCTTCTGTATCTCCTCACACCTCCAAGACGCTCCTGCCTCTCCCCAAACCAAGTTGGCTGGCAAATATTTGCCAGCACACAACTGAATAGAGTTCTTTCTTCTGATTCCAACACAGATATTCTTGGATAATAGAATCCTACATCCCCCTCCCAAACTTCATAGCATAAAAACTGCATTCTATCTAGTTAGAGCTCTTCTATATAGCAGTTTCCCCCAAATATGTGTTCTGTTAAAAGAGGGTTCTAAATTCAGAAAACTAATTCAGAAACTCTGAGTTAAAGAAAATTTAATAGATTCTTTACTGTGAGTCTTTAATATGCCTGTTTCCACTGTGACTCCCCAAGAAGGGTATAGAGTATTCTGTGTTTCCTAAAAGTTTTGGATTATTAAATGTTCTTTCCGCTACAGAATCTCTTAACATTTCTTGAAACTGGCTTTGAAATAGATGCCAATCTTTTATGGAAACTACATGCCAAGAAGAAATATCATGGTGTTACCACTCACCAAACTGGCCAAAAAAAGAATCTAGTTTTTTTCTGGACTACTGCCCTTCATCTCCCACTTCTCATCACTCATCTTAATTTAGGAATTGTATTTTTTTTTTATTCACCTAAAACCTCCTCATAGGTGCTCTATCATCAGTATATCTTATTCTTGTCTATCTTCTATATAATATCTTCAGTAATCCTTATAAGAAATAAACCTGATAATGTTATTCTCCTACTGGAAAAGTCTCTATCTCTCCCTTTTATAATCTAATTGGAATCCTTTTTTCTACAAGGTCTCTAATAATGAAACCCACACACTCATTTCCTGACACTTCACACTATGCAGCACCACGCTGAACTTTTTACTGTTCTTGAATAGAACATATTCTTTCAAAACTGTTACCTTTGAGTATAATTTTCCTAGAGAGTCCTGCTCTCCACTGTGCCAGCCCTCAAGATCAGCTCAAATGCCATCTCCTATAGAAAACCTCTACACCCTCCACTGCCTCTAATACCCATAGATACACAAAGTTACCAGTATCTTCTTCTCTCCAGGCTCCCCATATGATTATCTTTATTAGACATTACATAAATCAGATTGGTTTTTCAATTACATAACCCAACCAGCCACACTTTAACCCAATCAACTATAGTAGGTCCATATCTACTATACTTGCCCTTTCTCCAATCTAATGAGAAGGTGAATGTCAATTTAGTCCCTAAACTTCATCACCCTTCCTTTTATTATCTAGCATTCATCCCCTTAACTCAATCATGGCCTCGAAATACCATAGCCAGCCAGCCTCCAGAATTGAAACGGTTAGTCTGAAACTCTTCAAAAAGGTTGATAAGGAGAACAAATAGCAGAAGAAAGCAGACTTATTCTAGGAGTCTGAAAGCCCAATTTTAAGAATTTTTCCAAGTTCCAAAATGATAACCACTTGTGGCCTCGATTCTCAATGAAAAGTACCCTACCAAGATAAACTACTGCTTTAAACACTTTTAAATTTATAATAATAACAATAACAACAAAAGAGAGGAGGGAGCAGCAGTCTGCTCCAGTCAATCTGAAATGCTGATTAAATAGGAAAATTTTAATTTAAAGAAAATTGAACCTCCCCTAGGCTAAGTTACAAGGCAAAACAAATATGCAAACAAATAGCAGCAATTTTTAAGAGC
Source organism: Pteropus alecto (assembly GCF_000325575.1). NCBI lineage: Eukaryota > Metazoa > Chordata > Mammalia > Chiroptera > Pteropodidae > Pteropus > Pteropus alecto. The sequence goes on from NW_006434369.1 coordinate 16,667,050, forward strand.
CCACAAAACTCAAAAGCTACTGCTTTAACTGTTTTAACAGAAAAAAAATCAATTTTCATTGCAAACAAAAACAAATCAAAAAGAACACCTTTTGTCATCATTGGGTTTCACATTACCTACTACCAGTTAGAATTCTGATTAAAATTGATAATATTACAAGTGGTAGATATACTCTCCTCTTTAGTGTCAGCCTTAACAGGAGCAGCTGATGGTGGGCCAGTGTCTTTAAAGGGCCAGCCCTACCCAGTAGGCCCAGATTGGGTCTAGATTATGTCTGCTGATGGCATCATCACTGAAGGATCCCTCCAACAACCAACACTGTATTCTGAACTACTTGTCCAAGCAAAGCGACAAGACCTCTCACTCAACCAGATGCCACGCGCGTGCGCGCACGCGCGCACACACACACACACACACACACACACACACACCAGTGCATGACCTCTATAGAATTCTGTAACCAGATCAGAAGTACTTTATAGGACATTTTAAAATAAATGTAATGATGATTTTATTGCATGCTTTCTAATGGAGAGTGGTTAAAAGTGTTTTCAAACATTTTTAACCACCCTCCATTAGAAAGCATGCAATAAAATTAATATTTTGACATGCTTCAGGGTTGAGGGAAGAACCTTCATGTGTTCAGAGAGAGGAAAGTGCAAAATATATTACATGGAAAATGCAACCCATGATTTCCATATGTGTTCACTGGGGAAAAAAAATTAACAGGAGATGTCATGATTTCAAAATAGATTCTGTACCATAAATGTCTCTGAGTTCTGTGAGATCTGTTTTTCTCTAGTTTTTATCCAATACATAAGCATGGATCAAAAAAGTAGTACTAAAAAGATTATTTTTACAAACAAAACAAAACAAAACAAAACAAGCAAGCAGTTCCCAGTTTAATTACTGTTATTTTCTAGAGGCAACCACTTTAAATTATTTCAGATGTTCCTTCTCGTTATTTTTCAATAATTCTTATATTGCTATTTTATGACTAATCAATTTTACTTTATCTATTGGCTTCTTCTTATGGTGGATGAAGATTTAATTTCTCCCTACCGTAGACTAAAATGTCTGGCCAACTCAGGTGAAGAAGAAGGTATGGTTATTAGTATTTATGCCAGATAAGAAAAATGCAAGAAATTATATACCAATCTTAATTATAAATATAATGGCAAAAATCCCAAATAAAATATTAGCAAGTTGAATCTAGCAGCCTATCAATATACACACGTGAACTGATGAAGTAGGCTTTATTCAAAGATAATTCGACATGAAATCTCAACCTGTGTAATTTACCACATTAATAAATAACATCTCAATGCTTGCATGTGAAACTAAAAAAAAATTAGCAAACTTGACCTAGAAAAGAAATTCTTTAAGTTGATAAAAGGTATTTTTTGAGAAAACTTTTTCAAATTTCATATGTAATAGTATATTTTATGTCCTTTACAGTTTTATCAAAAAATAGAACTATGGGGAATTTTAGCTTGTACTTAAATGGCTACAGGCTGGGTGGAGGTAAACAGGGTCTCATGGGTACTTGGTAAGCGAAGGACAGATAGGAGAGGAAGCTTTGAATCTCTCTCAACAGATGTTCATATTTTTGTTTGAGATTGCAAAGCGTCACCTGAAACATAGCTTTTAGAAGTATAGCCAGAGACATGAGGGACATGACGGAAAACTGGGGTGAGAGAGGGGTGGCAAGGAGTTCATGCCCATAGAAAAAAAGTCCCATAGAAAAGTCAGAGAAAAAGAAAAAGTCAGAGGTCTGCCCAATAAATGAATCAGATTTTAAAAAATCGTCTGTAGCTTCTCTTTGTAATATGAATCTATGGTGGAGACAGGATGTTTTCCCTTTCGTTTTTGAAGTTGATTTCAGGGACTGCAGAAAACAAATGAGAGAGCACCACACAGATGCTTCCCTCTGTCACTGGCTTCAATTTACAGTCTCAGTAGACACAGACTCCTTGGCACATGCTGAGACAGTTGCAACACAACTGGCAATCAGTGATGTCAATGGTCAGGGTACCAGAGGTAGCCTGCCTTGGGGCTTCCCCATGCATCTTCTCAAGACTTGCACAGGTTGCAATTCTACCAAGAAATCCCAGTCTCAGACACACTGTTCATAAGATGTGATGGTTTGCAAGTATATAACATATAGCCATGCTTTCTTTGTTGCCAAAATTAATTAGCTGAGATCTTTGCTGAGCCAGCGGAATAATTGTCCTAAGGGTTAGGACTGGGTCTTGGTGTCTAATTGATAATGCAGCTTGTCCTACCTAGCAAGACTTACCATGAGTGATATAAAAGATGAAAAGATTCCAGTGGTAGATGAAATATAAGAGGTGAAAGATTCTACACTTCCTGGCTTTCCAGGATTCTTATCAGACTGCTGTCCACAGGGACTACATCCAAGAGTTGATTACAAGTGAATGTTTTCAGAGGGTCTTCAGAAAATTTTGTGTTTTGCAGTGATGTATAATCCTCTGTACAGGGATTGCCAAGACCAAGGGCCAGGAATCTAATGGGCAAGACCAGATTGACTGGATAAGGATGTATGACTTAAAATTACTGCTAGGTTATCTACCACTGTGTATCTTCATTTCTCCTGCTCTAGGGCGTGGCATATTATACAGACTCAATAAATTTTTGATGAATGAATGAATGAATGCACAAAAGTCATTGATTATACGACATTGAAACAGTGTCGATATTAGAAATACCAGGGATTACAGTAAAAGTGTTCAGAGCTACATCTTTATTTTTAATTCTCTATTTAGAGTGAAGGTGTTTTTATAAACCCCTGAAACTCTGAAATACTGCAGCTGGAAATGTGGCAGCCAAAGTGTAGAATGACAAAGTGGAAATCATGCCACATGAGGAGGGCCGGGTTCTCCTGAGGGCTCTACAATTTGTTACGGCCTCAGGGAAAGTCACATAACTTCTCTAAGCTTCAGTTTTGCCATCTGAAAAATTACAAACTGAATTGTCTCATCCTTTTGAGTTATACAGGTCTAGGATTCACTCAAGAGAACTTTCTCGTAACTCATCTAAGTTGATTACAAGACGTGGATCATGGGAGCCTAAAACTTATTTGCATAATTCCTCTTTGCTCCTTGTTAGCTAGAACTCCAAACTCCAGTTCCTGAGAGTAGGGGTGGGGAGATGTCATCTAAGCCAAAAGCATTAGCTCATAGAATCATATCAGACTTTGGCTGGTTGTAGCAGGGCTGATGTATTATCAAGTTAGTCAAAGGCAAATCCAAATGGCTGGGAAGAGATTAGAATAGAAACTCCTGACTGGTGACAGAGGAGTTGGGGCAGCCTCTGGAATTCACAGCCAGAACCTTGCTTGTTATGGCTACTTCTGATACTTATCAAGCAATTCTTAACACTTTACGTAGGAGTTTACTCTAGGAGAGTGAATGTAAGAAAACAAATCACCTGGAGCTGGTTGTGAATTTTTTCCATTCCTAGTTTCCTGATTGGGGAAGTTCTATTTTCTTCTCTCATACTTCCCTGTGAACTTTTTCCCTATTACCTTGTCAGCCCTCCAATCTCACTTTTTGAACTACTTTGAGATGGTGGAGTGTTTAGATTTCAAAGCTACCCCCTTTCTCCTTCCTTTCACTCTTCCTAAACATAACAGTCACTATCATCAGCCAGACACTTCATTTGCAGTCAGAAGCCAAGAAAGAGAGGGATGCATTTCACTGTCAAAGTGGCCACAGATTATCCAACCCAAATTTCTCTCTGATTTGTGCTTATTTAATTATTTATTTTTAAGTATTTTATACTACATGAATTTTGTAAAAACTGTACATAAAATTTTCTCTATGCAGATCCTGTGCCTAAGAGATAACCATTATTAATAGTTGACATTTACTTCCAGACTTTAAATATATACGTAAATATATGTTTTAATATAAATGGGATCTTTCTGTACACTGTTTAATAACCTCAAACAATATATCATACTACTTTTCATGCTAACACTTAAAGGCCTACCAGATACTTTTTAATAGCCCCAACATATTTCAATATAGGAATATATCATATTTTAGCAATTTTCTATTATTTGAAATTTAAGTTGTTTCATTTTTTTTTAACTCTATAATGATCATTCTTATACCTACATCTCTGTGAGAAAATACTTATAGTGCCTGGCATTTAATATATATTAGTTATTACAATTACTAGTAATCTTTTTAAACCTGATTGCCCTTCACTTTTTTTGATCTTAAGTTTAGCATCTTACGTTCTTTACATTTCAAGATCAAATCTTTTATCTATTTTCCTATTGAGATTTCTTCTTTTCTTATTAATTTATAAGAACTCTTTATATATTAAGAATATCAACCTTTCTCTATCATATAAGCTCCAAATATTACCCCCTAGTTTGTTCTTTGCATTTTAACTTTGTTTATAGTTTTTTTTTTTTGCTATCACATAGCAGTTTTTGTATTTTTAGATAGCCCAACCTGACAGTCTTTATTTTTATGACTTGTGAGTTTAATATGTATTTCAAAATGCATTCGGTTCTCTAGGTTTTCTTTAATTTTTAAAATGTATGTATTTAATCTAGCTAGGATCTATTTCTGAACACACTGTAGGCAGTGATTTAATTTTTTTCCAAAAGGAGGTACTAAATTAAAATGAAAAGTTAGGAATTTTTATCAACCTATTCCATGGACCATAGGTATTCTTGCTAACTAGTAGTAATACAAATAATAAAAACTAATATTTTTTTAAAGAGATCTATATAGCACAAAGTTTCTATATACTATATCAGTTGGTAAAATGTCTGTTCCAGGTAAAAGAAAGCCTGACTCAAAATGGCTTAAATAGAAGATTTAATGACACACTTATTTGAAAAGACCAGAGGTCATGTGGGCATTGAATGAGGTTTGATTAAGAAGTTCAGTAATCTCACCATCCCTTTTTTTCTGCTTAAGCCTAACATTCATTAGGGTCAAAAGAGGATGTCTAGCAATTTCCAGAAGTGTCATGCCGTCTCATTTATATCCAGAGCAAAGAGAAATTGTTCTTTTGATTACTTTCTCAGAAGAATGAAGGAGTTTCTTTCTCGGATATCATAACAAAATTTTCCTTGCTTGTTCCAATCATAGTGTTCAGGAAATGATAAATTATCTCTTTACACTTTTCAGTCAGAGCCCACCCTAGAGCCTACCCTAGAGGGTAGGGCAGAGGGGACATTGTGAAGCATTAGATGCATCAGGAAAAGGTGAATATCTATCCAAACAAAAACTGAGATTGCTTAAATAAGAGGAAGAGAGATGAAAGCCAAACACACTAATTAGCAAATGCCAAATTCTGGTCAAGATGGCAGAGTAGACAAATACTGTACTTGCCTCCCCTCATGACCACATCAAAATTACAACCAAACTACAGAACAACCATCATTAAGAATCACTTAAAGTCTACCTAAACAGAAGTTATATAACTAAGGACGTAGAGAAGAAGCCATGTTGAGACTGATACAGAGGCGGAGATATGGAACAAGCTGGTCCCACATCCCTGTATGGGGGTTAAAAATCTGGAGGGATATCTCAGCTGCAGAGGTACCCCCTAAGGAGTGAGAGGTCCCAGCCCCACACAAAGGTCCCCAGCCTAGGGCTCCAGTGCTGGGAAGAGAAGTCTGCACAACTTCTGGATGTGAAAACCAGAGGAGATTGTGGCTGACTGAGATGGAGGACTGCTTAAGTCCCAGGTGTTTCTCTCAAAGGGCCTGCACATGCACTTACTCACTGACAAACTCACTTGCTCTGAGCTCCAGCACTGAGGCACAGCTTAAAGAGTGCCAGGGACATTTGGGGAGGAACTGAATTGTCTGGCTTCAGGGTGAGGGCTGGAGGGGGCACCTTTCTCCCAGACAGAAGTGTTAGCTGAATCCATTATTCCTTTGTTGAGCCCTCCTCCAACCCAGTGTTTAGACACAGATGGCCGCCATATCTCAGTCTTCATCAACCTGGGTAACACTGTTCATCATGTCCCAGGGATACCCTGAGACCCCACCCCACCCAACTTGCGGGCCCACCCAAGCTGTTTCCAGTGGCATTGCCATAAAAACAGCCTGTCTTGGCTCATGCTGTGGATTTTCCTAAAATCGCTCAAAGATTCTCAAGCCCCAAACAAGCAGCATCTGGTCTCAGCATGCCCTATACCTCTTGCTAAGCAGCCCCAAGGCTAGCATTAGTGGGAGCCAGCCTTGAATCACAGCTTAGCCTCAACCAGACACCTCCAAGGCTAGTACAAGTGGCAACCATTTGCAGATCACTATGTAGTTCATATCAATTGGTCCTGGGCAGGGCACAAGTAGCAGCTGACCTTGTCCTGCAACACAGCCCCTCCCGAAAGGATCCAGAACCAACGCACCCAATGGCAGCTTCAAAACACAACAGAGCATCACCCAACCACCTTCATAAACCACACACCCAAAAGACAGATTGGGCAGGCACCAGACCCCTGTTAAAGTGAATCCTGCTCCATAGTGTCAGCCCCTGCACTGCAGCTCCTCCACTGTCATCATGGCCAGTCCTCAGAAACAGTCAACCTAAGGGTCGGCCTCTCTAACTGATGTGCTGACTGTAATTAAGGCTCAACTACAGCAGAAGGACATACACAGCCCACAAAAGGGACATTCCTGAAACACCTGGCTCAGGTATCAGGGAGATTATGCCACAACGCCCCACAGGAAACCTACTAAATAAAGCTACACTACTAAGACATAGCAGCTCTACCTAATACATGGAAACAAACACAGAGAGGCAGCCAAAATGTGGAGACAAAGAAACATGTCTCAAATGAAAGAATAGAACAAACCTCCAGAAAAACAACAAAATGGAGACAAACAATCTATTAGATACAGAGTTCAAACCACTGGTTATAAAAATGCTCAATGATCTTAGTGATGGATTCAACAAAGAGATAGAAAACATAAAAATGGAGAGAGAAAACAAAAAAGAGCGGTCAGAAATGAAGAATGCAATGACTGAAATGAAAAAATACATTAGAGGGAATCAACAGTAGATTAGTTGAAGCAGAGGACTGAATCAGCAATTTAGAAGATAAGGTAGCAGGAAACACCCAATCAGAAGATCAACAAGAAAAAAGAATCCAAAAAATATAGGATAATTTCAGGGCCCCCTGGGACAACATCAAGCCTATAGACACTGGCATAGTAGAAGTATCAGAAGGAGGAGAGAGAGAGCAAGAGATTGAGAAATTATTTGAGGAAACAATGACAGAAAATTTTCCTAACCTGGCAAATGAAGTAGATATATAAGCCCAAGAAGTGCAGAGAATCCCAAACAAGATGAATCCAAACAGGCTCACATCAAGACACATCATAATTAAAATATCAAAAGTTATTTAAAGACAAAGAGAGAATCTTAAAAGCAGCCAGAGAAAGGCAGTTAGTTACCTACAGGAAGCTTTCATAAGACTGTCAGCTGATTTCTAAAGAGAAACTTTGCAAGCCAGAAGGGATTGGCATGAAATATTCAAAGTGATGAAAAGTAAGCACCTACAGCCAAGATTATTCTACCCAGCAAAGCTATCATTTAGAATTAAAGGAGGGGTAAAGATTTTTTTAGACAAAAAAAAGCCAAAAGAGTTCATTGCCACCAAGCCAGTATTGCAAGAAATGTTAAAAGGAATTTTTTTAAGAAGAAGAAGCACTCACCGTGTGACCTTAGGCAAGTTACTTAACTCCTTTGTGTCATTTTCTCATCTCATCTATAAAATGTGTATAATAATAGTGCTGTGAAGTTCTGGTCAAGACAGCAGAGTAGGTAAACACTGTGCTTGTCTCCTCCCATGACTGCTTTAAAATTACAACTAAATTATAGAATAATCAACCTGGAGAACTACCTGAAGACTAGCTGAACATTATAACTAAGGACATAAAGAAGAGATCACAAAGAGACTTATAGGTTGCGGGGAGACATGAACTGGGCTGGCCCTACCCCACCCTCTCGGTAGGAGGCTCTTTTAGCAGCAATCAACAAGCCTCTGTCTGTCTCCAGAGACTCTTTTGGTGGTGAACAACCACTCCCCAGCCAAGCTGAGGGTTCTGCAGGCCCAAGGTGGGCAGCAGCTAACTTCAGTGTTATCTGAGACTTTTGTGAGTGGTCACAGGCTCAGCACTGGCACCAAATCTGAACTGCAGTAACTTGGTGAACACCACTCACACTTCCCTGCTGACTTCCTTGGACCCAGCCTCACCCAACTTGCATGTGACCTGAGGCTTTTTCAGCTGCTCTGCCTTACAAGCAGCCGGCAAGCAGCTTCAGGACTTGGAGTGCCCTAGGCCTTTCGCTAAGCTGCCCCAGCAAAGTGAGAATAGAGGGAACATACCTAATATAATAAAGCCATATATGACAAACCTACAGCTAACATCTTACTCAATGGGGAAAAGCTAAAAGCATTTTCCTTAAGATCAGGAACAAGACAAGGATGTCCACTTTCACCACTTCTATTCAACATAGTATTGGAAGTTCTAACTATAGCAGTGAGACAAGAAAGAGAAATAAAAGAAATCCAAATTTGAAAGGAAGAAGTAAAACTATCATTATTTGCAGATACTATATAGAGAAAACCCTAAAGATTTCACCAAAAAACTGTTAGAACTGATAAACAAATTCAGTAAAGAAGCAGGATACAACTGAATATTCAGAAGTCAGTTGCACTTTTATACACCAATAATAAACTATCAGAAAGTGATATTAAGAAAACCACCCCACTTACAATTGCAACAAACAATAAATACGTAGGAATAAATTTAACCAAAGAGGTAAAAGACCTAGACTCAAAAAATTATAAGAAATTGAAGAAAGAAATGGAAGATGACAAATAAATGGAAGCATATACTGTATTCATAGATAGAATTAACATTGTTAAAATGTCCATACTACCCAAAGCAATCTACAGATTCAATGCAATCCTGATCAAAATACCAATGGTATTTTTTGTAGAACTAGGACAAATAATCTAAAAATGTATATGGAATCATGAAAGATCCTGAATTGCCATGGTAATCTTGAAAAAGAACAAAGTTGGAGGTATCATACTAGCTGATATCAAAATAACAAGGCTATAGTAATCAAAACTGCTTGGTACTAACATAAAAACAGAAACATAGGTCAATGGAATGGAATAGAGAGCCCAGAAATAAACTGACACCTGTATGGCCAATCAACCTATGGCAAAGGAGGCAAGACTATATAATGGGCTAATGTCAGTCTCTTCAATAAATGATGTTGGAAAAACTGGCCAGATATATGCAAAAAAAAAAGAAGAAGAAGAAGAAGAAAAGAAACTGGACCACCTTTTTCCATTACATATAAGAATAAACTCAAAATGGATTAAAGACTTAAATGTAAGACCCAAAACCATTAAACTAGAAGAAAACATAGGCATTAAATCTCCTGACATTGCTCTTAGTACTATTTTTCTGATATATTTTTTGGGCAAGGAAAACAAATGAAAAAAATAAACATACGGGACTACATCAAACCAAAAAGTTATTGCACAACAAAAGAAACCATCAACAAAATGAAAGACAACCTATTGAATGGGAGAAGGTATTTGCCAATGATACATCTGATAAGGAGTTAATATCCAAAACTTATAAAGAACTCATACAACTCAACACCAAAAAGCAAGCAATCCAATTAAAAAATGGGCAAGGGACCGGAATTGGCATTTCTCCAAAGAGGACATACAGATGTCCCATTGACATATGTAAAGATCCTCAACATCACTAATCATCAGAGAAATTCAAATTAAAACCACAATGAGATATCACCTCACACCTGTAAGAATGACCATCATCAATAAATCAACAAATAACAAGCGTTAGTGAGGATGTGGAGTAAAGGGAACCCTCGTTAACTGTTGGTGGGAATGCAGATGGTACAGCCACCAGGGAAAATAGTTTGGAGGTTCCTCAAAAAATTAAAAATAGAGCCACCTTATGACCTAGCAACTGCACTTCCAGGTGTTTATCTGAAGAAAACCAAAACACTAATTCAAAAGACATACACAATCCTATGTCCACTGCAGCGCTGTTTACAATAGCCAATATATGGAAGTAACCCGGTGCCCGACAATAGGCAGAGGGATAAAGAAGAGGAGGTACATATATACAATGGAATATTACTCAGCCATAAAGAATAAAATATTACCATTTAGAATGACACGGATGCACCCAGAAGGTATTATGCTAAAATAAGTCAGAAGAGAAAGACAAATGTCATATGATCTCACTTGTATGCAGATATAAAAAACAAAATAAACAAACAAACAAATGAAAACTGACTTAAATACAAAGAACAAACCAATGATTGCCAGATGGAAGGTGGCTTGGGGAGCTGGGTGAAAAATAGGACAGGATTAAGAAGTACAAATTGGTAGTTACAAAATAGTCATGGGGATGTGAAGTACAGCATAGGGAATACGGTCAATATTAATGTAATAATTATCTATTGTGTCAGATGGGTACTAAATTTATTTGAGTGATCATTTCAGAAGTTATAGAAATGTCTAACCATTATTCTGTATTCCTAAAACTAATATAAAATAATATTGAAAAATTAAAAGAAAAAAAATTAGCAAACGCCCAGTATGCATACATTGTCTTGTTGATACTTATATAAACGCTGTGAGTTTGGGAGTTGCTAACTTCCCTATTTTCTAGATGGGTATACTAAAGATTGAAAGAATTATATGATTTGCCTTGATCACTGACCTAGTAGATAACAAAGTTCAAATCTACATCTTATAATTCTAAATTCTCTACTTTTCCCAATACTGTAAATTACTTCCCTACAGGCTTAAAACAACTGCTTAGTATATAGGACTGTATCAGTTCTACAAACTCATTTTTAAAAGTTATAAGGTCAAAAGGAGATATTAGATATTGGCCATATTGATACTCCTAATGGTGGAAGAACATTATGTGAGGTTTCGCTATGGTGGCTTCAAAAGAACTGAAGTGAAAATCCTGTCCTAGCTTAGCCTGGGTTTCTCCAAAGAAGAATATGGTACAAAGGCTTCTGTATGGTGATTTATTTGGGAATTTTGTCACAGAGTGCAGGAGAGAGTGTGAGGACGAGGTGGGAGGCTGAGGAAGAAAGCCAATACAATCAAGGCAGCCATCCTTATAGACTAACCCCACGAGTACTTTTGGAAGCTTTACAGAATGTATCACTATGGGTTGGGGAGAAAAGGGGAAGCGTTTACCTAGAGTACACATCCTCCGTGGTCTATGATTGCTTCATAAGATGTTAACAACACAGCATTTCTTAGTGAGTGCCCAGTGGGTTTATTGCACATCCCAGCCAGCCACTGAATCAGAGAAAAAGAACTCAAAGGGTGCTCCAGCATGCAGCTGGATGAATAGAACTGCTCACTGCAACCATGGCTGGAAGGAGATGGGACCAGAGGATTTTGAGAGGGCACTAGAGGTTTTCAATACATGATTCAGTATAAGCTAAGAAGGGAGTCGTACACAAACAAGCCTAAATTTCTATTACACTAGTTAGCATTTGATAAGTTCATGCCTGGATTATGACAACCACTTCCTAAAAAGTTCTTCCTAGTTTTTCCTCATTCAACTACTGCAGTAATCTGACTAAAATAAAAATTTTCATTTGGTCAGAAAGATTTTACAGAAAGATTCATTACTCCCTACTACTTGCAGGATTATGTACAAATTCCTTTGCTTGATATTGAATATTCTTCATAATTGGTTTTACTGTAATTAAACATCTGTACCCCCATAACTGCCCCAGCTGGACTCAAGCAGTCTAATTTCCTTACCTTTTGATAAATTAGCCAAGATTATTCCTTTTCTGTTTCTTTGCTAATATTATTCCCTCTAACCAACAGAAATAATATGCAAAATACTTACCAACTGCTCTGGTAGGCACTGACCAATCGGCATCGAGAATGAGCCAATCAGAACTGATGATAAGTGTAACTGACAAAATGGGTTGACCAGCTGACTCAGCTTAGCCCTTAGCTTCCATTCTCCTACCTGCTGAAATCCCATCTCTACATCATCTTCCGTGAAGTTTTCCTAGGCTGCTCTTGCTTATGCTAGTCTTTTCTTCTTTGCGATTAATTGCTACTTTGTATCCTGAATGTTCTTAAACATGTTCATATGATTATGTAAGTCAAAAATGCCTGCTTTTTTGTGGCAGCATATTCTCTATTGCCTCTTTATGTGATAAAAATTTCATGATATTTTCTACAAAGAGAATAGAAAGATATAATTCAGTCTTTCCTATAACATGGTTGATCAAAAATAATTTTTTATTATTGATATTTTAGAAAGGCTTCAGCTTCAAAAATTTATGACCGATAATACAGTTTTTAGGCAGTTTTTAGGAAAGCATCTATTAACTTTTTTTTCATGGATGAGCTATCAAATTTCAGGAAATTTCAAGTTTCCTTGGAATATTCTTTGAATTGACTTTATATATCATATTCCTAGAAGCTGTTCCAACACCAGGGTGGCCAATATCTGTGTGATATTTTCAAACCATGGCCTCCAAATTTTTTGACACTCTTCCCATTGACAGATGGGATCTATGTCTCTTCCCGCTGAATCTCGGTGTATTTGTATCTTGGTTGTAACCAACAGAAAACTAGATCAGAAAAAGCAGAACAACTACTGCCTTGTTCTCTGAGAGTCTTGCCTTTGGAGGCCTGATCCATTAGGTAAGAAGTCTATTTCCTCTATAACTGCCATCCTTTGAGAAACCCTGGACCACGTTTAGGTTTTACAGTCCACAGCCCAGCTGACAGCCAGTACCAGCCACCAGATGTGATTCTGGCCCCCAGCTATAGAGTCACCATATCATGGAGTCTTCTCAGCTGAGGGCCCAGACATTGTGCAGCAGAGACAAGGTGTGCCTTGTCTGAATTTCTCCTCTTCTGAATCCGTGAGCATAATAAGATGGTGGTTTTATGTTACTATGTTTTATAGCACTACTAAGTTATGTCACTAAGTTACACAGCAGTGGTGACCAAAACAACTATGGACAAAAGTAACTGCAACCCAGGTACATTCCTAATAATGTGAGGTCCCAGGCTTGAGTACAAACTGAGGTCTATATACCACATTTAATATTTAAAGGTTTTGTAAGTTAACTATTATAAATCATGCTAATAAACTATTAAATAAATATGTCTCCCTTCCTTCAACAATATGCCTTCATAATGACTGGGAAGGCCAAGTTTGGATTTAGAATTCCCAAAGAATTTCAGGCCCTCCCCTTTTTTTACCCACCCCAGGCTCCATTCAGGACCTTGGGGGGCCTCATATATATGCATGCCTGTGTTGCACCCATACTCCTCATGGCTATTCTTGGGCCTACAAGTATACACCCAGCAGTGGAGTTTATCATTCACAAGAGGGTAGATTCAGGTGAAAGACCCAAGCAGGCCCCAGGTCTTGGTAGGAAATGGCAGTATCCTAAGTATGGTATAGAACCTGGGTCTTGGGCCCTGGGGTGGGTTCAACTTGGTCAGTCACCCTATGCCAGTCACTGGTCAGAGTCAGGGCAGACTTACTGTGGCCCTAAGGCATTATGTGTGCTAACCACAAAAAGAAATTCCTCTCAACTCAAGCTAAATGTATCTTCAACTCAACTTCCCCTTTGCATTTCTCAAGAACATTCTTGGCCAGTTCAGTGCCACCTGAGATGAGGGAAAGTGTGACTGAGGGGAAGTCAGAATGGAAAGAGAGAGCAGTCCTAGTTAATTGTGGTTGAATTTTCTTACTCTGGAAAACACTACAGCAATAGATAGCCCCAGAGAAGGGACCCAGGCAAGTAGGGGGCCAAGGAGCTACGGCTTTATTGGCTTCATGGAAATCCACCTCTATTTCCATTTCTTGATTCATTTCTCCCCTCTTAATGAACACCCAGGGGAAAGCAAGATATTCATGAGATGAGGCCTTTGTGATCCAGGAAAGAGTTTCAGCTGGAGCAGAGGTCAAAGTTAATGACTCATAGGCTCCATGTGAACTGCAAATGTGATTTTATTTGGTCTGGGCGGTGTCTAAAAAAAATTTTTTTTTCTGAATAAGTGGCTAGCATTTAAAAGCCGAGAGATTTCGCATTAAAATCTATATCTCTTGCTTGTCATGGTAATTAGAAAGATTTGAAAAATTATGCCTGCATTCCCACAGGGCAACAAGTGGCTACTCTTTAGATAGGACACCACAAGCTCTCTAAGTCTCCATGGCCTCTCCAGTCCTCAGACTCATCTAATTTCTGGGTGTTAGAGCAACAAGACACAGACACAGATACCTGCAGAACATCACAGGGAATGCTGACTGACGGTGCCTACACAGATGACAAAGAGCTTCATATTGTTGAATCAGTGACTGGAAAAATGAAAGGCTATAGAGAATTTTTAGTAAACAAATGCCAGGAGAACAAAGAGTGAAGCAATGAGCTTAGCTGCTTAGGATCTTCTTTAAAGAGTAAATCTAGTAAAGCTTTCTTCTTCTATTACTTATTTTATATTAATATGTTGACTATGTGCTACTAATAATAGACTGTAATTTGACTGGATCTTTAAAGAGAAAGAAGCTCGGAAAACTTCTCAAGAAAGTGGATAAATGAGAAAGAAAAGGCAAAACTGCAGACCCACGAGTGAGTTACTTCAGCTTTATCATTAAACCCAAGTTTATTATGACCCTTTTTTTTTTTTTTTAAATTTTAACCATAGGAATTTGGAAAGTCACCTGCCTATCTTATGTAGATCTTTAAAAAATAAATACATCAGTATGGTAGTTCCCTAAAAACTCAAACACAGAATTACCATATTACCTAGCAACTCCACTTCTAGGTATATACTCAAAAGAACTGAAAACAGAGTCTTAAAAAGATATGTGTATACCCATGTTCATAGAAGCATTATTCACAAAAGGTAAAATGTGGAAGCAGTCTAAGTGTGTATCAATAAATAAATGAATAAACAAAAGATGGTATATCTATGAAACGAAACATTATTCAGCCTTTAAAATGATGGAAATTATGACATATGCCAAAACATAGATGAACCTTGAGGACGTTATCCTGAGTAAAGTAAGCCAGTCACAAAAAGACAAATACTGGATGATTCCACTTATATGAGGTACCTAGAGTAGTCAAATTCATAGAGACAGAAAGTAGAGTGGTGGTTACCAGAGCTGGGGGAAGGGGAATGGGGATTTAGTGTTTAATGGGTACAAAGTTTCAGTTTTACAAAATGAAAAAGTTCTGGAGATGGGTGGTGATGATGGTTGCACAACAATGTCAATGTAGTTAATGCCACAGAACTGTAAATTTAAAAACAGTTAGATGATAAATTTAATGTTACGTGTATTTAGACACAAAAGATAAACACAAAAGATACACTTGGGATCTGTATCTTTTCATTTACATCAAAATTAAATTCAGCTTGCTTTCCTCAAGAGGATGTAGAACAGTTGTCAGTGAGGTGGATGAAATGGGGGAATGAAACACAGAGTTCATGTGGCTAATTGGCCAGTAAGGGGGGTCTCATAGTCCCTTGATTAAAATAAGCTACTGTCTGACCTCTACAGGCCTCCTGGACAATAAACACCTCTTCCTCTAAGACATGTGCTGGGAGAATCAGAATTAAATTATCACAATTTTTTTCAGAATAACTATTTTCCAAAGAAGATGCAGGACAGCCAATTAAATATAGACAAGCCTGGCCTAACCAATATTTTTAGAAAATAATTGGCATTACCTGGTCAAAGTAACATTATGGCCCAAGAGGACCAGTGTGAGAGATTATAACTAGGAATGAAAGATCTTGTTTGCTTTTCACATGCAACACCTGCCGTTGCAGAGGTCCATTCTGGAACCAGCCAGAGACTCAGATCTAAGCCTGGGACACAGAGGCTCCTGGAGTGTTAAATAGAAATATTATTTGCATACATGCATATTTACATTGTATATGTACTAAGTTGTATATTTCCACACCACATCACTGTGGCTCTAGTGAACAAATGTCAAATCTCATTGAACCAAATATTATTGTATTAAAATATACACGGAATTTCTGAAATATGCACATACATTTTAAAAACTAATATTCTTGTTTATAATATTATACTTGTATTACATGGCACATATACACCCACAAGTATTCAGAATCCTCACCATTAACCCAGGCTCTGACATTTGCTAGCCATGTGACCTTAGCAAGATACTTTCTAGTGCCTCAATTTCCTCATCTGTAAAATGGCAACAACAATTGTATTTATCTCGTAGATTTGTGAATCTGAAATGAGCCATGCAAGTAAAACCTTTAGGGCTGGTCCTGTCACATATCAAGTGTTCAACAAATTTAGTATTATGTGTTTGTGAGCTGGTAAGCCTACCTTCCAGGTAGCTAAGTATCTGGATAACTCCTGCCTCTGATTCACTTTAGACCTTCCTCATATTTACAGATCGTTGATATTTTAGTTTCAAACTCATGTATCTAAATTCTTTGTTAGACTTTCTCTTTCCTGGCGACACTTTTACCCAAGGTCAGGGATACTGAGATGCAAAGAGAAAGGCACAGGGGAGAAATGTTGCCAGGGAGAATTACTAAACATGATTGCAGATTGCATCTGTGTTTGTAAACGTCTTAAACCCTCAGCTGGGGTTACTTCATGAAAGCTCTCTGTATAATGCACATGTTCTGTGAGTGTCAAGAGTGGACACGCACAAGGGCCCCACTGCCACCTTGGCTGGGACCTCACCCGCCTCTGGCACAGTTAGCATTCAGCTTTTCAGATGAACTCACCACTGTCTGACCCAAGGAGCAGAGTGCTTGGCCAGAAAACTCCAAATTAAGCCAGATGGTGTGCTTCCTTTCAAGACGGGAGAACATGTGTTCCAGTTTTGCAAGGAAAAAGCAACTTGGGACTTCATGTTTTCATTACACTTGGCTCTCACTTCCTATAAGTCCAAACGTTTGTAGAACAGGGAAATGAGCTTGGAGTCAAATGATAAAGCCGATATGATTCATGAACCTGTCAGGAGGGAAGAAACAGGAAACCAAGGGGCTGGCTGCTGGGGCCATGACATCATCACTCTGGCATTCTGTCTTGGTCCTGGAAAAATGCAGTTTGCACCGCCTTGAGGATTTTAAGACACAGGAGACAGAAGCTATTTGATTGCTTGGCCAGCTCCTGAGTGCAATGAACTTGAAAGTTTTATCCACGAGAGTGAGTAAAGGGTGAAATGTCGGTATGTAGACTGTTGCCAAGAATTGCTAGGAGAAATGGAAGAAGAAACAAAACCCTTCATTTAAAACTCCAGTGGAAAAACACTTCTTAAAAACAAACACTGAGAAGCACAATGTGCTTTTATTGTGCCTGAAATTTTTTTTAAACGGGCTTTGGAAAAATATTCTCTTGATGTTTATAAAGTTCTTGCTTAATAAAGGGCTACTCCAGGGCAATTGAGAATTTGGTCTCATGGCCTGGGAACTAGAGACTCCTAGACTTATTTCTTAGTGAAGAGGGAGAGCAGGGGTATGGGGGTGCTGATGAAGGAAGAGAGGAGGAAAATGGTTGATGTGAGGCTTCACCCTCTGACTAGGAGGGGACGGCGTTTATCTCCTTTCACAGAGGAAGAACAAGGTTTACAGGGGTTCATACCTTACCCAAAGTTAGACAACTAGTAAAAGCTGAATTGAAGCCCAGACATATTGCTATGTGCACAAATCTGGGAGATAGACAGAGGAAATCTTGCTTTTCTTTCTTCGCAAGCTAATGACGCCCAACAGCATTCATATCAGCACATAAAGAGGTCTGTCAGAGTGGACAGTGAAGCTGCTTGGTAATACTTACCGGGATGCATAGCAGGGGTGTGAAAATTACAGCCTGTAGGCTAATGTGGCCCGCTGTTGGCTTTTGTAAATGCTGGTCCACTAGAACACAGGCACGCCATTCGGTGACCTATGTCTGAAACTGCTTTCCTGCTGTAGGCTGAGTTGAGCGCTTACAACAGAGACTTCAGGGCCCACAAAGGTAAAAGTATTTACCATCTGGTCCTTTACAGAAAAAGTTTACTAAACCCTGGTCTAAAGCAAGAGAGCTGCCAGGGGAGGAAAGTCCCCTCTCACCTCAGTGCCCCCTTCACAGAACCAGGCAGCAAAAGCCTTCCACCCTCCCACAGTGTGGCCACCCTGCCAGCTCCTCCCCTTGGCAGAACATAACATCTGACTGATGGCAGTGACAAGGGAAGTCTGGCTAAATAATGCATCGGCAGGGCTGCCTCTGCTCTCAGTTTTCCTGCAGCCTTTGCTGGGCCATGCAGCCAGGCTGGATTTTAGCTTGGACCCGCAAGACCACACTGTTATGCAGGTCCCACATCCCTTGCATGTGAGCTCTGTGAGAGACAGGTAAGGTGAACTCATTCATGCATTCCTGATACATACCATATAATAGGGACTCAATAAATTTGATTTCAATTTATAAATAAGTGTGTAATGGATTACTTTTTTTAAATTAATAAATGAGCAAGTGTCTTAGTCCCAACTGCTGAGACCCTTATTCCAGGCAGGGCATCCAGAACCTCAGTTTAGCAAGACTGGACCGAGACATGAGGGTTTCTGGGTAGTTACAAATTTAGCACCACTTCAAGCCAATATCCTTTTAATATTTATTCCACATTTATTTTGAGAAAAACAGATTTTCTATTGGTAAAAATTATATATATCTTTCTTTCCATCTAGGGATTTATTAGATACATTGACTATAATGTAGCATATAAACTTACTGTATTTGGACTTGCCTTTCCTTTTAGTTTTTTCATGACATGTGACTGGATTACAATTAGTCATTCACAGACTCGAAGAATCAAAATAACACAGTCTTATTCGAAATTTAAAAATTATTTTTCCTGGCTTTCATTACCCCCAAAACATTTTTTTAAAAATTTTTCTGGAGTCCTTATTACCGCTTGGGTTTTCTTTTGTACTTTTCCAAACATGCCTCTTGCTTACATACTAAACAGTCTAAGATTTATGCAATAAAACAAATCATTCAGTCCCAGGAAACATCCCAATACAGTGCATTATTTGGTTCCAGAACCTCAGTTGACTGTGTAGTTAACTTCAGCTAAAGAGACCAATGACTGCACCTTCAATATTCACTCAACTAAGGAAGATGAGCATATTCAAGGAGCGTTGTCTCACTTTCCACTAGAAGCAATAGACCACTTCGGTGGGTATAGGACCAATTTATGTTTAGCCATTTATCTAAAGAGTCAGACATGGACACCTGAATTAATCCTCTTTGTGATCAATTCCAATAAGACTTGAGCATCTATAAGCCTGGCGTCTAAAGAAGTTGCTCGGGTATCTAGTCTATTAATCCAACTTGGCCACGTTGCTTAATTCCATCACAAAGTTAAAATCAGTTTATAGCATTACAGTGATAGATAGACATGAAATAATAATGATAATGATAATAACTGCCACAAGAATGTGAGCTCCATCAAGGCAGGCATGTTGTTCACTACTGTTGCACTGCCAGCTCCCAGGGCCATGTCCAACACCACTTATAGCAGAGGCAAGTAGGGTGTGGCTGAGCAATGCACCAGGATGCAATAAACAGGAGCTCAACAGATATTTGTTGAATGAGTGAATTTGCTGAAAGATTACTATGGGTAAAACATTAAGTCCATTTAACAGGTATGAAAATTAAGGTTCAGAAGTTAATTGGCTTGCCCGGATATATACATAGAGCTGGCAAAAAAGAAAGCTGAACTGAGGCCTGTTTAATTTCAAGATCTTTGCTTTCTCAACAATTCTACTTGGTCCCTAGGGCCATGGAGTTGGTTCAATCAGAGAACCAATCATAGTATTCTGACTGGTAAGGCACAAAGAACACACATCAGAGTATTTGCTTACCACAAAATTTTAATTACCATGGGGAATAGGTTAAAGGATATTTGTAAGGCAGCAGAAAGCCCTATCTATTTCCAACTGCAGATAAAGACCAGCCAGAACTTCTAGCATGTCATTGGCAATGAGGTGTGGCTTTATTTGACTCTGTGTGGGCAGTTTTTGTGAGACAGAGAGCACAAAGTCTGGTACTGCAGAAAGCAATTTATGAACATGTTCTAAACCTCTTAATTTGTCTTATAAATTACTGTTTTTTTTAAACAGATGGGGGTCTTGGCTCATGGCTTCGTGGGCAGGCAGGGAGAACTATATATGTGGTATAGAACTGGGTCTGTGTGTCTGTGTTTTGTGCCTGTTTTCCATGTCACAGAGCACACATACATTTCTGTAAGCTTGTGTGTACATAGATAAATGTGAAAGGGCACACACCAAGCTTCTGACAGCGGTCAGCCTAGTTAGCTCGAAGCAAAATTCAGTGGCCACTAGCCTCAAAATTATTAGGATGGGCCCAGGAGCTTGCTAAAAGTGAAAATTCACAGATCCGCTCCAGATCTGGTAAATCAGACCCTCTGAGGGCGAGTGCTGGGAAATGTGCTTTTTAATTTGTTCCCTAGGTGGTCCTTATACATAGTAAAATATGAGAATCACTGTTCAGGAATTCACTTTTTACTTTTAGATGTATGCAGTATTTAATACTTTTGTAATTTTTTTAAAAAAATACAAATATGAGCAGGAAAAGACAGTATAGCGAGGAAGGGAGGGGGCCTAGGTATAGGAACCTCATCTCCCAGTTTAAAATCCTCTGTCTCATTGTCCCCTTCGACCCACTTTTCCTTGCTGTTCTCTTTTAGATATGGCCATCACTGACAAGTAAACACCACCGCACTAATACCCCCATTCAAAAACAAATCAGCTTCCAAATAGCGTCGGTAAGATCCCCAGTGCTGGATTTGTCTTGGTCGAGAGAGAGTCGTTTGTATTTCATGAGCAGTAAATCAAAGCCAAACCTCACAAGAATTGTTTACGAAGTTGCCTTTTTTAACATGAACAAATAAATCCACCATCTCCAAGTTTACCATTGCTGTGGAGTTTATTCCACACGCTACATTATATAATGAAGGTTGTTTTATTTTGTTTTTTAAAATGAGGTTCTTTCACCTCAAAACACAGAAAAAGTCTGTTCCAAAGAGGACCTTAAATTCTAAAATATTTAGTTTTTCACAGTTGGAGTCTTTAAAATGAAGCCATTCAGTTCCTGGCTTCCGGGCAGGGCAGAACTATGTAATACATTAAACTGATCTCAGGTAATGAAAGGACCTGGCATCTATGAGTAGGGATCTCTTCCCATCTGGGTATTTCATACTGGCAAATGTTGATCCCAGCTATCAGCCCTTCTCAACTTTCCTGCCCCCTCACCCCACCCCCTTGTGGTTCAGGCCTCATGCTGCTGTTCATGAATGGAGTCCCTCACCAAGCTGGGTACTTGGCATATGTTGCACCTAATCAGTCTTTCACCCCTACAGAGGTGGTTGGAGATTCTCTTTACATGTGAAGAGTGAAGCTGAGAGAGGCTCAGCACTCTAAGGTCACTCAGCTGTGCCCGGCACATAGTGTGCTTTGAGCTGAAGCTCTTCATTTAGAGCATGTGCTTTGATCATTACAGCCAGCTGTCCCCAGCAGCCTTCTGGCTGATTCCAACTACACCAAAAGGGGTAAATGTAACTCCTTTGTTGGTGAGGGTGGGGGAGGGGGGGTCAGTCTTCACAGAAATGGCAAGAGCCGACTGCATGGGTGCAGAACCCTTTGCAAAGTGCCAGCGCCATTGGTCCTCAACCTGAGCTGCACATTGGAATCACCAGGGAATACTTGGAAATCTAGTCCCAGGCTACACCACGGCCCTATTAAGTCAGAATACCCGGGGACTGGGCCAAGGTATTCTATGAAGTAATGCAGCATTTTGTGAAGTAACGCAGGTGATTCCAACATGCAGCAGAGGCAGAATCCCCCTGGTTCCAACCCTCGCTGCTCCAAGTGTTGGTTATGGACCTGCAGCACTGACTTCACCTGCAGCCTGTTAGAAAGGAAGACTCTCAGGTCCAGCCCAGATTCTCGGTGGGAATTTGCATTTTAATGAGGTCCGTGGATGATTTGGTTGTACATTAAAGTTCCAATGGCAAGACTTTACCCGACTGCTTCCATATGCTCCAGAGTTTGAGAATCATGGCAGATGCCCACACTTCCAGACCTGGAGAGAGTCATGCCTTAAGCCCTCGTCAGCAATGTATTGAGAAACAGAAGTACAGAATAAAGGGATGACTCCCTCTACGGCTCCCCTGCTCTCCTGCATCCACAGGTATGGGAAATCATACCTGACAACAATATCACAGTTCTTTGCATTTTCTGAAAATAGATTACCACTGTGATAACAGGGATTATTTTTCTTTTATCTTAATGATCTTTTCTCATGAAACAAAGCATATTAACTTAGTTGCTTAAATAAAAACTGTTTGCTCAAATAACAACTAGTTATTGCTCAAATAAATAACAACTATTTGTTTGCTCAAATTCAACAGTTTATTTGAATCCCGTGGTTCAGTGATTTGGGCTTAGATCAGTTTCTTCTAAGGGTCTCGCCTGGGGTCACTGTTGCAGCTGGGGCCATCTGGTGGGTAAAATAGACCTGTGTGGTGTTAGACGGCCTCATTCACATGCCTAGTGGTTAGGTGCAGTGCTAGTCAGGAAGCCTTGATTCACCTGCATGTGGCCAGGTGAGCCTGGGTTTCTTACATGGCGGCAGCAGCAGCAGCAGCAGCAGCCACATTCCACGAGAACTGGAGTGGAAGCTGCAAGATCTCTTATAGCCAGAAGTTGCACAATGTTGCTTCTAGCACATTCTATTAATTAAAGCATTTGGGGGTAGGGGAGAAACTACCGCTCTGCGTTCGCATTGTTTGCATTCCCTCAAGATTCCAAATAACTTCATTTGGGGAGAGAAGAGGAGCCTTGCCTAACTTTTTGGCAGTTGACAATGCTTTGGGGTCCTTTATTTGGCAGAAAGAGTTGGTAAAGTGAATGATATGGTATTTTTGGAAGATAAGCAACTGCCCTTTAGAGCAAATCAAAGGAGAACAGGAGGATAGAAATGCATAGCCCCAGAATTGTACCTCAGGCATAGCTCCAGAATTGTACCTCAAGAACCAGTAGAATAACAGAGTGTTCCACTGACTGTTGAAATTTATAAGGAATTGCAGAAGGCACTGAGTATGAGCATATCTTTTAAGACAGTATGGTCCTTGGACCTGGGTGGCCCAGAAACCTTTTCAGAATGCCTGTGAGGTGAAAAATTGTCACAGAGAAATTAAGATACTACCATTCTTGAGTAAACTGGGTTTTCTAACTACATAACTGACTGAGGCAAGTAGGGCATGAATGAATAGAAGCAGAAGCCCATGAGAACCTGGATGTATTTTACTAAAGAAATCCATTTCTAATGTATTTATGAATTATAATAAAGATGGCCACACACACACACACACACACACACACACACACACACACAAGCAGGTCACAAGGCCAGGCCAGATTCTAGGAGAGGGGAAATAAGCTTCATCTCCTGATGGGAAGAACTGCAAAGAATTTGTGGCTATTTTCAATTCACCCTAATCTACCCTTCGAGCACAATAATTTACATCATTCCCACATGCAATGCTCTCACCCAGTTCAAGACCCCTAAAGTCTGGCCCCACATGGCACTGGGCCCAGATCTTATCGTCTCATGCTCTGGGGCAGGTCCAGATGTTGGTGAGGTTCCTTGGAGGCAATAACTCATTGCAGTTTCTCTTGATCTGGAAACTTGTAAATTAAAAAAGACAAATTTCCTAACCCCCACAACCCAACATATAATGGGAAAATAAGGAACCTGCATTGAAAAGGGGAGGAACAAGAGGCACAAACAGTCATGGACACAGCAATTCTCAAGTCCAGCTGCACACGGCAGGTAGGCGAGGGATGAGTCAGGGATGTTCCTGATGAGGACTTAGTTCTGGACCCCAGAGTGGCTCTCAGGTCCACTTTTCCCTGGGCTCTTTATTATTCTCTGCAGTTGCAGTTTAGTCCCTCTCTCAATTGACTTCCTGCCCATAGACATTTGGGGGCCTAAAGAGCTCTTTGGTTTGATCCATCTTGGCCACTGTCAGTCTGAGCTGGTGGTGCTTTTGCCAGGATAACTCTCTTAAATACTCCGTGGGCATCCCATGAATCTGGTAGGGTCTGTTCCCTGTTTCCTGGCTATATCTATATGTTCATTTTGAGACATATCCTTCTCCTTATCTGTGTCAGACTGCCCTGGGACAATGCCCTTTTGTTTAGTTGAATTTTACTTTCCAATCTAGTAAGTCCTGAGCCCTCTATGTTTCCTTAAGTCCTGCTTGCAAGAAGTCCAGCTTCTTGTTAATTCACCTCTCTTTGGCAGTATCTTATCATATGTAACTAAAAACATTCAACTGACCCTCCACATTCTATGCAGAGATGCTCTTACCCAGAGCTACAAGTTCATTAACACTTTCTATTTTCTAAGTTGCCATTAGTGACATTTCCCCCATGTCCCACCACTATGTAACATGCCTTGCCTTTTATCCAGCCTTAGGTAAGAACTTCTTCACTGGTTCTCCAGCCTCTGCTAATAGTCTGACCGCCATTCCTCCAAGCTTTGCAGACAGCCTCCTCATTGTTTTTCCAGACTCAGTCCGCCTTATCTCGAATTTGATGCCACATTCTTGCAGTTTTTTATTGTACTGTACCTCACTCCTGGTAACAATTTCTCTATTATCTATCATTGCTGCATAACACTCCATGCAATATTTATTTAGTAGCATAAAGCAACTTGCAATCATTTATTTGCTCAAGATTCTGCCATTTGGTCTGGGATCAGCTGGGTGGTTCTTCTGCTCGTCAGTTCAGGAGTCATTCCTGTGGTTACGACCATCAGGAGGGTCTACTGGGGCTGGTCTAGGATGCCCTCACATCCATGTCTGCTAGTTAGCTAAGGCTGTTCATTGGTTCCCCAGCAGAACAGCCTGGGGTTTTTATAGTGACAACAGTTTTCCAAGAAAGCAGAGTAGAAACTATAAAGCCTTTTGCAGTCTTGTCTGAAAATTGCACAAGATCACTTCCACCGTATTCTACTGATCAAATCAAGTCATTAATTCAAGGGATGGAGAAAAAATTGGGGGCCATTTTACCACATCTTGGAAAAAGAATTATTTTTTAATAAACATAATTTGGCACACAAAATCTTTCAAATTATGGGGTATGTGAGGGTAAATAATGTTAAGCAGGTGCTTGGTCATGAATGTTAAGAGCTACAGAGACTTACAGAGAGGGAGCACAAGGTTCCTCATGAGAGGAAGGGGTAGGGTAGGAGAAGACAGGGCACCAACATGGAAGATTTTGAAATATAAAACCAAGATTTTGAAATATTAAAATTAAAACCAACTCTTCTGTGACCTCATATAATCGAAAGTCTAATTTGTTTAGGATTTTGGAATGCAGAGGTGTATTTATTATTGTTTATGAAAAAACTCATTCACTCAATAGGTATTTATTAAACAGAGACTAAAACATTAGTTCAGTACTCAAAACCAGGGCTCACTCATGTACAACGTACTTAATAATTTAGGACATCATCATGAAACCATCTGGATATTTGTGTATGTGTGTGACCAAAATAGTGAAATATAAAATAGCTCTGTGCATTGTATTCTGTGACCTGGGAGAAATCGTGCCAAATTCCTGGCACTCAGCACCATCCAGCTTTGAGATTCTGTGATTCTTGAAAATTGACTTTTAGTTTTGGGCTTTTGGCTTTAGTAATCTATCAGCCAGTTTTGGGTTTCCATCTGTGGGGCTGCTGTGAGCCTGTCCTGAAGCCAGGATTCGGACCAATTCATGTAGGAACTGCTGGCCTGACAAGCATTTGGGTTAATTCCTTGTTTGCTTTAATTTCGAGCATAGCCTCAGGCTTCCTGCACACTGGAAATGGAAAGGCAGAGCACTGGCATGCAGCAGTGGGCGGCTTCAGCTGCCTTCCACAGCTGAATGCTTAGGAAAGTTCCTGAGGGCAGAACTAGCAGTGAACACAAGGTCATAAAATTGTGTTGAGTCTCCCTCTCTCTTTTGCTTTCTTTTATCCCTTACCCTCTTCTTGACATAGCAGTTTGCACCTATCATCCATTCATTTATCTATCAATATCTGTCTGTCATGTCATATCTATCTATCTATCTATCTATCTATCTATCTATCTATCTATCTATCTATCTATCTATCAATCTATCTATCTCCCCTTCTTCCTGCCCTTTCTCTCTGTTCATTTGTTCATTTCCTGCCTGAAAAAAATTTACCACAAAAATGTATAATAAAACAATGGCAAAAAAAAAAAGTCATAAATCATGAAAGAGGAAACAGAAATGAACGAGTAGAAAGTCAGCGATTCTCCTCAGTTTTCAGCACTACTGTAGTTTCTATCAGGACATAATATGAGGTCCTGCCCCTGGTGGGCAGGGCCATATCAAGGTCCTCAACAGACTCAAGTGTGGGGCAACAGGAAAGAGCACTTCTGGGTGGGCAGTTAGGGCACCGGAGGGCACGTGTCTGCCTCACTCATGCAGCTGGCCCCGGAGAGGCCAAGTGAATCCCTGAGGCACCCCTGGCCCTGGCCCTTCCTCGGTACCCCTACCTCCGCATTACCGAATGCACATGTGTTAGCTTGAATGCTCTGCATCTTCACAAGCTACTGTTAGGGCCTGTATTTCAATTAAGCAGACATGAAGACTCAGGATTGGTCCCTTCTATCACTCTGGCCCTGCACCCTGAGGCTGCCTGCCTCTCCCCATGATGGCCCCCGCCACAGCCTTCTCAGCACCTAGGAGTGAGACACCAGTTCTGAAGAGGACATCAGGCTGGCTTGGTCTTAGTTATAATTAAAATAGGCAAAACTCTGATCCCACCTCATAGTCCTGTGTCCACTACTTGGACATCATAGTCTTAGCAGTCTTGGGTGTAGACTGTCCCTATTTCAAACTGTTTTGAGCATGTATGGTTTCCCATCAGACAGAAGCTCCTTAGCAACAGAAACTATGTTGTTGTTTTTTTTCTATAGTCACAATATTCAACATATTTGACACATGACTAAGGACTAATTCTTATTATACATAGAAAGGTGTGTGTTTTAGGTGACTGAGAATCCTGTGCATGTGTCAGAACCTGCCTGGAGCTCCAGCCCAGTGCTCGATAGTCTGGGAGAAGGAGCACTGGTCACAAGCACCAATGAGATGAGGCAGAGCCGTGAATTCCTTGAGACTTCAGCAACCCACAGCCACTGTTCAACATGAATATTCATATTCAGTGACTTCAAGTTTACACTAAATTCAAAAGAGAATATCAGAACAACCTAACAAAAGCATATGTAATATTCAGGGACATTAGTGGCAGTTGACTTTGACCTTAATCAGTGCCTCACGCCCTCACCGCAGAGCAGGAGTAAGGATTCTTGCTCTTTCACAGCAGTGTGAGGAAATGCATAGCAATACAAGCCACTTTGGTTACTCTAAGTTTAATCCATTTGTGGATTTATCTAGACTTTGTACATGTCTGAAATGTAAGCCCAAGATTCCTTTTCCCTACTTAGCATGGAATAGATGTAGGAAGTAGGAGAGATTAAAGTCCAGGAAGCAAATTAGGCAGTGATTCATTGACCCTAGGTTTCTAATAGAAAAACAAAGCAACCTTAGCTCAATTCTACCATCCCCAGGTCATCAAATAATCCTTCCTTGGTAAAGGCTGACAAGTAAAAGGCAAAGTATTTGTGAGCACCAATTATGAGCAAAGTAAGATGTTTGGTGCTCTGATCCCTTCCTTCTAGGATGTATGTCTACTTTGTAGTGAAGCAATCACATTAACATGTAAGGGGTTTTGCAGGCAGTGCTTCTTGGAGTCTTGAGACTTGATCAGGGTCAGGGCAGCTTCTCTGGAGAAAGCAAGCCATCAGCAAGGAGACGTGTGAGAAAGCTTCATGGTGTCAGTGTGAGATTGCAGCTAGGTCATAAGTGATGGAAAGGACTTAAATGAGAGCTCCAGCTTGGAGACGTACAGGAAGAAGAGGTGGCAGGGAATGAGACCGGGGGGCAGGGATTTCAAACTGAAACATCTAGGAGGAAAAGAAAGGAGACTAATATTAACTGATGGATCTTCCACTATGAGCCGAGGTCTTTGCATCTGTTTTAGTTATTAGTTGCTGCATAACAAAGTTAATGGCTTAGAAGAACCCCATTCATTATCTCACTATTTTGTGGGTTGGTTGGGTTCAGCTGAGTGGATCTCCTGTGACATGTGGTGCTGGCTGTGACTGCAGACATCTAGAGGATCCTCTGGTGCTGGGGGCCTACAGTGGCCCATTCATGTAGCCAAGGTTGACACTGGCTGTTGGCTGGGGCTTAGCCGCAGCTGTATTCCCCAGGTGCCTCGGTTCTCCTCCATGTGGCCTCTCCAGCTTCTCACAGCAGGTGTGCTGGGTTATTCTTTATGACTGAGTAATATTCTCTTGTATATATGTACCTCCTCTTCTTTATCCCACTGCCTATTGTGGGGCACTTGGATTACTTCCATATCTTAGCTATTGTAAACAGTGCTGCAGTGGACATAGGGGTGCATATATCTTTTGAATTAGTGTTTTGGTTTTCTTCGGATAAACACCTGGAAGTGCAGTTGCTAGGTCATAAGGTGGTTCTATTTTTAATTTTTTGAGGAACCTCCAAACTATTTTCCATGGTGGCTGTACCATTTGCATTCCCAGCAATAGTCCATGAGGGTTCCCTTTACTCCACATCCTCACAAACACTTGTTGTTTGTTGATGATGGTCATTCTTACAGGTGTGAGGTGATATCTCATTGTGGTTTGAATTTCTTTGATGATTAGTGATGTTGAACATCTTTTCATATGTCTATTGGCCATCTATATGTCCTTTTTGGAGAAATGCCTATTCAGGTACTCTGCTCATTTTTTAAATGCTTTGTTTGTTTTTCTGAGTTTTTAAAAGCATAAATAAAATCATTCTATATTTTTCTGCATTTACTTTATCCTTTAAAAAGATATCTTGGAGAGTTTCTGTGTCTATTGATATAGATATCTACATCGTTCTCCTGAGAATTTTTAATTTTGTGCTTTTGTTTCAATAATGATAAACAAAATATTTTACCAGATTTTAAGAAAGAACTTCTCCCTTGGAATAATAATAATAAGAAGTTGAAATACATTTTTATAGAATAAGACTTTAGCATAGACTAAAAGTCTATAGTTTTTAAAGACTACAGAATAAGCGATATTCTTGGGGACCATGTGTGTGGCTTTTTTTTCCCTTTAAAAAGGGTCCACTACTACTCAAGTTCAAGGCATACTGACTCAATAGGAAAAGGAACCCCTCAGCAGAGAGGCCAAAGATAGAGTATGAGATCTGCGGTGGAGACTCTTTATCTCTTAGGGTTTCCTTTCTTTCATCCATAACTGGAAAAGAACCAACCAGCAGCATGAGCATCACCCCAGAGCTTGTCAGAAATACAGAACTTCAGTCCCCAGCTTGGACTTACTAAATCAGAATCTATCTTTTAGCAAGTTCTCCGGAGTACCCTGATCTCGATGATTTCTCAGGCACTTTACAACAGAAAGTTTATATCAGCCTAAAACACAGGTAGGTAGAGTGCCCAACTGGCTGGAAGCTGAAAACACCTTTTGAGAGCACTGTGTATGAGGCACCAACAAAGGATGCGTCTCCCACAGTCGGGCTTTCCCCAGCACTTCTTCACTCCAGGGCTACAATTTCAGGAGCTCTCTCTATTGCTGTGTCCCCAAAGGAAATGAGCCAGGGGCAGAAGCATCACATCTTGTGGGATCTGAGACCAGCAGAGGGTGGGTGACTTGTGGAGAAGGGGAAAAGACAAAGAGCGTTGCCTACCCTCTTCACACAAAGGTAGAGGCACCATCATAAAACCATGTGTTTGGGTCTGTTCAACAGGAAATAATTAGTGCCTTCCCATTCCTCTACATCTGGTTTCTGGAAGTTGCCAAATGATACAAGATGAGAAAGAATTGATTTATCCTTCCATCTAAGTATAAGCAAATAAAAATACATGTCCTGCTTTCCCCTCTTTCATACGCAGAAGTCACACACTGTGTGCACCATTCTGCATCTCTACGTCTTCACTTAATGATAAATGCTGGAGACCACTCCACAGCAGCACACAATGGGATTCTTTATTTCTTTTTACAGTCACATGGTATCTGTTACGTTTGTTTATCAAGTTTAACTTGCTTATTTAACTAGTCCTCTATTAATGAATACTTTTTTTATATCTAATGAATCTAAGTTTTAGAGTGCTATGTTCACTTCCTGATAGATCAGAGAAGGAAGCTAACATCTGAGTGTCCACTACAGTTGAGGGACTATCTCTTTAACCCTCACAACAGTCCTTAAGGTTGACATCTATTATGAACTGAATGTTTATGTCCCCTCAAAGTTAACATGTTCAAGCTCTGAGCCCCAACATGGTATTATTTGGAGATGGAAACTTTGAGAGGTAATTAGGGTTAGATGAGGTCATGGAGGTGAGACCCTCATGATAGGATTAGTGCCACTCTAAGAAGGGCTCTCTTTCTCTCTCTCTCTCTCTCTCTGTCTCTCTCTCATCACATTTGCATGCCAATGAAAGGCCAAGGACATAGTGAGAGGTCGCCATCTGCAAGCCAAGAAAAAAGAACTCTCACTGGAACTCAATCATGCTGGCACCCTGATCTCACATTTCCAGGCTCCAGAATAGTGAGAAATTAAATTTTTGTTGTTTAAGCTACCCATTCTGTGGCATTTTGTTATGGCAGCCTGAACAGACTAATACAACATCATTTTCTCCAATTTACAGGTGGGGAAATGGAAGCTCCCAGAAGCTCAGTAACTTGACTAAACTCACACATATGGAAAGAAACCTGGTCCTTAATCTGGGTTTGTCCTCTAATTCACATGCCCTTCAGCACATCAGAGAGCCTCTAGTCACAGCAGGGGCACCTGCTTTGTAACCACTTTAAATTCTGACCACTCCTCCATGATGCACATTAAAAATCTAATATGAGGAGACTGGGCAGAATGGCGTAGCTGATAGAAGCTTCATTTGTCTCCTCTTGCGACCACATCAAAGTTGTAATGGAAACATGGAGCAAACAGCAAGTGGAGTCACCTGGGTCTCCAGATAAACAGAAGCCCTAAACTAGGGAGAGAAATCACCCTCAAAGGTTAGAGGTAGGAGGGTGTGAAGACACGAGGCTGCCCGTCCTGAGTGGCTAAGTGGGACAGAAGCTATGGTGGCTACAGATGCCTCTTAAGGGGGCCATATATGTGACCAGACTTTTGCAGTGACAAATCTGCTTGCTGTGAGCACCAGCACCCAGTTGGTTGCTCAGGGGGGCCACCAGGGACTTATAAGGGGACACTGAGTTGGCAGAGTGAGGGCGGGAGGCGAGGCTTTCTCCTGGGCAGAAGTGCTGGTGAAATCCATTGTTCTTCTGTTAAGCCTTCCTCTTTCCAGTGTGTGAACTCAGCACTGCCAGAGCTGAAATGTCAAACTGGATAACAGGTCACTCTGCCCAGAGGACTTCCTAAAACTCTGCCTCCTTCAACTCGCAGCCCCACCGAAGCCATATCTAGTTGTGTCCTTGGTGAGTCCTGTGCCACTTGCTGAGTAGCAGCAAGACTCGCACTTGTGGCAGCTGACCTCGGTTTCTGGCGTGCCTACTTGAAGCAACTATAAGCAATTATGCTTGATGAATTTTAATAGACAGACCCAGAGAGGCACAGGTCGGGGCTAAATTTGGCCTTCAGCTGAACGATTCTCAGGACTGTGCTGCTGGATACCTACTACACTAAGCTATGCTAATAAGACCGGGAGACTTAAGAGCTTTGATTAGTGCATAGAAACAGACACAGAAAGGCAGCCAAAATGGGAAGACAAAGAAGCAGAAATCATATGAGAGAATAGAACAGCGATCCAGATATAATAGAGTCAAGCAATCTAACAGATGCAGAGTTCAAAACTCTAGTTATAAAGATGCTCAATGAAATTAAGGGACACGTAGATGAACTCAGTGAGAATTTTAACAAAGAAATAGAAAACATAAAAATGGAAATGGAAATTATAAAAGAGAACCAGTCAGAAATGAATACTTTATCTGAGATGAAGAGTATATTAGAGGGAATCAACAGAGTGGATCAAGAAGATCGAACCACTGATATAGAGTATGGGGAAGCCAAGGACACCCAATTAGATTGACAAGAATAAAGTAACCAAGAATATAATAATAATTTAAGGAGCCTATGGGACAAAATTAAGGGTAACAATATCCATGTCATAGGGGTATCTGAAGCGGGAGAACAAAAAGTTAAATATATTTTTGAAGAAATAATGATGGAAAACTTCCCTAACCTGGCGAAGGAAATAGGCATACAACCCCAGGAAGCTCAGAGAGTCCCAAACAAGATGAACCCAAAGAGGCCCACACCAAGACACATCATAATTAAAATGCCAAAGCTTAAAGACAAAGAGAGAATCTTAAAAGCAACAAGAGAAAAGCAGTTAGTTACCTACAAGGAAGCTCTCAAAAGACTGGCAGCCGATTTCTCAACAGAAACTTTGCAGGACAGAAGGACTTGGCACAAAATATTGAACGTGATGAAAACCCAGGATCTACAACCAAGAATATTTTATCCAGCAAAGCTATTATTTAGAGTTGAAGGACAGGTAAAGAGCTTCCCAGACAAAAATAAGCTAAAGGAATTTATCACCACCAAGCCAATATTACAGGAAATGTTGGAGGGACTTCTTAAAGAAGAAAAAAACATGTAGCAAAAACATGAATAAAGAATAATTACTTCATTCCTATCAACAAGTACCTCAAATGGAAAAGAATTAAGTGCTCCAACCAAAATATAGGGAAATTGAATAAATAAGAAAACAAGACCCCTATGTATGCTACCTACAAGAAACTCATTTCAGATTAAAAGACACACACAGACTAAAAAGAGGGGAATAGAAAAAGATATTGCCTTGATGGACCCAGAGGATATTGTGCTGAATGAAATGGGCCAATAGAGAAATACAAATATTGCATGATTTCACTTTTCAATAAGTCACATGTGAAATCTAAAGAACAAAATAAACAACAACAACAGCAAAAGTGGAAATAAACTCATAGATACAGAGAATATTTTGAAGGCTACTAGATGGCCAGGGTGGGAAAGGGGGGATGGTGGAAAAGGGCAAAGGGATTAAGAAGTACAAATGGATAGAAACAAAATAGTCATGGAGATATAAAGTGTAGCATAAAGAAAATAGTCAACGATGTTGTAAAAAATATGTAAGGGAGAAGAGGGATACTAGATGTAGTGGGGTGACCACTTTCTGAGTTATATATATCCCTAATCACTATGCTGTACAACTGAAACTAATATATTTTTGTATGCCAACTATAATTGAAAAAACTCATTGAATTGTACAATGTAAATATAAGCAACTCATTGTCTATTATACTTCAATAAAGCTGGGGAAAAAATTTATTATGAAAGTAAAGACACAGATTAAGAAGTGGTGAGGGTGGAGAAATTATTTCATGCCCTGAACTCAACACTGATACTCTTACTTAAATCACATATGTATACTCCTGGGTGTAGGAGGCATCTTAGTCCCTCCTCAACTCTAAAGGGAGTGGCAACAGTCAGGGATAAGGCATACCTCCTGGTTCCTTTGTGCTCCTCATCTCTGTTTTGGATCTTCTGAAATTCCTTTCCCGAAATCATTTCTTGGTTTCTACCTAAACCTTCCTGGTTAAGGGAAAGGAAGAACCCTAAAGCCCACTCCATGAAAACATAAACAAAGCTCTTGTGTTTTAATAATCACCTCTCAGATGTATTTAAAGAGAGGTAGTCACTGGAGGAGAAAGAAAAACAAAGGGCAAAAGCAATCCAGAAGTACAAATAAGGATTTTCATTGATAGCCTGAGGCCCAAAAGTTGTCAGTGATATTCAAAATGAACCACTGCCTTTCTATTTAGTATCAACCTAAGGGTCTTCTGTGGAAATTTTCACTTAAAATGTATATTCCCCAGACGTATTTTTGAAATACATTGATGTGCTTTTGTTCTACAGATACTTGAAGTCCCCGTGGTGGGCCCTGTATCATCTGCC
>NW_006434369.1:16701333-16731015 GCF_000325575.1 Pteropus alecto
AAAGTGAAAGAACGTCTTACTTACTATTCATGTTCTCCTGGCCAAAATAAGATGTTGCGACCAGCAAGAAAAAGTTTTAAAAGCTAAGCTTTGTTAGGGGAAGAAAGTGTTTTCGTGAAAAATTTTTAAGGGAGTGGGGTGAGGAGAGAGGTAGGGGATGGAGTAGGATTTATCATGTTGGTGACTTAGTCCCTGAACTTCTAGTCTGTGACTCCTGAAACTGCCCCCAGCCTTGGTCAAGACCTTAGGCTCAAAACCTGCACGCGGGGAGGAGGTCAAAGCAGCTGTGGTGTAGAGGGGCTGAGGGACACAAGCAGGGTGTCAGTTAAGAAAAGGGGTCCTCCCTCCTTCTCTATAGCCCCATGAAGATAGGCTGCTCAGTTTCAGGGAAGGATGACATGACTTTGTCTGCGTGGCCTGGTGCAGTGCACTGGAGTTCTTTTGGGAACAGATACATAGCAATGCACAGGAACTGGCTGGATGGTACTGGTGATGATGACACAGGTATAGTTCCTTGGCCACGCTGTGCAGGTTGAGAAGCCTGGAGAAGCTCTCCTGTGATGCTACAGACATTCCCCCTCAGCTCTCCCCCACGTCCGAGTTTTCTGGTGAGCAGACTGATGAATGGGGACACTTTTCTGTAGACTGAGCGCGGCTTGCCCTGCAAGTAGAGAATCTGATCATTGCTGTCAACATCTGCACAGAGGCACGCCCATCTCACACAGTCTTCCCTGTTTACTCACCAGTGGTCACACTCTGCTTGGCACTTCTAGAGCCCCCAGGACCCAAATGTGGGAAATCGTGTGCAGACCACTCTGGCTCCTCAGGCGACCAATTCACGGGCTGAGGATCTGGCAAAAACAAGCACTTAAATGCATCAGGCATGTGGTCAGTCCTGACCTTTCTGCTCACTGACACAGAATCTAGGACTGAAAGGGCCCCAGGAGTGACCCAACTCTTCTTTTACCATAAAGAAAACGGGGTCCCAGGATGCAAAGTGACTGACGCGTTTTATTTATTCCTTTGAAAATAACAGATCACACTTTCTAACACAGAAAGACGACGTTAATAAAAACTGGCTGAGCCTACTGGGATGTGACACTTCACTCATTCCTGTGAAACTACCTCAGCATTTTGGGAAGTCCTAGACTCAGGAGAACCTGCTCCATGCCCCTCTTGTTACCTGACACATTGGCCATCAGTTGTCTTCTACGTATGCCCTCCTCATCCACCTGACATTCTGCTCTGAAGGAAAGCCTTTCTTTTACTAGTCACTCCCTAGAAGGTGCTGCTGTTTCCGGACTTTATTATTTTTGTAAACAATTTGAGATTGTAATTTCATCAAAATTTTGGCAAACTTTAGGGATTTTCCTTATGGTAATTTCTTCTGTTAAGAAAGATCTGCTCTCACCAAAAACAAAAAACAAACAAACAAAAAAACGTATCTGACTAAGAAAGAAGTTCAAGTATTATTTTTTTTTCTTTTGAAAATTTGTCCTGCCATTGGTCGGGGAGAGGGAAGGGAAGCGGTGAGAGAGGAAGTGGTGTCTGTGAGGTGGGATTTGAAGAGCAGGAGAAAGGCTCTTCCCCTCCAAGGGTCTACGGGCCCTAAAACACCACTCTTAAAATAGTGATGTGAAGTCCTAAGGTCGATTATGTTTAAAAGTTTATTAGAAAGCAATTGTTTGGAATTGAAAAAGCACTTCTCTGTAGAAACAGTATCATTAGAGGAGGATTAACTATTTAAATAAATCCGCAGAAATGTATTTAATCTATCTATCTGTTGTGCCGTATAGGGTATTAGTTGATGTCTGTCTCAGTTTCCTCTGTAAAATTGGAATATACCTGTCTCTCAGGGTTATTGAAAGGATTACATAGATCTATACATGTAAAGTCCTTAGAACAATGACTGGCACATAATTAGAGTTCCATTTCTTGTCATTTTTTTATTTATAGTACAACTATAATATCCTTAGCTTCTCTGTCTCTGGACCCCCACTAAGTCTCAGGAGGGGCTCAGAAGCCCCTTTATGGTGGGGGTTCTCTCGGAGAATGAGAGCTGAGGGCTGGAGCTTCAGATCTTAGGCTCTCAGTGCAACAACTGGGGAGGAGGCTGCAGCAGAGAAGACGTGAAATTGAAATGGCTGCTCTGCCATTGACCATTTGTCAGCCACACCTCCAGGGCGAGTCCGCCTAACTCCCAGGGGAAGACAGCCTTTGGGTGGAACCCTGTAGAACAAGATGCTCCATTATAGAAGGGTACTGGGTAACATGAAAGCCAGTGTTTGCCAGGTGTAAGCATGGAATGCATCTGGGAGG
Source organism: Pteropus alecto (assembly GCF_000325575.1). Taxonomy (NCBI): domain Eukaryota; kingdom Metazoa; phylum Chordata; class Mammalia; order Chiroptera; family Pteropodidae; genus Pteropus; species Pteropus alecto. The sequence continues at coordinate 16,703,653 of NW_006434369.1, forward strand.
AAGAGGGAGCACGTGACAGGGGACTCAAAAGGCAAGGACTGTCCCCTGCGCACATTGCCCAGGACTGTCCTAGCCCTGCTTTACACAGCCCTGAGGTTAAAGGTTTTGTCCGACACACCAGTACGAAAGTCCTTTATCTGTGTGGTGTTGGATTTTGTTGCAGACGGATTTACCCAAGGCCAGCTAAGAATTACTGAACAAAGGCAAAGCCTTCCAGGTTCTCTGAGTCTCTTGATTGCCACCCTACCTTCTCCTTTTGAGTTAAAGAGCATAAAGGAGACAGGCAGGAAAAGAGAGAAGGTATGAGCTGGCTTCCTGGAGGAGGGCCAAGTGTGCTCTGCACAGGCAACGTGGGGAGCGGCAGCTCTGTCAGCAGTGGAATTCGCCTCTCAGAACCAGAACCTAGGGAACAACATGTAGGGTGGACTCCACAGTGGCATGGTGGTTGGAAAACAGAAGGTGACCACTGGGAGCATGACCACTGGGTCTTCAGTCAGTCCCTCTGTCAGGGAGGATCCAATTCATGAATTTGTGGGGCCTCTTGAACCACCTTGTCTATACCACAGGTCCTGTCTTCTCAGGATGTCCTTTCTACTTTCCAGATAATTTTTCTCTGGGTGCTATCTTAGCCATCATCTTAGGCTTCACATTTTTAGCTAACTTTCTCTTCACTATTTTCTCAGGTGGTTTACAAAGGTGAGCATTGTTGAATTATTTCTAAATATTTATATGTGTTCTGACTAATCCTTTTTTATACTCTTTCACACACTCTTGCACTCACACACATGCACACACATTTCTCCTTTCTTCTGCATATATAGCAATTCATACTCAGAAACATTAGTTCCACAACATTTCAGAAATGGAGTTGGAGTCATTTCAAGTGTTTTGAATAATAAAGGGTAAAGATTTTCCTCAAAACTCCTCCTGGCAAAATTATTTATTTCATCCAAAAAGTATTTATTGAGCACCTACTATGTACCTGTCACCATTCTGAATGCTGGCGATAGTGTGGTGAACAGACAGATGCCATTCCCAATTTCATGGAACTAGGCCTTATTTCCAATAAAGTGACATTTCCAAAATTAAACAATCTAGTATTTTACCTTTTCTTTGCCTTTGCTTCCAGCACTGTTAGGTTTTGTTTGCTGCAGGTACTAGTAGAGATTGGCAATTAATATTCACAGTTTAAAATAGATATTTCTCATTTCCCTGTACGTCTAGTTCTCATCCACTTCCTAAAGTCAAACTGACTTGCATGTTAGCAATCATTCATCATCATGATAATGATTCAGATGTCTAACTCGGCACAAGGCCAAATGAAATTATGTGGGAGACCTGTTATGGGATCAGTTGTATCTCCCTAAAAGATATGTTCAAGTCCTAACCAATATGGGATGTTTGATTTAAATCAGGATTTTTCAATTTGGCAATATCGATGTTTTGAACCACATACATCTTTGCTGTGGGGACTGTCCGGCATATTGTAGGATATTTAGCAGCATCCCCAGCTTCTACCCACTAGATGCCAGTGGCACCACTCCTCAGTCATGACAACCAAAAATGTCTCCAGATAGTGCTAACTGCCCCCTGCGGGAAAAAACTTCCCCCAGATGAGAACTAATGATTTACATACTCAATTAGGAAGTTGATACTTGATGTGTGTTTATAATAAAGCTTTTGGCTATGAACAGAGGCCGTGAAAAGTTGGCTTAACCTAGACAAAGAAAGCAGTCACCATGGGTTGAATTGTGTCCTCCCAAAAGATAGGTTGAAGTCCTAATCTTATCTGGAAATAGGGTCTTTGCAGATGTAATTAAGATGAGGTTGTACTGGAGGAGGGTGGGCCCTAATCTAATATGACTGATGTCATTACAAACTAATGCATGAATCCGGGAGAAAGCAGCCCTGTACTGAAACAGCCCACCTGAAGGCTGACACTCAAAAGTGTAAAACTCCCAGGTTACTCATCCCAGGCAATGACAGCACAAGCCTGGTAAGGCCAATGATTCACAGCCAAGATTGGAGCAGCTTTTGCATGTGTGAGTTTCATGCCTCAGAACTAAGTTGTAATGAGAGTATGGCAGTGAGTCCAGAAAATTCTGCAACCCCTTCTTCACCACACCAAGGATTGGTGCTATACTAGTTATATAAATAACTAAAAACCCATATACATATAAAGAAATCAGCCTTATACAAAGATATAAGAACACATATATCCAAGATGTAAGTAGACACTGTGATACTGATACATTAGCAAAGGAGCAAATGTGTGGAATTTCTCTATCTACATGAGAACTGTTCTTCAAAGGAGTTGTCTTGTGAGGCTGTCCACTTAACCTGTTGATAGTTCAGAGTGATTCTGGAGCCTTCTCCTTCTGAAATTGCTTTTAGAAGCAGTTTATGGAATTTTCAAGAAATATGGTCATATTACTCACATAGCATTCTACAGCTTGCTTGTCTCCTCATTTCTGATACATAGCTCCACATGAGTTTTGATTTCTTAATAATAAAATCTACCTTCCAAGAGTGATGATTTGTCATACTTGAGGAGAATCAAAAGAATATGCCACTAAGTATGTCAAGAGCGCCAAGAATGTTCATAGGTCTATATAAGGGCACTGATGCTGTAAGACTTGTTTATGACCAGGAAAGAGTAGAAGCTCAAATTCTCCCCAAATGGGGACTGTTAAGTAACTTTTGGTGCATCCATATGATGAAATACTCCTAAAGCGTTAAAATATGTTTTAAAAAAAGATTATAAAACATTGACAGCATAATCCCAATTCTTTTGTAACACGTACTGAAAGATATGTCTCAATACTATGAGTGATTCTAATGTTCTTCTTTGTTTTTTTTTTGTATCTTTTAAGATTTCTACAATGAATATGTATATTTTTGTCATTAAAAATAGAATGAATACACAAAAATTTAACCCATTTCACTATTTTTTGAGCAAAACTGTATCTTTTTTTATTTTTTTATTTTATTTATTTATTTATTTGGTGACATTAGTTAATGAAATCCAGTTTCAGGTGTACCATTTAACAGTAAGGTGTATATATATATATACACACACATATATATAGTATTGTGAAATTTAACACATTTTAAGTGTACAGTTCTATGAGTTTTAACAAATGTAGACAGTAATGTAATCACCTCTATAATCAAGATATAGAATGTTTCTATCACTCCCAAAAGTTGCCTTGTGACCCTTTGCAGTTAATCCCTTACCCTTATTCCATCCCCTGGCAACCACTGCCCTGTTTTCTGTTGCTATAGTTTTACTGTTTCTAGAAAATCATATAAGGGGAATTACATAAAATGTAGTCTTTTGTGTGCAGCTTTTTTTTTTTTTATCTTAGCATGATTTTGAGATTCAGCTATTGGCCTCTGTACTTTTATTCCTTGCAACTGGCAATACTCTTACCTGATACAATAATGGACATTACTTTTGAAATTCTACTTATTCTTCAAAATCCTCCTTAATGCACTTCCTCCAAGGAGTTTTCATGATAGTTCTGCTCCTAAACAATGATTATTTCTCTTTTTTGAAACCTTGTAGTATTTTATGCCCCAATAAAGCATTCACATTCTTCTTTGAAATATAGTTAATTTCAAAGAAGTGTGTCCCGGTTTAATCCATCTCAACACTTCCAATCAATTAGATATTAGGCTTTCTCAAGCCAAGAGCTATCTTATTCCTCCATAATACCCCATTATTTACAGGTACCTCATTTGTCCATCTAATTTGTGTTCCCATTACTTTTCCAGAATGTTACCTTCTCTACTCTGGTCATCTGGCTTCCTCACTGTCCTACACATGTTCCAGGCTCACTCCACCCCTGTGTCCTCACAGATTATAGCATGCCACAATGTTTTTAGGCATCATGGGTAGCATATTTGTAATGGGTAAGGTGGGCTCTGCTTGGCAAGACAGGCTGGCTCAAAACATACTTCTTGGAAGAGGTGGCCAAAAACCTTGTGTGAATTCTAATCTTTATCCATGACCTCTCCAAACTTTGTTTTTGGTCTGGACCCCCTTAAGAAAACAGACAATTCAACCCATGTCATGTGTAGCTATTACATATAAAAGTGAGTCCGAAGTCGTCCCTCCTTTCCAATGAATCTTTGCTGCAGGACTTCTCAGAACCTTTGGAAAGTTATGTGCTTTGTCAATCTGCTATAAAAGGATACGGTGCCTGGCATTAGTCAAAGGTATTTAACCACAGATCCTGCCCTATTTTAAAAACATTTATTTTGAAATGATTACAGGCTCTGTAAAGTTGCAAAAATAGTACAGAGAAGTCCTGTTTGCTCCCTGTTTTTGTTTTTTATTGTAGCAATTTGTAGGGCTCTGAGACTTTTAGAAACTACCTTCAAAATTATGCACTACTTTGTATTAAGATCTCCTGCTTAAACAAAGATGATCACCTACTGTGAGAAACCTGAGACACCTTCACATTTAGCAATGGACTACATTCATCTGCGAATAGCACACAAAACTGCACTTTTTAAGTTTAGTGTCCATATTTCAAGGGCCAGACCCATAATATATATATGTATATTATATATATACATATATATTATATATGTATATATATAATCATTAGTAGCAGCCACAGGCAAATTAAAACACAATCATAATACTGTATTTCAAGGTAGAGTGCATGTTAAATGGCTAATTTCTCCCAAATAAATCATCACTGACACTGGCAATCAGGCACAGGAAAGCAAGCCTTAATTACAGAGAGACCAAAAAGCAAGAGGTATGTAATGAGAGAGGAGAACCAGCCAAACCTGGCATTCATATCTCCAGTGCTGCCCTACAGATTGCCATGTGCTTGAGGGTAATTTCTACTCAAGGCCAGGCTGAAAGGCTAGCACTCCTGACCCCAGATTTTAGGAACTCCTCACCAGCATTTAAAGCTCATTATAAACATTCTGTACCCCACCTCACCCCCCACCTCCCCTCACTGTTCCCACTCCCATCCCTGCCTTTGAGTTGTTTCACTTTTTCCTCATCGTCTGGACCAGTAACTCATGTATTCAATCACATCAGCCCTGGTTGTTTCTCAGCCATAGCCTGCCGTACACTTTGCACATGCCCTAACCACTGCCCGCTGTGTCCTTCCCTCACCTGTCATCTGTCAAGCCTTCCCTAGTGCCCCAGTTAGAATCAACCCACTCCATCTCCTTTGTTTTCTTGGTCACATTTTTATGGGCAAAAAAAATTTTTTTTCCAAGGGCCAGAAACCTAACACAGACTAACTTATGAAAAAATGAGCAGTTTACTGGTTTCAAAGTCAAACTGTGGAAAGGGCATGGGTACCAGGAAGTAGAGATTTGATTGAAGTCACAGTTTTCCTGGCTTCTCTCTGAGGGTCATCGGCCTCAGTGTCTCAAACTTCGTTCATGGGAAGAGCATGTGGCAGCCATGCTTCAACTCTAGCCTACAGCCTCACATCCAGAGAGGAATCGTTTTGCCCTCCCGGCAACAGCTTAGCAAGACCAAGAAGGACTCTTGGACCTCTCTCACTGTGGCTGGGAGCAGGAGGTGCAGGATTGGGCCAGGGCCAGAGCCAGGGTGTTCTCTATTTGGAAGCTTTCACTCAAACCTTGGGGCAAGATGAGAGTCATGCTATTGGTAGAAGAGTTGAGAAGGTATGATGGGAAGGTAGAACATTAGCTGCCAATGACAGGATGATTCTACCTCTAACAAGAGATCACATTTGACTTATTCAGACACACACTGAACCTTTGTTTTGCCACACTCAATTGAGAGCACCTGGTCATTCTGATCTTTCTGCCACTCCAGAACAGGGCATAGCCATCCCTTACACCCAGCAAATCCCAATAATGTTTGTTGAGTTGAATGATCATTAATAAGGTTATTTTGCACTGATGGACTTAATGTGGCATGATTCATGAAATTTATAAGATTTAGGATCTTTGCACATTCTCACTTATCTTTGGGGGTTACAGGGGATGCTGACAGTGAACCTCAAGGACATCTTTCCACCATAGAAGATTTATTTACCTGTTTTGAATCTATCATTAATTCTCTAATTAAGATAAAGAAATAAAGCAAAGATTTGCTGTCACCTGGCTGCTACTTTGTCAAAATTTTTATCTACTAAAGATTAGATTACCTGATAGTGCTTTATTTTGGATTAGGACGGTCATTATAATGATTATGAAAAACATTTTTAAGATTTTAACTTGCCAAACTCAATATTGCTATATTTTATATATGACTGGCTTCCTTTTGATTCCCATGGCAACATTAGATAAAGCAGTTAACAATATTCCAACAAACTCTTAACTCAAAAAAGAGATGCTCATTTCAGACATATTTTCTCAAGCTCTCTGGAACAAAAAGTCATTCACAATAATATAGGGGTGTTTTTAAAAACATATAGTTTGCCCAGTTGGGCACTAGGAAATGTTAGACATGGCATATGCTCAAGGCCTATGGGGCGGGGGAAAGAGAAGGCTTGGAAGCAGAGGTCCCTCCCTTCAGGCTCCATCGATAACTTGGGTGTTATTCTTAAACCTACTCCCTGCTCTGTCTGCCCTATATCCTGCCTTACAGATCAATTTCATCTCCTCAATTTCATCAAGCTCTGCCTCCTCATCTTTATTCCCATTGTCAGCAGCTTAGTCTGGGCCTGCGTTCTCTCTTCCTAAACCAGGGATTGGCAAACTTTTTTACTAAAGGGCCAAACGGAAAATATTTTAGGCTTTGTGGACATACAGTCTCTGTCCCAACTACTCAGCGTTGTCGTAGTAGAAGCAGCCATAGACAGTGTGCTAATGAATGAATGTGGCTATGTTCCAATGAGCCCCCAGGCTGTAGGCTGGGTTTGGTCAACCCTTGCAAAGCATCCTTTAACTACCTCATCCAGAGGTCAGTGGCCTGTGTGTTTCTCTTCTTTATACCTCCAGGACCTTACAGAATGTCTGGCACCTAGGAAACATTCAATAAAAGTTTGTTGAAAGAATAAATGAGTTCCCTAGACTAAGCATGCATACTTATGATGTCATTCTATTTCTGAGCTGCCAAATATTATTTTCAATTTCATTAGCCTAAGATAAAAGATTTGGAACTCTTCTTAGATTTACTAAAAATTAAAAATCCATTCCCCTTTTAACAACATAATCTACAATTTATTGTTCTATGTACACTTGTTACAGAAATATAGACTCCAGCACCTCTTATTATAAGTGTTTTAAAACACGTTCCTCTTGGTAGTAAGTTTGATCAGAGCTGAAACAAGAGGAGTTGTAGTTTTTGTTTAAACAAGAGCATCTCAAACATAGGTAAATGTTGAAAAGATCTGCTAGCTGGCAGGAAGAATATCATATCATTAAATTTTGCGTTTGATCAGAACTGGTTTGCATATCTTTACGGTTATTCTTTCTTGGAAGAAATTCCTTGCCTTGTTACTCTAAGTGGCAGCAAAAAAGCTTTGCTTTAACTGTTTGTTTTTATGAAGAAGGGTTGCCATGGGTCACACAACTTCCCTTTGCCTAAATATAGTTCCATGCTGAGTGTGTATGTGCCCCTCGGGACTGGCATGAAGCTCGTGTGTCCTCTGATGAGTGAGCACAGCCACGACCAGAATGAACTTCTGTGTCAGAGTAAGATCTGGGCAAATTATTCACCAGCTCCATTAGCAAACTCTTCCAGGGCATTGTACTTTTGAGAAAATATTAGAAGAGCAAAGAATCAAAATACCACCCAAACAGTCATGGACGTTTTTGGGGCTAGAACCCTGTGCATTCCCGTGGAGCCAGTGAGATGCTGAAGCCAATTGAGCACCTCTCTTCCCAGTGCCTTCATAAGGGCAGCTTGAAATCAGCCGAGGTAGGAATGCCTGCACAATGGATATAGGCAAACAATACAGATCAGGTCTCTGTTCCTGGGAGGTCCTGCTGTTTAACCTTTTCTGGTGCACCACTGACTAACTCCCTGGTAAAGTTAAATTTTTCTCATCCTCCTACACTGGGATATATTAAAAGACAGAGCCACTGACCACCTCAGTGCATTATTTCTAACACTGCAGGTTTTAGAATGATCAATATTACTTAGTTCCTGACATCAAGGAGTCTGTCTGGGAGTTAAAACATAGTCATATGAAAAGATAACTAATAATATCAACTTCTCAAAGTGACCTGGTGTAAGTTTCTTAACTTCCCGCATCTTGGTTTTCTCATCTGTAAAATGGAGATAAAAATACCTTGCAGAGAAGATAGGATTAAATTAAATAATGTATATAAAGCATCTACATGTAGCAAGGCTGATAGTGTATGCTTAATAAAAACTGGCTATTATTATTACTTTTTACATTGTTATTGATTAACTGAAAAAGAAAGAGGTTGAAGATGAGGAAAGTCACAGGAAATTAAGAGGCAGGTCAGCTGTGGCAGTAATTTCAGTTCAGAGACCACTAAACAGTTAAAGAGTCAGTGTCAGGCATTGAGGGCCCAAGTAGCATAGGAATCTGAAAAATGGGAGGCTTGGATCTGCTCTTGGTTCTTCCATCACTTTTGCCTGTGGCTTTAGGCTTCACACAGAGCCTTACCTATCACAGAACTCAAAATAGGATCAAGAGAGAAACAGCTGTTACCAAAACTTACTCAGCTCACCCCACACCAAGGTCCCAGGAACCTCCACAGCATAGGTTTGTGTAAAGAAAGGAGGCAACAATACTTGGAGCTGACAATGAAATCGGTGTCTAAGGAAGCAGGAAAGACTCATGTTTGTTGGAAGGGTTCGGAGTTGACTGCCCCTCTGCTGTGCTTTGAAAAGGAAGCTCTCACTTCAGTAAGTGAGTCACTGTGGATACTCTAAACAATCACAAAGGAGAGATGAGCTAAGCTCTTGTTTCCTTTCAGGATGTAGAAAATACTAATTCATGTGTGTTTTTGGAGGATTATTTTAACAATTTAATTGAATTTTATACTTCCCTCGCCGTTGAAAACCAATTATGTAAAAGGAAAAATGTTTTGATTTTTTTTATACAGTAGGACTTAGAGATATATCTTAGAGATATATCTATATGATCAAAAGACATGGTGAGTGGGCAGATTGCTAACAATGGACTTCTTTTAGACAGTATTACCCATAGTTACCACTGTATGTGCATTATTGTAGCAGTCAGTATTCTTAGTTGTAAGTAACAGAAACCACTTTTGCAATTTTAAGCAAAATAGGAATTGATTAAAATGTTATTGAGAAGCTCAAAAACTCTTTTGGAAGGATGGAAAACCAGACTTGGAAGCTATGAAGCCAGGAACTCCCTACCCATTCCAAATAATGACACTGCTGCTGCAGCAGAGACACTTCTGACGTTGGACATCACTGGGTCCCAGAGGCTGCTGTCACCAGAGCCACTGCAACTGCCACTTGTAGACACTGGACGCAGCTCCTTCCCCCCTCCCCCCACCCCACTAGCATGGATTCTGCACCATCTCTATTTCTTCACACCACTTTCTGACTCAAGGTTTGCCATGGATGCATATGATTGGTGGAGCCTAGGTGAGATGCCATTCTGAACTGTGCAGCAATCTGGGAAAGTGAGCAATTGGCATATTAAGCTTTTATACTGAGCGGTGAGCTCTGCCACTTAAGGTAGGAGATGTGAAGAAAGTAAGAAAAAGGTTCAGATTAGTAAGATTAGTATATCCAACTAAAAGTGGCTTAAACAAGGGCTTATTTTCTTATGTGGTAAGAAGCCCAGAACTAAGTGGTTCCTAGTTTGGTAAATCCAGCCACAAAGAAAGCTATTAAAGCCCCAGGTACTTTCCATTTTTCTGCTCCACCATCCACAGAGCACTGGTTCAGTTTTAGACTTGGCCCCTGGTACTTACAATATGATAGCCATAGCCCTAGACATTACATCTTCAACACAAACAAATTTCAAATACAAAGAGTTGTGTTTCTCTCTGCATATCTCTATCAGAGAGAAAAACATTCAGGAGAAGTTATACAAAAGGCATCCCCTCATATCTCATTGGCCAGAATTAGGACATATTCCTATATCCTTGTGGCAGAGGAGGCTGAGAAACTGAGTATCTGATGTTTTCAGCCTCTATAATGCAATGTAGACCCTGCCATGAAAGAGGAGAGTAGGAGAATAGCTGTTAGGTAGACAACCAACAAGGTCTGCCATTGCCACCATTCATAGATATGTTGGATGGCTACTAGGCTGATAGTATTAAGTGAGATTACCATTGAACCTCTCCCTGCATAAAAACTCCAATCTCCCAACAGCATATACCATGCGTACTTTGTTGAGAAGGATTCTGAAGTTCTGTCTGAGCTCAAAAAGAAAGAGTGATATCAGCAGTTATAGATGTCTACTGTGGGAATGGGAGAAGGAAGTGTCAAAACATGGGCCACAATTCGCCATACCCATTCTGGAAGGGGACCAGCCTATTTTAGCAACTGTCATAATTTCCTTGCAAAGCGTTGCAATCTGCTTTTGGAGAGGCAGGCACTCCAGTGTCATTCCAGTGGCGGACACTTAGCCTTTTTGGCTTCACTTACTGTGCAAAGTCCTGAGTACGAGATTTTCTGATATGTAAGGAGCCATCTTGCTTCCAAACACAGGTGAAATTGTTGGCTCAGACTTGATATTTACAGTGGTGAACTTCTGTAGTATCTCAAGCATACACCATCTGGTTGCTCTCTTCCTGATGTCCAGTCTATTTCTTTGCCACACTTTTCCAGCTGAAATGATTGGAGTGAATCCTTGGCCCAGGAATAAATGCTGGTTGGTACCAGTACTAGCTGGAGGGAGATCAACTGTATTATGGATATAATCTAATGTTTTCTTCTTTATATGTTTATTTCACCTGTGGTAGCCACTCTGAGTGAATTTGCTCTTATCTCATATGGTGTAAATTTTGTTCCTGATATCCAGGGATATTTGGTTCAAATCTCTGTACTCTAAGGTAAGAAGTGGCTGACTTCTTTGGCCTTTCTTAGTGCATAACTACAAAGAAAAGTATTAATAATAAACATTACTCCAATCACAACTATTATCACTACTAATGATAAGTAATATAACAGAGTAAACTTTGTAGTTTACAAAACACCTTCCACACATGTTATTGTTTTAAGTTTCAAGAGTGACAACAGTCTTGTGAGTTAGTCAGTGTGGGTAATAACAGTAGCTAACTTTTATTGAGTTCTTCTAACCTTCTAATCACTGTGCCAAATGTTTACCTGCATATATTCATTTATTAACTTAATCCTTGACACAATATTTTGAGAGAGATACTATTGTTTTTCCTACTTGTCAGATGAGGAAGCCTTAAGAATTTAGCTAACCTCAAAATCACACAAGTGGTAGACCCTGGATTCAAATACCTGTCTGCCCCACTCTAAAATCTAAGCTTCTACTCTTCTTTTTCTATTATTATTTTTACTTTAGCATCATTTTTATTTCCATATTTGGGCTGAGGAAACTGATGTCTAATGATGATTGGTAGTGGTTCATCCAACGCCACTCAGCTGGTAAGGGGCTACTTAATCTATTAGCTCAAAGGCTGAAGACAGATGATTGCTGCTACTAATAGGTAGGGTGACAGCATTTAGAGAAGTTGAAGATTGGGATATCATTATTTAATTGCCTAATTCATCACATGCTACCACTTTGTCCAAGCTTCCAAACAGAATTCTACATAGCACACCTGAAAGACAACAGGCTAGAGGGCAGATCTACCTGGATTAAAATCTTGCTCAATTGCTTAACCTCGCTGTCCAGTAAATGCTGATGTTGGATATTTCAGACATATGGATAGATGGTCACAAATTCCTCAAAATGGAGATAATGTTGGGTAGAGACTCCCAGGCCTTAAGACAACACAGGTGCAAAAATTGGTGCTGCTTCCTCTGGGTTTTTGGCAGAAACTTTCCCTCTCACGTCGTTTTAGTGCACACGTAAAAAAGAAAAACTGTATAAAAGGAAGTGAGCTTCTTGGATGACATCAATCCTGGCCAGCCACAACCAGAGGAGGGACTATTTCTAGCTCCAGGGCTAGCTACAGCCATAATGACAACAATGCCACTTCACCTTCATACCCACAGTCTCCAGTCCTGAGATTAAAAAGGAAGTGATACCAGAAGTCAAAAAACCTATTTTAGATTTTTTTTGATTGTATGAGATGAATAAACATAAAATAAAATTTCCCTCAATTCTACAACGGCCTTGGGCAGTTAGTAATAACTTCATTTCAAAATCCTACAGACTTCATATAAAGCTGCCACAGTTATGTTTTGTAACAATTTGTAGGCCAGACAAAAGCAACCATTTGCAAAGGATCTACTGTCCTCCAAGCACAATGCAAAATGGCTTCGGGATTATTTTTCCTTACCATTACAACATTAAGACTTAGGGATGTTGCATAACTTACTCAAATTTGTAAAGTAACAAAGTTAAGATTTGAATCCAGATCTAAAATAAAATATTAGGTTTAAATAAGAAATCTTCAGGTGAGATAAGAAGAAAGGTAAATGGAATGCTAGATGGATTAGCATATTTGCATTCCCTATATAAACCAAAATAATAATACAATAACCACATACATTTGTGTTTTGCTTTACTGATCCACAGTCTGTAAATCACTTGTTTGGGTTGTTTTTGTTTTCTATTACTAGAAATATATTTGTCTCGACACATCTACAGTCTTTCATCTGGTTCCTCTCGTAATCACGCATGATGTTTGCCATAACCTTTACCATTCAGTGTTTCCCAAACTGGTGCCTTGAAGAGTACTTGTCATCTAAGTATTATAATGTGGGACCCTAAAATACTTTACATGCACAAACTTAAACAGAATTAAACAAAATTAAACAGCTTTATTTAACACAGGACTTTCAGTTTTTGCAGTCTTTAATCTGCTAACACATGTTATAACTTGTCAAGAGGCATGTAGTATATAACATATACCACACTTATTTGAGCCCACAATCTTTTTCTTTTTTTCATCGAACTTATTAACATCTACAGAAAGAGTATGGAACACGGGGAAAACTGTAACTGAATGAATTTGTTTTTTGCTAGGTCAGTTTTTAGAAGCCATTTCTACGTAGGCACCTCATCTACAATTCCAGAAGCTGCCATTAGCTGGATCATGAGCTTATTCTTGGTGCCTCGTGCAAATGTTTTCCACTAGGACTGATAAGGTAGACTAATTCGGCTCCTGAGATTCCCAGACTGGTACTACCTCCCAAGCTACAGTCACTCCACAAATGTTAAACGATAATAACTTTTCATAAAAAGCACTTTTAAAATTTCAACTTTCTTTCACTTACATACCATGCCATAGCAACTTACCTGTTGGTTTTCCATTGAGAGCAAGGACCTTATCTTGTGTACCTTCCTATTTTCTTCATTAACCCACTCATGACTTTTGAAATAATTTAGATGCCTATTCAACTTTCCGGGCAGGCAAGGTAGGTACTTCTGTCTTCAACTGACTATTAACGAAACTGAGACACACAGAATTGGATCTATAAGTTAGGAAGCAGCACAGCGAAGATTAGAACTCATGACTAGGAATCATTCTCCTAAAGGCATGCTGGTATAGACCTCCAAATTGTCACTGAATGGTATTATAGAGAGAAAAAAATTGAGACCGAGGCTTAGAAATGGGTCTGTAACTCAGTGAACACAGACACAAATGGGTCTGTAACACAGTGAACACAGACACAAAATACCCATACAGGAGAAACATATACAGCCCCTCCCACCTTGCCAAACTCTCTGAATAGATACAGAGGGTAGTTGCAAGGGCTGAAGATGTTAACAAGCAATAAATGAACAAACAAACAAATAAATAAATAACTTTCACCACTAGATAACAGAACAGCAAAACACAGAATCATCCTGCTGTGGCCCATGGGAAAAAAAAAAAAACATTTGCATATTGAAATCATTCCTACTTGGGCATTTATACAGAATTCCCTTCTGTTGTACTTTTCAGAACTATGGCAGGGAATTATTTGACTGACCAAAATTCTACATCAGTTACTCTCAAACCTTTGAAAGGGTTTGAGAGTAATAACGGATTTATTAAATATTTTATAGATTTAATTTAGAAAAAATATTCATTCCATGTGCCTTTGCAACCTGAAGTCACAGTCAGGGGACTACTAAGGAACCACTACTGAGGAACCATGGAACATGAGGGTGGTCACCTTTTCCCAAGGATTTTTATGAAAACTCCCAAGCTGGCCTTCATAGGGAGTAAAAGACTATCTAATAATCTAATTCCTACTCCTATACCCAGCTGTGCAGGAAGGAGATTAAACATTAAACACTAGGTCACAGCCCTAGCCAAAACATTATTCATATAGCCAAGATGTTGAAACTCAGAAAAAAAGCTTCTGTAGCCTGTTGTTTTGATAAAATACATTTATTTTGGAAGAAACCTATAATTAGGAGCATTTCCAAGGGAATGCATTTACTCCATACTGTGATTTGCTAGGAGCAGGAGAGAACCACATAATTTCCATGATGATGATAGAAAGGTCCATCTGGAAAGGGACATTTCAACATTCCCACTTACTCAGGAAGACAACTCTGAGGAAACTCAAAGAAACTATAACTTGTGTTCATAAAGATCAACCAAGTCCAGATTCGAAATACTTTGTAATAGAACTGATCTCTAGGGAGTGTCTCAAATGAGTGCGCAGTTGTGAAATCATGGAGTCAAAGGATATTAAACTTAGCACCTTAGTGATCTCTGGACTCTTTCCTCATTACAGAGTTGGCCAGACTGGGAGCTGCCCTACTCACACAGCTGAATTGCATCACTGGGAAGGCAATGGGTCTCAAAATAATCTAATCCAGAGCTTCCCATTTCTTTATGAGAAGCAGTAAAGCACTGCAGTGTAGAATCTGGAGACTGCTGAGTGCAATCTTGGCTGGGCCATTACTACCTGTGGGTTGAGCAACCACCTTAAACACCTGTGATTTGGAAGTAGCAATGCATGGAAGTATGGAAACACAGAACCTGGCTTGCAGTACCACTCAGTAAACAGCAGCTGTTAGCTGCACACCTTAGACTCAGGCAAGAGGGGTCCCCATCTTAGCTCCAGGCTTTATAGGGCCCAAGTGTAGTCTCCACCCATTGGAGTGAGGATGTACCAACCTGGAGCCCATGTCTCTTTTTCTAGACAGTGTTCTCGGTCATTGGGAGCCCAGATTTCCTGCCTAAACAGTCTGTTCCCACTTTTGAGGCCTGCATAGATTTATTCCCTAGGGTTTGTCCTCCTAGGGCAGATCACACCCCTAAGCCCTAGGGGGCAAAGAGAGGAAGCTGTTAGAGTGGGATGGAGCTTGGAGGCCTCTTGAGTGTTGAGGGTGAAAGAGAAAGGGCTGAGGGCAGGCTTATACTACACCACTAGGTACAAATGTTATTAACCTCCAAGTTACCAGAAATCCTAAATTTAAACCTGGTCTCAAGGTTGTTATGAAAGTATATTTGCAAAAGCAAGAGGATATTTAACAGTTTGATGAGTACCTTTTTAATATTTAGACTTATGGCATGTAGGTTTCCATCCATGCTTTTGCCTGAGGCCCCACAAATGTCAGGGGCAGAACTGACTACTACAGTTGTTTGGATTTTCATCGCACCAACTACTCTGTCAAAGATCTTAAAGTTTATCATGTTGGACTCTAAAGTCCACTATTTCCCAAGAAGCACAAGTATATGGCTTCATTATTAACACTTATGCTTTAAGGGAAGTTGAGCCAAACCTTAAAGGAAGGAACAACAGCCTGCCGCATGAGCAGGCCAACAGATTGTGGCTCACAGCAAAAACAGGTTTAGAGTAAGTACAGCCCTGGGAAAATGGTTATCATGGCAACTCAGAAGCAGGAATCAGCAGATCCCTCTCCAGTGCTCTTCCCTTCATGCGGCTCAGCTACTCCCTCCATCTCAGCTTCTCTCCCTGTCTTTGACACAAGTAATTCCACTTGTAGGAACTCATGCTAAGAAAATAAGCAGGAGGAAACTGTGAGCCCAGGATGATGGGAATGATGATATCTGCTTCTTCGCTGATGTCTTCCTAACGCTAGCACAGTGCCCGGCACAGAGTGTTCAGGGTATAGTTACTGCATGTATGAAGGAAAGGCAAAGATTTGTGAAGAAAGTTGCTTACCGACTTTGTTTGTAATAGCAAAAATATATGAAATGATCTAAATGCCTAAAATTAGAAAAATAATTAAATAAAATATTGAACATCAATACAATGGCATATTAAGCACTCATTTCAAATTATGGTTTAAAAATAAAGTCCAGTGGAAAATTCTCACACTAGAATTTTAAATAAAAAAGCAGGATATAAAATTATATAGAATGTAGAATTGACACCAAATTGTATGTGAAGAAACGCACACACATATCAGTTATATCAAGGTGTTAACAGAGTTGTTCTCTGTATTTGTGGAATTCTGAGCAATTTTTACTTTCCAATTCATCCTTTTTGTTATTTTCAAAATTTTCTACACTATATATACATAAACATATTGGTAAAAGTAGTGTTTTTAAGATGGAAAACCCCATCGACAAAGTTAAATGTGAAACAGAATGCCAAAGAAAGATTTTGCAATATACCTGAGTCTTAAAGATACTATCGTTAATTTATAAAAAACTCATAAAAAGATAAAAAGCAAAAGATAAACAGTCTCATAGAAAAGTGGGTAAAATATAGTGTGGTGATTAGCTTTCCACCAAATTCCACTCTCCCTGACTGCAGTTCTGACTTCATGCTGGGTGGGCCTTCACAGCCACACTGCATTTCCCAGCATCCCTAGGAGGCAGGTATGGTCTTCAACTCTCTTTATCAGAATGATGGAAATGGAGTGCACCAATTTTATACCCGATCCTAAAACCCCCTGGGGTAGTTTATAAAGCAGTAGAACCCCATTTCCAACCTTAACATACACAGGTTGCACCGCTATCTGAAAGGAGAGCATCCCTATGAAACTTTTTATAAACTAAAACGGCGTAAAGCAAAGGGTATCCCCCAGCTTTCTGAAAGCTTGTGTTATGTCACTTTGCTTTTACAAAAGACCTACATTGGTACCTGTTTTCAATGACCAAAAGAAACCCAAAGAGGATTTTTGCTTTTACAAGAAAAGCTGTTACTATATTAATGCAGGTCTTTGTAAAAGCAAGGCGGTGTAATGGAAATTTTCAGAAAGCGGGAGAAACCTAGATTGAGCCATTAATAGGAGCTCTACACTTCGTAGACATGATCTCATTTAATCCTACCAACAAACCCATGAAACAGATTACAAGAAAAACCTCAATTTTTTTTACTTCCTATGTAGGGAGAAACCCAGTTCTTCCCTACTATGCTTTTCTTTCTTGTGTTTCTCCTGTGTGTCTCCTGTACTTTCACACTACAGATGCTCCTTGACTTACTAACAGATTACGTCCTGATAAAGCCACCATGAACTGAAAATATCGTAAGTCAAAATGTATTTAATGCACCTACCCTACCAAACACCACAGCTTAGCCTAGCCTACCTTAAACGCGATCAGAACACTGACATCAGCTTACAGTTGGGCTAAATCATTTCACTGCTGCTGCCCAGTATCATGAGAAAGTATCACATTGCATATTGCCAGCACAGGAAAAGATCAAAATTCAAGTTTCTACTGAATTCAAATTCCTTTTATACCATGTAAAGTTGAAAATCATAAGTCAGAAAACACCTGTACCATCACACAGAGAGCACTCACACTTCTGACACTTCTGGTCACCAAATGTGGGCGAGAGGGAAGTTTCCCCACACCAAGCAATTCTCTGCGACACTAGCTGCATGTCCTACAATTTGACTCAGTTCTGATACTATCTACCTGGAGGTAGAATTAGATACCACAGGTTAAGGATTCAGTACTATGGGCCTACCACTCACCCTGCTTCAGATGCCAGTTGCAAGCTCAGGTTATTACCTGTGCTTCTGACTGACTTGCTAAAGATTGCAGGTTCCAATGACATCCTCCAACTCAGGATGCCAATCATATGTCCAAGCTGTTACCTGTACTTATGACCGACTGGCTATATCTCAGAGGTTCCCATGACCCCTTCTTTGAGTTTAATTAATTTGCTAGAGAGGCTCACAGAACTCAGAGAAATATTTACTTATGTTTACCAGTTTATTAAAAGATATGATAAAAGCTACAGATGAACATCCAGATGGTAGAGATGTGTAAAACAAGGTATGTGGGAAGGGGCTCTAGCTTTCATGACCTGTCCAAGTGAACTACTTTCCCAGCACCTCCACATGTTCACATACCTGGAAACTCTCCGAACCCTATACTTTTGGAGTTTTATGGAGGCCTCATCACATAGGCATGATCGATTATAAACTCTATTTTCAGTCCTTTTCCTTTCTCAAGAGCATAGTGAGTGGTTGTGGGGGAGGGGGTGAAAATTCCAAGCTTCTAAGCATGGCTTGGTCTGTCTGGTGACCAGTACTCATCCAGGAGCCAACCTAGAGTTTCCTCATCAGGACAAAAGAACTCCTATCACCCAGCAGATTAGAAGTGTTTCAGGAGCCCTGTGTCAGAAATAGGGTCGCAGACCAAATATTAGAACAAAAGTTGCTCCTAGTACTCTGACCACTCAGGAAACTATGGAAGTTTCAGGAGCCTTGTGTCAGGTACAGGGGACAGAGATCAATATATATTTCCTATATCTCACAGGTATTATTTTACTCCTCACTTTAGAGATAAGAAAACTGAGGCTAGACACAGTTTACCCTGTGTCATGTGGTATATGTCCATATAGAAATGGCCTGAAAAGTTATACACTAAAACATTATAGTGGTTGTTTCTGAATGTTCAGTTGTAAATATTTATGTATGTATGTTTTCCTCAACAAACATACATTATTTGTATAATTTTAAATGGAAAAGAGTTTTAAATGACAATAATTCATTAGAATTTTTTCACAGCTTAAGATACTAGCCAAAGAACTTTCAGAGGAGTATATAAATTATTTTTTCTTTTTGTGTGTGTGCATTCTATACACATACACACACACACACGCACGCGCACCCACACACAAATTTTACTACCAATATTATACCCAAATCTGAAAGCTTCAAAAGGCGATCAGAGAGCTAATAATTACTGGGACTTCAAATTCCACCCTGACCCTCCTGTGAGACTCTCTGATTCATCATCATGTTACAATGAGGTTGGCCCACTGACCTGCGTCATCGAGTTCATAGCAGATATGCTGGCATTAGAACATTATAAACCAGGAGTAGGCATCCTTTTTCTGTAAAGAGCCAGATAGTAAATAGTTTAGGCTTTCGGATCATACAATCTGTTATAACTACCCACCTGGGTGTAGCTGTGCCTCAATCAAACTCTATTTCTAAAAATAGGCATCTGACATATGAGCAATGGTTGGCCAAGCCCCATTAATACAGACCCTTGCTACTCAAAGTGTGGTCTCTGCACCAACAGCATCCGAATCACTTGAAAGCCTGTGAGAAATGCAGAATCTCAGGCCTATTTCTAGACTTACTGATTTGGAATCTATATTTTAGCAAGCTGCCCTGGTGATTTGCACCACATTCAAGTGTGAGAAGCTCTGCGATAGAAGCTGATTCTCAAGTGTGGCTGCTCACTGGTATCATCCGAGGAGTTCTTTTTTTTTTTTTTTTTTAAAGTACCAATGCCAGAGATTCTGATTTATTTGGTACAGGATAGAATCCAAGACTTGAATATTAAAAAGCCCCCAGGTGATTCTAATGTGAATTTATAAACATGATCGTCTGAGCATTCCTAATTGTGACTCAATAACAAAGAACACTGCTCATGAGAAGAATAAAACATTCAGCAGCCCTGGCTCAAGTATTACAGGAGAAATGCCTGTTTCTTTCCACCTTGGCAGGAAGGCGGCCTCCGCCCCAACCCTGGGAATGACACCTGTGAGGACCCCTACCAAAAAGGCAAGCTACCACTTACTGATTCATGTTGTCTCAGGCCAGTTCTCATGTGGCTATCACAGACCTGGCTGCTGAGTATGCTTATCCCTGGGAGCTGCGCCCAGCCACACACAGAGAACCCAGTCACCATGATTTAGCTCCTGAAACCATGGAAATACTTAGATGTCGCTAACTTAAGGGTGGAAGTCCAGAAGAATCCCATGATGAGGAAGCCTAACCCTATTTATAAAAAGATCAAACGTGAAGATGCAGTCCTTCTTCACAGACAAAAGGCTGTATTGTCCAATTGAAAACAACAGGCATAAACTGGGGCTGCTATGGACAAAGCAGACATGTAGTTACTCATGCTACTCCATCACTCAGCCCTTCGACAGAATAATTAGATTGGTGCATGCCTTTGTTAGGTCAGGACAAAGCACATATAGCTTCTGTGAGGCCTTCAGAAGGTGTTTCAGAATGCATTTCTCTTACAGGCCACTGCAGTCCAATTTCAACACATCTGTTGTGCCATACAAAAATTACTCTACCTTTTTTCTCTACAACTTGTTTCTAAGAGCTCTCAGCCATGTCAAGCTACTGTCTCCTGGAGGATAAGGAAGCCCAGGAAATTGTTTACAACACAAGACCCCTGTTGCAAGCTTCCCAGGATATATTTGTACTGATGTGGAGCCACTTAGATGTGTAAAATGTCCTTTTTTGTGTTTACAAATTCTGTGGCCCAGATTGCCTCACATTGTGAAAAGTGCTGAGGAAATACCCTTAAAGAATGATTTTTCTATAGGCTGTGTGCTTTGCTGTAGGAAGATAAAATAGCTTAGCCCTCAGGACAAGCTGGAAATATGAACCATTTACCGGCAGGAGAATGTTTACTGGGTTAAAGAGCAGGGGGTACAACTAAACAACCAGAGAAATGCTCATGAGATATTCCCAGTTTAGGAATGCTTCCTCAAAGAAATACTTTTTTGGGATCATGAATAAAACTGGGAAATTAAAGCATAAGTTTTATCCACTTATTGGCTTTATGACCTTGATTGCAATGCCAGATCTCACTAAGCCTCAATTTCTCAACTGTAAAGTTAGAATAATAATGGAATATGCATCTTGTAAAGAAGATAACGGACACAGGGCTCTGTTAGCACAGTGTAAGGACTTGATAGCTATTATGACTACATCATTTAACTACTTCCTTATGATAAATCCCTCCAAATGCATACAACCTGCCTCATGCCTTCCTGGAGGTGCTGTCTGTTCTCCAAGGACCCAGCCCCCACATGCCAGGAGGAACAAGAACCCACAGAAATCCTATATGATGGGCCTCTATGTCTGATCTTCTACCTTGTACTTAGCACTTTAAGTCCCTTCTAAGTTACAGACCAGCATTCAATTCCCTGAGTCCAGCCCTCCCCTGAATATCCTCAGAAAGCTCAAAATCCACATGTGCCAAATTGTAATCATGACTTTTTCCTTCCCAACCTGCTTCTTCTCCCTTCGGTCCCTGTCAGAGATTAGTACTCCTGGCTTCCTATCCCCCTGGCAGGAAACCTAAACGTTGCTTCACCTCTTCCCTTACCCTGGCCCTCACCTATAGGTGCGCAATCTCTCCAGGTCTTACCATGCCGTGCCCTGCTCTGTTTCCTCCTACAGCCCCCAGCCTATTTGGCGCCCTAGTAGCAGGTGATGTAGGGCTCTGCACCCCACTCTATGGCCTTCAACACTGACTGTGGTGTCCGAGTGTGAAAGCCCAGCTCCATTCTCTGGAGCTGAGACTGAACAGCATCTCCACGTCAAATCATCCTGAAGGATGGGGCTGAAGCTCTTTTTAACAGGACTTTTGCCTAAGATCGCAGCACTGGGAGGCCTGCCTCCTTCCCCCACTCTCTCACAGGTCCCTTTGAGATCACTTACTTAATAGACCTCTTGCTTATGAATCCTTGTTTCAGGGTCTGCTTCTGGGGCACTCAACCTTAGGAAGCCCTCAGTATTGCTGGTATGACCTATCTCAGCAGCCTCCTAGCTGCTCTCCTAATTGCAAATATCTCTTCACTGCAATCCTTTTACCCACTGTCCACAGCAAAGAAGATATTTGATAATTCCCCTATTACAAACAAACCAAGGTTCAAATTCTCTAGAATGATGCATGCTGAAGTATTCAAGGGTGAGATATTACAGTGGCTATAACCTACACTCAATATGCCAATAATTGTTGAATCTAGGTGTTCTTCATGCTATTCCTTCAGCTCTCTGGTATATTTGTAAATTAATAAAAAGGGGGCAGGAGGTAGAGTTAAAAAGCCACTACATTAATCATTAGGGAAATGCAAATCAAAACCGCAAAGATACCACCTTATACCCATCAGGATGGCCATTATTTAACAAACAAACAAAAACCAGAAAATAACAAAATTTGATTAGAATTTGGAAAAATAGAACCCTCGTGCACTGTTGGTAAGAATGTAAAACAGTGCAGCTACTGAGAAAAACAGTTTGATGCTTTCTCAAAAAATTATGCATAATGGAATTACCATATGATCCAGCAAGTCCAATTCTGGGTATATATCCAAAAGGGTTGAAAGCAAGGTGTCGAGCAGATATTCATACACCTATGTTCATAGTAGCATTATTCACAGTAGCTAAAACATGGAAGCAACCCACATGTTCATTGATGAATGGATAAACAAAATGTAGTATAAACATACAATGGAATGTGATTCAGCCTAAAAAGGAAAAAAATTCTGAGACATGCTATAACATGGATGAGCCTTGAGGACATTATGCTAAGTTAATTAAATCAGTCACAAAAGGGCAAATACTGTACGATTCCACTGATATGAGGTACCTAGAACAGTCAGATTCATAAAGGCAGAAAGTAGAATGGTGGTTGTCAATGGCTGAGGGAGGTGGGTAAGGAGGAATTAGAGTTTTAGTTTTAGTTTTACAAGGTGAAGAGTTCTGGAGATGAATATGATGGTTGCATAACAATATGAATATATTTAATACTGTACATTTAAAAATGATTAAGATAATAAATTTTACATATGTATTTTATCACAATAAAAAAATTAGAAATACAGTTTCTAATATGCCGTGCAAACCCCTTCTGAGTTGTTCCCAGCCCTACTACTTAGTCTTGTTCCCACTCTTTCTTACCCATCTCACACACCAAGAATATTCTGTAATGTACCCTTTACTTTCCCTGCTCTGGGAAAACTCACCCTCTCTGAAAGTCTCTTCCTTCCATTTCTTACCTGCTGATCTCACCCATGTTCCCAGACTCGTTTAAATGATCTACTCAAGGAAACTTCTTACCCTGTCACCTACCCCTGGGCTTCAGCTGCACAGAACTATGTTGTCTCTTTTCTCACCACGCTGCCATTACTTCCAGGGTGTGGCCACAACCTTGGCCTATGGTAGGCACTCAGGGCCTGCTGTATGAGTGAGAAGTCCCCTTCCGGCTTACTTATGCAAGCAGGTAGGGCATGTTTGTTGTTTTTGCATCTTCTATTCCTGTTCAGAGCTTCTGGATCATTTCACTTACTCGGCAAACATCTTTCAAATGGAAGTGGTTAGGGAGTGATGGGATTGTGAGGCCTGATTAACAGTCAGGGCTGAAATTTCCCACCATGTTCCGATAAGACCATAGAAATTGTTAAAATACAACAATGCTTTCAGACTAGTTGTCAATTAATCATGGGCCCTGCCCCCTAGTGCCCTCTCTATGCCTTGGTTTCCCTTTTTTCTCTCTCAGTATGCCTAGATCTCTCTATGAACTAACATCTAAAGGCTAACCCCTGGCACGGAAGAGAGCCTCAATGACCCCATCAAATGTCCAATCTGTTCCTTTGGTGCCCATGCTTTGAATGTTGTTACATATTCTGTGATAAAAGTTCCATTTGTGTTGATCATTTCAGGTAAGCAAAAAGAGCAGAAAGTAATTACTGCCAGGAAATAAATCACGGGTTCAGAATGTGCTGGCCAGTGCCTCTCAGGGCCCTTTCACTATGATTCAGCTCTGGACCCCTGGCAGATAAATTTCAGATGCTCAAGCATTCCTACAAGAAGGATAAGACAGCCCTGGCAAGAAGCAAAAAGTGGGCGACAGCCTCCTGGACACAAAAGTGCTCTCTGACAATGAGGGATGAATCACACATGGCTTTGGAAAGCTTTCTGCCAAACGCCCACCTAGGACGGCTCTGACAAGTGCCGTCTGGAATCAGAGCAACCGAGCATTGGAGGGAGCTTGCCGGCCTGGCCAAAGGGCCGACAGTTGTCCTGTCTGAGCTGACCTAGCAGAGCGGCAGCTATATCACATGCAACATTTTTTCACGTAGTACCAAAGTGGGGGTATTTTTTTTCCCCAGCAGCACAAAAGTGATGCATACTTAGCATTCTAAAAAGGAGATCACTGAAGATTACCTTCAAATGCATACACTTTGAGTAACTTCAGGCTGGTTCGGACATGCAGGATTTGAAGCAGAGAACAGTAAATGTAGTTTACAGGATTAATTAAAACACGAATCAATGCAATTTGTCAGATACTGAGGTATTGCTTTTCATGCTAATTTTTACACAGCAGAGGCAACTGGGGGCTGGGAACCACTGCTAGGGTGAGAGAAATAACATCATATTTAGTGATCAATGCCATAGTCCCTAGGAGGATGTGTTCCTCAGCCTTATATTGATCACCCAGATCTCAGCTCATTTAGCAAGATAGGACTGCTGTCATAGCTGTGGAGAGATAAAGTATCCTTGGATGAATGAGAAATAAGCCACCTACACACACATAAACACTCAAGCTATGAGAGGTTCATGCCTTAATGTTGCAAAAAAATAATAAATTAATGCAAATGCGATTTCAAAAGTAGACACAGATTTCAGTTATGAGTAAGAGAATAAAAGTTGAAATTACCTCACTGCAGCATGAAATGGGTTAATGTAAATACATCCTGCTCTTCTGGTAAAGACAGGGCTATATTTTCATCCCAAGCAGGCGGCCTCAGGTGAGATGAGCTTATGTGCTGGCATGCGTGCAGTCTATCAGCACTTAGCTATGCGTGTAGTTACACATCTTTGCTGATTTCATTGAATTTTGTTTTCTTGGAAGGAACTTCAAGCTGCTGCACGAAAATTACATATCAGTAGTGGGAAAAGGAAACAAACAGAAAAAGCAGCTTTCTTGACTAGCTTTCAAGAGTGGAGCTCTGAAAACTGTTTCTTCCTGTGGGGGTCTGAAAACTGTTTCTTCCTCCTTGATGGTAATCATCACTTATTGACTATTTATTTGGAGGAGAAAAGAGTTAATAAACAAAGAAAACTCTCTCCTGAATTGTGCTGTTGAATAAAACAGCACATGGGGAGAAGCAGAATGCCATTGAAAGGACAGGCCCAGAGTATTTGCTGCCTTCCCATCCGCCACCCTGCAGGCCCCTGGAAAGAAGCATCAACCAGCAGCTGCTTCAGTGCCTAGCAGCATCCCGGAGGATGAGAGACCCTGGTGAAAGTGTGATTCTGTAGGCTTGGCTCAGGTTCCCAGGAGGCTGGCCCAGACCCCAGAGAAAACTCCGCCATCAGGGACCCACAGTGGGGGAGCTATTTCACAAGCAGCTCTATACTGTCCTCTGGGGCACTTTGGCAGCTCTTCATTTTCTCCTCAGAATTTCATGGGCTGTCAGACTCCTCATTATAAGCTTTGTCCGCATTCAAGGGACAGTGTGCTTTTGCCTGGGACTCAGAGCTGGCCAGGATGATAGGCTAGAGAGCTTGGGGCACGCTGCTCTGGGGTATGTATGCTGGGTGTGTATGTGTGTGTGTATGCATGCACATGCACGTGTGTGTTGGGGGCATACGTAAGGAAACTGTGCCATCTCCTGCCTCCACCCAAACATTTCTTCCTTCTGTTCCTCTCTCTTAGACAATATTTTAACTAATGTATTGAGTTTCAAGTCCCCATAAGCAAAAAAGTTCAGCACCTCAAACTCAGCTGAGGGACAGATGAGCCTCTCCCCAGTCTCCTCCCATGCTCCTGCCTCTGTCCCAGGTCCCAACACAATGGGAGAGCAAAGCTCACAGCCACTCCTGGGTTATC
Source organism: Pteropus alecto (assembly GCF_000325575.1). Taxonomy (NCBI): domain Eukaryota; kingdom Metazoa; phylum Chordata; class Mammalia; order Chiroptera; family Pteropodidae; genus Pteropus; species Pteropus alecto. Next base: position 16,729,729 of record NW_006434369.1, read on the forward strand.
CTCTTCCAGGTCCCCATGCCTAGTTAGTGCCAAATGCTAATATCAGTCTATTTTCTATATTCTCTATCCCAGCCCCTCTCTACTGTTTCCACTGGAACTGAGTCAAAAGCCTCTTACCTGCTCTGCTTGCCCCCAGCAAGAGACTGTCCCCCACAATGCTTCCTATACACACTAAAAACTGTCCCCCAATGAAGCCTCCTATGCATCACTACCAGGTATCCATCAGGACAGATTTGCTCCTGTCACATATGCCCCTAACATACACGTGCATGTGCATGCATACACACACACCCAACACACACACAGACACACATAGACACACAGACACACTCAGCAAACTCAGTACACACCACATACCCAATACATACACACACCCTCCCCACATACATGTTTACAAACTTCTATCAGCTCTTCATAATATTAAGAATAATACTTCTAAACAATGCTCATTATGGCCAAGCCTCCCACAGTTAGCTCCGACCTACTTATCTAGCCTTTTCTCCTACTATCCCCCTGCTCCGAAGGTGACACACTTAAGGACTATTCGAAATAACTTCATTACTTGTAGTGAAAAGTTTTCAGTCCAATATTTTGTGGTTATTTATCTGTTCTGTAGAAAATAACAAAAGCCATTCATACATATAGACACATGAAAACTATAATATATATTTATATCTATACATGGAGAAGGAAAAATTGTTCAAGTGTCGGCTTTTCGCCATTCTAAATTTGGGAGTGGAGTCAGAGGTGAAATTCTGTAAAATTTAAAAGCTAATCCACCAGCTCACCTTTGGTATTCCTATCACAGCTCTTAGCGCATTGGGGCATAATTCCTGATTTACTTATTTGTCCCTGACTGGATGGAGATTCCTCAGAGACAGGGTCTTTTAATCTTTACCTGTGTATTCTCAGTGGTCAGTACAGAGCCAGCTCTCAGAAACAAGTGTGAGCAGGACTTTGATCCCCTACAATCTACACTGAAACAAGATCTGGGAAGCACTTTTGTATTAGGGGGATGGGGAGGCACGCAAGAGTAATGCTCAGTGAAATGGTCTGAGCTTCCAAAGGCCTGTACTTGCAAATAGCTCCTAAAAGCAACTTGCAGTTATGTTTCAAAGAAAAAATCTTTCAGGCAAACTTTTTTGGAGGGGTATGTATGATTTTCTTAAGCAAGTCCATGCCAGTGTGGACTCTGCCTTTCCCTGCCTTGAAGACAAAGAGGCAGGGAAAGGCGCGTAATGGTCCCCGTGGACGCATTCAAAATGAAGAAATGAAAGGCTCAAAGAG
>NW_006434369.1:16731173-16749264 GCF_000325575.1 Pteropus alecto
GAAAGATGGCCAAGAACCTGTGATGGGATTTTAGGTCTCGGACCTCATTGCTACCAAATATCATCCCATACTAAGCTTGCCATAGTGTCTAATTTATCCCTTTGGATTGCAGCTGTGGTTCTCAATCCAGGCTGCACATTAGAATCACCTAGGTTTCCAGTTCCCCAAGTGATTCTAATGTCCAACCTTGGCTGAGAATCATGGCTGCAATCCAGTGGAATCTAAAAAACAAAATAAATAAACAAAACAGAAACAGACTCATAGATACAAAGAACAAACTGATGATTGCCAGATGGAGGACTAGGTAAAAAAGGTGAAGGAATTAAGAAGCACAAATTTGTAGTTACAAAATAGTCACTGGGATGTAAAATACAGCATAGGAAATATAATCAATAATATTTTAATAACTATACATGGTGCCAGATGGGTATTAGACTTATCGGAAAGATCACTTCATAAATTAGATAAATGTCTAACCACTATGCTGTACACTGAAACTAATATAATTTTGAATCACCTGGGGAGCTCAGTCCTGGCAATCAAAACTTTCAGCAAAGGTTCTGGTTTAATGGTCTGGGGTGAGCCTGGGCATCAGTTTCGAGAAGATGCCCAGATGTTTCTGATACGCAATCAGGACTGAGAATCCTTGCTAACCTCAAGAGTCAGAGCTTCGCTTGTCAGTTCCCAACCAGTATTAGTCAAAGTGTTCCAAGACAGTTCATGTCATTGAAGGTGCTAATGGCACTTGTTTCTATTTCCATTTTCAAATAATAAATAAAATAACTATTCTGAGATCTCCCCCTTAACAACCTAACAGCTTGCATCTCTAAGTATTCAGGGAGTGAGCCCACATGGTGGTATGTGAAGGAGTGTCAGATTTTGTAACTCAGTTTGTTGAGTACAGCTAGCCATGCTGGTGCTTCCGACAGCCACCAGATTTTACATTATTCTTCATCTGAGTTTTGCATTGTTTAATTCACGCCCATAATAGACCATTGGTTAAATAAACAAGGCATTTGGAGTACTGACATTTAAATACAAGTTTATGAAGAAAATAACATAATCATTCATCAAATAAGCCTCACAAATTTTACTAGTTACATTCATTGAATTGAAATTCTTAAAGGACATCTTAGCCTTCAGTGTCTCAAAATCACTGTCCCGAAGAGAAAATATAGGGAATAGTTTCTTTTCCATTTATTGAAAATAAAACTTAACAAAAGAAACATCCTCTCTCTACCATTTTAAAACAAAAAATGAAAATTATAAAACTATTAATTTAAGTTCATGGTTTATTTTTGATTCTCTAAACATGGCTAAGTTTCAAGCTTCATTTTAGTATCTGTCGTTGTCCAAACCAAGCACAATATAACAGGTCACTTTAAGATTGGTTTGTCAACAATTTGTGATTTTTTTAATATAAAATTAAGTGTGTTAAATAGCACAAACCACTCATTAAGCGAGAAGTAAAAATGCCTCTTATAAATTAAGATCATTGCTAATCTCACATTAGAAATACTTTATCATATCTTTCGAGATTATGTTGATCCGAAATTAAATACTAAAAATAACTTTTGTTCAACCTCATATAAACATAATACAATTATTTTTTTAATTTTGAAAGATTTTTTCAGATTATGAAAGAGGTGCATGTGTCAAAAACTTTGGGGAGATGGCATCTTTCTCCTAACTTGATTATCAGAATCACAGAGAGACTTGTTAAAGAGACCTCCGGTTTCCCCGAGATCCCTGAATCAGAATGTCCAGAAGGTGCTGTGGCACCTCTATTTTTAACAAGCACTTTAGATGATTCTGATGATGAGCCTGGTATGAGAAACACCCATCTTTGTCAGAAAGCAGTTCCCTGAGGCAAAAAGAAGCCAGGAAAGCAGGTTTGGCAGCTGGCAAAAGAACACGGTAGGCCGGAGGCCAGATCTGAGCATGATCCTAACCTGGAAGATCTTAGAAAGCCAGAGCAAAGGCAGGAAGACACTAAAGGGATGGATGGAGGATTAGGCAAGCATTAAAGCTGTGCGGTGTTACAAGCCAGTGATCCAATCACTTGTCTCAGATCTGTCTCCTACCATGTGACCTAGGGAAAGTCACTTGCCTCAGGTTCTCATCTGTATAAAAATAATTTTTTAAAACATCAACCTCCTAGGATTGTGGTAAGGATTAAAAGACACCATGTAGGCAAAGCATTTGGCCCCAAATCAGCTAAAAGTACTTAGAGAACCCAAAGAAAGGCTGGGAATGACCTTGAAGAAATATTTTGACTCTGCCTTTGACCTGTTTCAGTGAAATTATCATTATATTTTTTGAAACTTTATATAACTTGGCTGTTGTCCTATTATTTTCCAGATGGACAATTTATTCATAAATCTCACCTATCTGGGACCGCATGCCTTTTCACTCAGCTGTCACTTTAATAAGCACTCTCTCCAAGCCTGGAAATTATTCTTTGGGGTGAGCAAGTCAGAGCATTTTGGTGAAAGGAGCTAAACAATGCTCTGTTTTGAACATAGTTCTGCAAGATTCTCTAGGTGAAGACGATGTTCTGGAGAAAGAGAGTTTTATAACGCCAACCTCTATTGAGCAAGCAAAGAAGCCAGGCTGGGGGTTGGGAGTACACATGCTGAGATCTTTGATTTGATTCTCACCACAAAGCATTCTTTTACTTAACATCTTTAAGGGATGAAGATGTAATTGTTAGCCAGGTTTACAAACTGGAGGTACAGTTCTAAAGACCGTAGAATAATTCCCTGAAAGCATAAAAGCTGGTAATGAGATTAGAGGCTCAACTCTCAGACATCACACAGAAAAAAATATATATTTCAGAAAGCTGGAGATGGACTCCCAGTGCGGACAAAAATATGTTTTGCAGATATGGTGCATCTATATTATTCAGAGAAGTGATGAAAAATAGAAAGAAAGTTATCTTGAGACTTCTTTTTCCTTAAAGAAAAGATATGGTGGGTTCAGAAGTGCCCCCCTGAGAGGATGCCTCCTCCCTGGGCCCCTACGGGCTCTGCAGAATATGGATGGGTAGCTCTGGGAAGGCATATGCAAATGAACCCATGCCTGGCTGCCTAAGATACAATCGGGACTGCAGTGAAAAGGAAGGAAAAGAATGAAATGATTATTTTCTTCTCTGTCCCTTGTGGTTAGGCATGGTTACTCTCAATCTATTGTTAGAGTTGACTGTGTTTTCATATCTCTACCTTCCTTTCAGACACAATGCTCTTAACTGCTGGAAATCATTAGCATATTTCAGCAAAAATTCCTACAGCAGATATATGCCACATGATGATAATTCTTTTCATCAGAAGAATGAAATTGGAAGTTTGGGACATTTCTGTTCATAAAGTTACATATCCATTGCTTCTCTGTTTGATGATTTTTTCCCATTAGTCCATAGTCCATATAGGCTAACTAAATCAAGGACAAGAAATATGTACATGAATTATATAAAGAGAACGTGAGATATTTGCTATGACAAATTTAATGCGTTGTTTTAAATTTACTAGAAAAATCCAAAACAGGGGTCTCTCAAGATATAAACTCAATCTGTGAGTTCATTACCATGGAGAAAGTGTCCCTTAAAATGAGTGAGAAAATTGGTGCAGAAATAAATGGTCCAACGTCTAAGCATGTAGGAGAACAACAACAACTTTATTTTCCACGTAGCATTCTATGAAAGGTATAGCTAGCATGGCTACCTCGTAAACATGAAACGGCTCTATAAAGAGCTCACATTGATTACAGTCAGGGATGTGGCAAATATTGCTTACATTATCCTACAAATTTCTTCTACTTTGAAAATTGAACCTTGTGGAATTAAAAATTGACATGAGCTTATCAGAGGTACCAGATGATCAACTTCTAGAATATCATCTTTACTTTACCTCAGTTCCAAACAGCCAGTAATTCATGAGCTCTTAGGCTAACAAATCTAAATTTTAAAAAGATAAATGAAAACCCTGACACCTGGTTACTTCTCAAGGCCCAAAGGGACTTTTTATCTTTTATAAAGAAGCAGCCAAAAGTACAGAATTCTCTGCTCATATTGGTATGGTATTATTCTCACTTGATTTACTATCTTAGCAATAAAAAGCTGTTGAATGAATGACTGGTGTAAGAGTGGAAATGTGGGAAAAAAGGAACTTTTACAGGGAGGGAAAATGATGTTGATAAATGAAATTGAAAAGGTGAAAAAATTTTACACATATAAAAACATAACTGGTTAATTGGGTAAATAGTCACATGTTTTGCACCTGAATTTAAAAGCAACACACTGCGGGGGAGGGAGAGAATGGAACCCTTCTCTCAAGATCACCAATAAAGTCACAGAAGCATTTCAGAGTTTCATTTCCTTAGGAAGTGTGCTCATGCATACCACGTTGTCATAGAGACTTTTAAAAAATGTTTTCTGGCCATTTTGTTGTTCCACTGAAGAACCTGGGAGACCCCCAAGTCCTGGATTAAGAGTTGATATGAAAGACCCCACCCACTTTTACCTTCCTCCTGCCCTGAATTAAACGAAGTCTGTTATTCCTCTCTTTGTCATAAGAGTTCCTGAAAGTACCTTTTGCTTGAAAACACTGACTACTCCCCGCACCTAGGAGCCAATTCAGAGGAACAGTCCAGCTATTAAGGAATAAACCTTGTAGGAAGAAGAAGATGGGCAGGCAGTGAGAAGACAGTGCAAGCTTCCTATACAATGAAATATCTCATTTAAGATACAGTAGTCCCCCTTATCCGTGGTTTCTCTTTCCATGGTTTCAGTTTCCTGGGGTCTACTTCAGTCAAAAAATATTAAATGAAAAATTGCAGAAATAAACAATTCATAGGTTTTAAATCTGTTCATATCTCACTGTTGCCACTGTTCTGTGTATCAGGATGAAATCTCAAATTGCCTTGCTCTAACCTGCCCGAGACTGAGTAGTGTGATGAGCTCTTGCATTATCCTGCTCTGTCCTGCCCAGGACGTGAACCATCCCTTTGTCCAGCATCTCCATGGCTACATACTCTCCTCAGCCATTAGTCACTTAGTAACTTTCTTGGTTATCAGGTCAACTGTTGCAGTATTGAGGACTTTTGTTCAAGTACTCCTTATTTTACTAACTAATGGCCCCAAAGTGCAAAAGTAGTGATGCTGGCAATTCGGATATGCCAAAGAGAAGCGTAAAGTGTTTCCTTTAAGTGCTTTCTTTAAGGTGAGTATAGTATAATAAGTTATTGAGAGAGAGAGAGAGAGAGAGAGAGAGAGAGAGAGAGAGAGAGAGAGGGAGGGAGAGAGAGAGAACATTCACTTAACTTCTATTACAGTATATTGTTATAATGGTTCTATTTTATTATTAGTTATTGTTGACAATATTTTACTGTGCCTTATTAATAAATTAAACTTCGGCATAGATATGTATGTATAAGAAAAAACATGGTACAGCAGGTCCTCGAATGGTGTTGTTTTGTTCAACATTGTTTCATTATAACGTTGAAGAGAAAAAAAAAATCAGTTCCAGTGGGGGACACAGTCTGTGTGGAGTATGCACTCTCCCCCATGTCTGTGTGGGTTTTTGAGGGGGACTCCAGTTTCTTTCCGCATCCAAGAGATGTGTACATGAGGTGAACTGGTGTGTCTACATTGTCCCATATGAGTGTGGATGTGTGTGTGAGTAGCCCTGAGATAGAAGGGCATCCTGTCCAGAGTGAGACAGGACCTTGCACCCTAAGCTGCCCGGATGGGCTTAGCCGCCCATGACAGTGAATTTAAATAAGCAGGTTGGAAAATAATGATCTTATTGGTTTTTATTAATCTTTCTTAAAAGTATGTATAGCTCACATTTATTTCAATGTTTCATATTAAAAGTATTTTTGGTCTTTAGTTAGAAGTTTGGTGATATTTTTGTGAGAAATATGCTGTAGGAATTTAACTCTTATTTATATCAATCAGCCTATGGTAAGATTGGTCTCATCATATGTCGTTTTGCTTAAAGTCAGAGTTCCCAAGAACCTATGGACAACATTAGGTGAGGATTTACTGTATGTATAGCGTTTGGTACTATCTGCAGTTTCAAGCATCCACTGGGGATCTTAGTCATATCTCTCTTGGATAACAGGGGACAACTGTAATTTAAGATATGTACAAATATTTTTACCTACCTTATTAAATTACATATTTGTATGTAATAGTTAAACGATGTGAGAAATGCCCTAAATAATATGCTCAGATTTGTTTTCCCCGAATCCTATGATTTGCACAGGGTATTCCCAGATTCAGTGTCAGTTCCCCTGACCAAATACCCTTCCTCATTTCTTACAGCTCATGAGGTAAAATGAACAGCCAAAAAAATAAGGAAATGGAATCATTCAGCAATGCTTGGTTTTTATCCAATATCCTTAGCTATTAATTTCATTTTTTATTCATTGTTTGGAAGCCATTCGAACCCTTTTTGGAATAAAATAGGCACAATAAATAGTTGAACAGTCTGTAGTTGCGTTCTAGGAGGAATTACATTTCTTCTAACATGGGACTTAAAATCACTGAAATTAATTGGAAAACACTCTCTTCCATTTTCTTTCAATTTGAAAAATACTATGTGTCAAAACCTGTTTCCCTGAAAGTGACCAAAAGCACCAAAATTAATCACTGAGAACTACTATCATTGAATATAAAATTACCTAAAGGCCTCTGAAGATTAGACAATGCTTAAACACCCATGACCAGGGTGTGATCATGGGTGTGAAATATGTGGATATCATGCGAGTTTTGGCTGTTTGCCCAAAGCATGCCCACACAGTCAAGTCAAGTACACCAGCTATCTGGGAGAGGCTGCCTTTAAGTAAAAGCATCTTACAATGTGGTCTGAGAAGGGGCTGTGTGGGCCTGTCACAGCAGCTTCTTTTGTGTTAAGTCTGTCTTTCAAATGCAATGGACTAGCAAACCAAGGAAACAATCTCCCTTACTGTCAGACTGGGATCTGCTGATGCTGAACTTGGAGTGGAATTTTAGAAGTATAATCAAAATCAAAGGAGATACCAGTCTACTGAACTTTAAAATAGGTTATTAACAAAAGCAAAATCTGCCAGAATAGTCTGCAATTGCCCAGCTTCTAAACTATAGCTGTAGCTCAAAGTCAGTCATCAGAACTAGTACCGGTTTTTTAGAATATATATATATATATTTTTTTTTCCCAGAATATTGCATCTCATATACATATAGGTGGTGGTGGAAAGAGAGTCCCTCAATAGTAAACTTTCCATACATATACACTCCCCTCACTCAGAGGTTTAATAGAAGCATCATAAGCAATTTTTTAAACATTTAAGTAAGGAAGTAGCAAACATTCTAGTTATTCTCAGCTCCATCTCAATCACCAATGCAAATTGGATGTTTTTGGAAAGCAGTGCTTTCTCTATCTCTTTAAAAAATTTTTATTTATTGTTTCAATCTTATGACTTCTGCTCTGGACTAACTAAGGCCAGGTTATTTTGACTGTTTGAGTTAAAGAGCCCTTGGGAAAAGGAACTTCAATTATTTTCCTGTCTGGATAAGTGTCAGAACAATTCATCATAAGAACTAATACAAATATATTTATTTCTACATATTTACTTCTATAAACATCAATTCCTTGAACCCCTGGCATTTGTGCTGTTGCCTTGAGCTTCTTTTCTGGTTTTGGCTCACTAAACCCTTTATGTCTGGGCAGAATTTAAGCCCCATTGATGAAGTAGTCACAGTCATGTGACAATGTACAGCAGAAATTTAACAATTAGCTGAACTATTTGGGGTGTGCAGACAAGCAAGTTAAGTAATTTGGGCTGCTACTTGGAAATAAATATTCAAACCAACTAGGGAGAAGAAGAGTTGGGTAAAATTAGAGGCTTTTATTCATTAATTTGGCCATAACCTGCATTGAACAAAACTGGGGGTGAAAATATAAATGTACACAAGAGCCAAAAAGGAAACCAGGTTGTAATTATTTGCTTTAGAAAAGAGAGTCAACTAGGACTCTAATTTAAAGTTCTCTTGACTTGTAGTAATATCTCTTCAAACATTATCTTGTGGTAAACTTTTCCTCATTTCCTCTTTTCCACAAGAAGAACTAGAACTGTTGTGTCAAGATGCCAAAGAGAAATAAACAGGGGTTTCCCATTCCAAAATGATGTTCTTGAGATTCCAAGAAGAAAGCCACACTGGGAAAGGAAGAACCTAAGTCACCTGGGGTGTATGATAGGGAACATGTGGCAGAGGTGCTTTGCTGTAGGAAGATAGAGGAGCTGCTCTTCTCGTCCTCTCTGGGCCACACCCTCATGGACACCTGCTTGCACACAGCCTGTGGACAAGATGCCCAGCTCTCCAAACACCTGCATCATATTTCCTCCCTTGAGCAGGCAGAACTATGTAATTCCCTCCAAACATAGAGCTGCTCTTTGCTATTCAGCAATATCTTTGGGGTCAAATCCAAACCCCTGTATGTAGGTGAAGTTGAGTGGAAAAATACACCCTCAGTTCAAATGAGCAGGAGCTCATTCTACTCAAATGGACAGAAATTTAGTCAATCCACGTCTTTTCAGAAGCATAACCTTGATATTCTTAACCAAGAATTCTTAACTCAAGCTAAGTGGCTGATGATGTGATTAGACTGAGGGTGCACAAGACATTGGTCATATAGATATCAAATGAAGTAAACATCAACCCAAATCTCCCCCAACAATTTCTTGAATGAATGTAAAGTACCTCAATCTCTTTTTCATTCACTCATAAATTAAAATGTTTACTGGGTACCAATCTAGAGTCTCTTTGTTATGTGGTACAAGTACATTCAGGATAGTATCTTTACCCTCAGGAGCGTTAATAATCTTACAATCAACATTCAGTACAGTTAAATTATCATTAAAGTCCTTTTGAGCTAGCATATGAATTGATTCTATTAAAGCTTAATTGACTATCTAACTTGGGGGAATTGGGGTATAACATGCAATATTCTGGACTTAATTGGTTGGGGCTTGTGTCCTATGATAATAGTGATGTGCAACAAGCCTGGCATCTCAGGACTAAGGAGCCTTTAAAAATGGCTGTCATACCCTCCTGAACAAGCCTGATCCTGTCTGATCTCGGAAGCTAAGCAGAGTCAGGCCTGGTAAGTACTTGGATGGGAAACCACCTAGGAAGACCAGGTGCTGTAGGCATAAAAAATAAAAATAAAAAAAGGGATCATAAGCTGACAAGGTCCTTGCAATCTGTGAGGTCAACCAAGAGTTACTTCACCTAAAAAAAAAAAAAAAGGCTGTCACCACATTCTTTATCACCTCATGTCTTACTCTACAAATTACCCACAAAATGCAGTACCAATTGATTTTGCTTTTTCCTTGACTTTTAATTCAGTGAATAGTAACCAGTTTGGGACTAATTTTAATGTGCTTGATAACAATCCTTAGCCACTGTTGCTTATACAGAATGTGAGAATATCAACAGAAATAATGGTTTCTCAAGGCAGAAAACAGTACTTTTAATTTCTCTTTTTGTTAATTTATAGCTTATTCATTTGAAATCACGTTTAGATTATCTGAGTACTATAAAGGAGTAGGAATAAAAATGTTATAAAGCTACTATAAAGAAGTAGAAATAAAATATTAACACTTTGCTATATTCACTATATCTATTTATCATGGAGCCAATTGAAAGAAAGTTTTTAACATTATGACACTTTTTTACTAAGGACTTTGTCATACAAAGCTTAAAAACAAGGATAATTTCACTACAAAATACTATTACACTTAAGAAAACAGAAAATATCTGAAATACTATTTACTACCTTGTTTGTAGTTTTTCTCAATGGTCTAAGAATTATTCTTTATGCTTATTATATGTCTTTATTTTTATGTACTGGGAATGACTTATCAATACTTGATGTCAGTCTACTGTCAGAAAGCATGGCTTAAGAAACTGTTCTAATACCAAAATTCTCATTTTTGATAAATGTCCTTCCAAACTCAGTCATTTAAAGTCACGTTTTACTTGATAACAAAGTCAGCCTGGTGGGATCACCAGAAATCTCTGTTGGTTATTTGTCTATATGCATAGACATGCAGCAGACAAATTAGTAAATGTTTTTTGGAAACTTTCCCAGACCCAAATCACCATTGACCAACTTTTGGGCGGACTACACTGGGGTCTTGACTGTTCTTTTGTTCATGTAGTAGAGTAGCTCCCAGGCTGTGGGAAATTTTAGTTGCAGATTCTCCTGCAGCATCACCAGGTAGAGCTGGATGGTCCTCAGACATGGTCGTGGTGAAGGTTAATCAGATTCAGACAAAAGTTCTGTTTTGTTGATTAAGGGCATATTCATGTACTTAAAAAAAAAAATTCCAACTGAGCACTCAGATTGTAGAATGAAAGTTCTTTCATGCAAAAATACTTGCACTTTGGCCTTAGCCAGAGCCTAGAACCTTAGTCACTTGCTGCTCTCATAGAGTTTACGTGCTAGTGAGGGGACAGATCACTCAATAGTATAATGTTGTGTGCTGTGAAGACAAATAGAACATGGGGAGGAGTTAGTGATGGGCAGAAGTGTGTTCCCTTAGGAAGGGCGGTGGAGAGGGCCTCTCTGATAAGGTGGTGAATTGAGCAGAGACCAGGGAGGGAGGGAGCTATTGGGAGGACACAGGGCAGCTTCAGGACAAAGCATCGGTAACCACAAAGCCCTGTGATGGGTCCTGTCTGTCATATCTGAAAAGTAGACTGAGAGCTTGGGAGAGTGGTAGGGGATGAGATGTGAGCTGGGGTGATGGGATGATGGAGCAGGTCACACAGATGTCTAGGAGGCCAAGTTGAGGTTTTAGAGTTTAACTCTGTGGTGGTAAGTCATGGGAGGTAAGTCATTTGCAATCCACACTTAGTAACTGAATAAGGTTCAATGGCCCACATAGCTGTATGCTAATTTTCCTCTGCTCTTTTTCTACTATATTTCCCTAGGCCTTTGATTTTAACATATGCATTTTTATTGTATATATATTTTGGCAAGTCATCTTAGCTTTTTTGTGGAATCATATAAGACATTTATGTCTCCATATCTATCCACGCAGTAAAAATTTTAAATTATATTACGTGTTTTGGGCTAACATTGCTGGTTAATATTAGAAGCTATGTTAGCTCAAAACAGGTAATAATGAAGTTCAGGCATGGAAATATTATTTATGTTCAAAATATAAGGAAATGTAGAATCCTAGTAGTAACAATGATTCTTTATTTAATCTAAACATATGAAGAAGCCTAATGTTTTTCTTAATATAATAGGTAGTCCTCGTATAAATATTATGAGCAGGCACTATATCTCAAGCTGTAATATTGATCTCTAACGATTTCAATTTTGATCTTTAAATTTTCCTGATTTTTCCTATATAGCTTCCACATATGAGCTAGCTAACTCAGCTCATAGAAGCCTATAAAAGCAGATTGCGTGGATATTTCAATGAGCTAATAAATGTGAAAATGATATTTAGGTTCAAACCAAAAAATTATGTTAAATCATTTCATATCTTCATAAATTCACACTACAGAAAAAAATGAAGTTGGTGTGGGGAGGAGGTATAAATGCTTTGTCTGTCCACAGGCTGTTTGCTGAACACTCTCAGAATATTTACTGAATGCCAATAACTGAAAAGCATAAAACCCCAGAAGCCCTTCCAAGTGGGATTATTTAGTGCTGTGACTAACACTGATAATCTTAAACAGTCTTCGGTTCTTACTGATTTTTCAGTGTCATGTTCAAAACATGCTGACCTAAATTTATGCAAATGCATCAGCTGCAGCTAAGGGTGAAGTCTGTTACCTAGGCTTTAAATAACAAAGTTCCATCCTCAGAAAAGGGGCAGCATGAAACAATGTTCAGGTTGGCAGGAATGTGCAGAGAAGAGGTCTGGAGGAATGGTGGTAGGATTAACAAGGATGAGAAGAAACACTTGGATAAAAAGACAGATTCAGACAGAATTCATGTCTAAGTGAATTCAGTGGTCATCTGGAGCCCAACCTTACTTTGTAGTCAGGAAACTGAGACACTGGGAGCACAAATGATTAACTACATAGCTAGTTGAGCATCTGCAGTGACAAAGAAGTGACCATGTGGATAGAACAAGAATCTGCTGATATGAACTTTTATTTATTTATTTTTAATTTTTTTCCTGAGGCTAAAATTTTATTCTTTTTTAAAAAATTTATTTATTTTAATTAGTTTCAAGTATACAGTACATTGGTTAGACAGCTATATAGTTCATAAAATGATTCCCCTGATTGCTCTCTCCCCTGACCCTCCACCTAGCCAATGTATTAATACTAACTACATTCCCTATGCCGTGCTCCCCATCCCCATAACCATTCATCAGCTACTAATTTTTACTTCTTTAACCCTTCACCCTGTTCTCCCAGCTACCCAACGCCCCCTCCCTTCTGTCCGTCACCAAATTGTCCACTATATTTGTGATTCTGTTTTTCATTATTTTGTTCTTTTTATTTCTTAGATTCCACATATAAGTAAATCATATAGTGTTTATCTTTCTCTATCTGACTTAAATACCTTCTAGGTCCATCAAAGCAATATCTTTTCCATCTCCTTCCTTTTAGTCTGTGTATGTCTTTTGATCTGAAGTGAGTCTCTTATAGGCAACATGTAGGGATCTTGTTTTCCTTTCCATTCATCCATTCTATCTTTTAGTTGGAGCACTTAATTCTTTTCCATTTGAGTTACTTATTGATAAGAATATAGTTGTTACTATTCTTTATTCCTGTTTTTGATACATGTTTTTTCTTCTTGAAGCAGTCCCTCCAATATTTCCTGTAATACTGGCTTGGTGGTGATAAATTCCTTTATTTTTGTCTGGGAACCTCTCTATCTGTCCTTCAACTCTAAATGATAGCTTTGCTGGATAAAGCATCCTTGATTGTAGATCCTGGGTCTTCATCACGTTGAATATTTTGTCCCAAGCCCTTCTGTCCTGCATAGTCTCTCTTGAGAAATCAGCTGTCAGTCATGTGGGTATTCTCTTATATGTAATTATTTGTTTTTCTCTTGCTGCTTCTAAATTTTTTCTTTGTATTTAAACTTCGGCATGTTAATTATGATGTGTCTTGGTGTGGGCCTCTTTGGATCCCTGTTTTTTGGAATTCTCTGAGCTTCCTGGGGTTTTATGTCCATTTCCTTCACCAAGTTAGGAAAGTTTCCATCATTATTTCTTCAAACAGCTCTTCAATATCTTGATTTTCTTCACTTACACCGATCAGACAAATATTTGGAGCCTTAATATGCTTCTTAAATTATTTTTATAGTCCTGGCATATTTTTTCTTGCTATTTCAATTGAGTGTCCAACATCTTGTTTTCCTTCAGGTATGCTGATCAGATAGATATTTTTGACCATTAATAGTGTCCCATATACTCTTTAAATTATTTTTATAGTCTTGGCATCTTCTCTCTTGCCATTCTGATTGAGTGCCCTTGGCTTTCCTGTGCTCTAGATAAGGCATTTGATCCTTTTTTTCACTTACTTTGTTTATTCCTTTGTTTATTCCATTTGATATACTTCTCATCTCAGATAATGTGTTCTTCTTTGCAGACTGGTTCCCTTTTATAATTTCCATTTTTATTTTTATGTTTTTTATCTCTTTGTTGAAGTTCTCACTGACTTTATCTACACTTCCCAAAAGTTCATTGAGCATCTTTATAACCAGTGTTTTGAACTCTGCATCTGTTAGATTACTTGACTCCATTATATCTGGTTCTCTGTTCTGTTCTGTCATATGGTTTCTGCTTCTTTGTCTTCCCATTTTGGCTGCCTTTCCGTGTCTGTTTCTATGTACTAAGCAAAGCTCCTAAGTCTCCCAGTCTTATTAATGTGGCTTTGTGTAGTAGGTGTCCAGTGGCACAGTCCTGAGAGGGGTTCAGCTGCAGGCCAAACTTATCCCAAGCCTCTAGCCCTCTGGGGCCACCTGTTAAGATTCAGCAAGCAATCCACAGATGCTGTGCTTATAGTTGCCTCAAAAGGCCACACTGGAAACCGAGGCCAGCTGCCCCCGGTGTGAGTCTAGTCATTGCTCAGCAAGGAGCACCTGACTCGCTGAGGATATACCTGGATGTGGGGTGCAAGTTGGGGAAGGCGGGGTTTCAGGGAATCCTCTGGGCGGAGTGACCTCTGTTATCCAGTTTGATGATGTCAGGGCTGTGGCGGCACTATGTTCGCACACTGGAATGGAGAAGGGCTCAACAGGGAACAATGGATATAGCCGGCACTTCTGTAGAGTGAGAGTCTTGCCTAGGCACTCATTCTGACAATGTCTCCCTGTAAGTCCCTGGTGCCCTGCGCTCAGTCAAATCAGCACTGGTGCTCAGAGCAAGCAGATCTGTCTCTACGAAAATCTGCTTGCAGACACGGCCCCTTAAAGAGGAGTCGGTCGCTGCCATAGCCTCTGTCTCACTCAGCGGCTGGAGACTGGGCAGCCCCACATCCTTGCCCAGTCCTACCTTCTGCCATTGCAGAGTGCTTTCTTGGATTTCTCCCTAGTTGTATGGCTTGTTCATCAAGATCTCAAGCGATTTTTCCTGGCTGCTTGCTCTTTGTTTCCATCACAACTTTGATTTGGTTGCCAGATGGATGAACAGAGCCTCTATCATGTATACCATATTTTTCCCCTCTGAGATGAACTTTTAATACTACTTTAGAATTTCTGCAACAATGCTTGCTTATTGCATTAAATTTAGAAAATACAAAAACTGCAGAAAAGAAAAGAAAAATGTAAATCCCATTCCCAAGAGACCATCACTATGAACATTTTGATCTGTCCCCTTTTAAGAGGGTTCATTGGCTGGGATTTGGGACTCCAGGAAAATCTAGATTTGATAATAGGTTATAAAATCTTCCCAAATGTTCAATTGTGGGAATTTGAAGGATGGCATCATTTTGGTGGAAAGAACAGTGTTGGCTCTCTGGCTCAGTCATTTATTCATTTTCTTCACACACTTATTAATTGAACAGATATTTGGAAAGCATTTCCATGTGCCAAGCACTCTTAGACATTGGCTATACAAACATGAATGAGATTTTTATTATCCCTGTCCTCACAGAGATTATATTCCAGCTGGGAAAACATAATTAATGCTTAGTTACAATTATGAGCCAATGCAGACACTATGAAATTGTACAACAGTGTCTCCTGAGACTTTCCAGACTTATTTTGTCTGGTGTATGCTAAAATCAGCCTTGCTACTCAGAGCAGTCTGCAGACAATGAGGTCTGGGAACAGAAAAGCACTCTCAGGCTCCACCCAGATCTACCAAATCAAGATCTGCTTTTTAGTAAGCTCCCGGGGGATTCTTAGGAACATTAGGGTTTAAGAAGCACAGGCCAAAGGATGAGCGGGACTCGGGAGTGGGGGAAGGTAGTAGAGGGAGGGAGAACACCTGCCAGGCCTGGGACCAGGCTCTAAGTGGGAAGGCACTGGGGCTTTGAGATGGTGAAAGAGAGCCAAGTGCAGCTGGGAAAAAGGCCAGATGAGGCTGGTGGGGTCAGCAGGGAGGCCTTCAGTTTGGGGCTAGCCATGAGTTTGGGACAACTTCAGACCCTTTTGGAGCCCTCGGTTTCTTCATCTGCCACGGGGCAATTATCTTCCACCTCCCCATCCCAGAGGGCTGTTGTGAGGATCAAATCAGTTAATGTGTCTGAAAATGTTCATAGCTATGAGACCCCTTCACTGCTACTCTTTTGTAGAGAAATAGGGAAGAGCTGTAGTGTGTGGATGCTCACTGATTGCCTTACTGTGGATAGAACTGGTGAGGCAGAACTCAAAAGTCAATCATAGTGCTCCTATGAATAGTTCATCAAACTTATCCTAAGCACAGGTAGTGATGAAAAAAGACTCCTTAGCTCTAACTTTGCATATTGGGGGTGGTTACAAATTGTGGGACTTGTGGGGTTTCAGTCACCCTAGGGCCAGGATCACCTCCCCTATTCCAATCTCACTTTGGTGTTTAGGCTGAGTGTTCAATCTTATTTTTCAGACTCTTGCAACCTCCAGCTTCCTACTGTGTTGTCAAGTCCAGAATGAGCAGAACACAGAGGGTGACCTGGAGGACTGACTACCAACTTTTGCACTGTCTTTCTCTTAACTTTGAGGGCTAAGGAGAAAAGATAAAACTTAAAAAAAAAAATACCTAAGCCAAAACAAAACAACCGTAGAAGAAAAATAAACAGAAAAGTAAACATCCCCTTGAAAGTTAAGGCCTTGAATTTCATGAAGTCTTTTATTCCCCTTATTTACTCTTTATTAATCGGATTGAGGTATCTGGTTTCCAAAGCTCTTACCTACAACCAGGGCTCCTCCTTTGATACACCTGTGTAATTCTACACCAAGCTTGGAAGATAAACAGTGACCCAGAGAGCTCCTCTTTGTTCTCCATTTTCACATTTTATTATGTAGCCCGAGCCATTGAACTAGCTAATCAGCTTGACTTACAACTTGAAACTACTCTGGTGCCTCTGTATCTGTTCCTAACATTTATATAACACAGGTCCCCGAGGGTGTTTCTGCCATCTACCAGTTTATTTGTCCTCACAACAGTATGGGCTTTTAAATTTTTTGTTTTAAATTCCTAATTCATAGAAAGGCAAATCCTAGCAAAGCAAGTTCAGGTGAGCAGTTTGAAATTATATGACCGGAGTTAGTGACTGGGCAGAACCAGGAATCAGAAGTTCTAGTACCTATTTCAGAGATTTTCATCATTGCCATGAGAAAACATTTTTAAAATTACACAATATGTGCATTTATTTACTTCTGAAATGTATATAAGAAAGCAAAAGTCTCTCTTGATACCTCCCCATCTTGACTTGTTCACCAATCCAAAGGCACCTGTATGGTTTTGGCAGATATCTTTACAAATGTATTGTTTTGTCATATATATGTATGTGACATATATATATATACATATACTTATATACACACATACATACATGCATGCACACACACGTGCACACACACACATATATACATATATAAAATCATGCTATATCCATCAGCCATTTCCACTGACATTTTTTTCATTGGCATTTTGTTCCTGAGATCTATCATACTTTTACAACAGATTCATTTTTGTGGCTGTATAGCATTCTATCATATTTATGTGTTACTAACTTATTCAAAACCCTTCTGATGAACAGTTAAATCATTTCCAATTCCTCACTCTGGCAAACACTGCAACAACAAATGTCTTGGTGCCTATGTGAACACGTTTCTCTAACATTGAATCTTAGAAAAGGAATTGTTGGGTCACAACTTACGCACATTATCAGTTTTAACAACTACTGCTAAACTGCCTTCCAAAGAGCCTTTCCAATTGATACACCCAAAATCAGTGTATGAGGGTTCATGTCTCTCCATAATCTTGCAAAAATTCTTGTTCTTGTCGGACTTGTCCATGTATTTTCAAAAATTAAATATGACTCTCAAATATATTTCTACAAACACGGAATGTATGTGTCAAGAATTTATTCAGCTCATTAATTAATGAGAAACTTTGTAAGATCAAAAAGCTATTTCAAAGACCATTTGAGGAATTAGGTTAATATAGTCAACAAAATATGAAACAACTGCTAGGCTAGATACAAAAATGGTTAATGTACACAGTGCAATAAATCATAACTTTTGAGGTTATCTTTTCTTTGGGACAAAAATTATTTTATTTGCATCTCTACCAGGCACAAATTTACATCTTATAGAGTCTTAGCCGTTCATTAACAGTAAATAGCAACATCAAACAATTAAGAAGTAATCCTTGGGCTTTTAAATGATTCTTCAATATGACATTGAAAGGAGGACTATCCTCTTGGCCTTATATGCAGGTTTTGGATAATTTTTCTTAACAAATTTTTAAAAAATCTGTGTCAATGCAATGGATTTAAAAATGGCAGTTCATTGTGTTTTAATCTAAATTTCTGTAATTATCAGTGACTTAAGAGCATGTTTTTACTTTTTTTAAAATTTTACTTAAGTCCAGGTCTCTTTAAACAAATATCAGTGATATGAAAATACCTTCTTCTACTTATTTA
>NW_006434369.1:16749300-16750670 GCF_000325575.1 Pteropus alecto
AGGAATGCCTCACACACTGAGGGGCAGTTTCATAAAGTTAGGCCTGTTAGGTAACTGGGGAATGAAGACCTAATTTTTCCTAGGAAAGATTTTACACAGCAAAGGGTGCCCCCGAAACTGGATGCATAAAAGCACTTTAATTCTGTCCTTGAAAGTCCTAGAGATGCTTCCTAGGCCAGAGGCAGTGAATGAAAAGGGGGGCGTATCCAGGGAAGATGAGTGGAGGGTGACTCAGTGCGGCTTTGTTGTGGAAGGCGGAACTAAGCTCTGCTCAGCATCCTCAGCCCCTCCCCTCTGATCCCTTCCAGCACAGGGCCACCTCCCTCAGTCAGTCTATCAATCACAATATTTACTGATTGTCCGCCAGGGACCAGGGCTTGGCAGATTTTTCACAGGGCAAATGGGGAGCATAATCAACACAGGAAGCTAAAGATGGACTTAGAGGGTGAACTTTGAAAACATAATATCCACAAGTCTGAATAAAACCTGGCAGTGGTGACGTGTGTGGGCGAGTGGGGGTGGGGTTGAGCATCTCGGTCTGGATTGAATCAAGTGACCAGCAACCTGCCCTCAGTCCTAGTTGGGCTTTTGAGCCTCTAAAACGCTGCAAAACGCTGTAGGGCCTTGCCCTGGCTCTCCCTCTCCTGCCAAGGGCTATGTGACACTTCTGGAACCAACTTCCAATTCTTAAACTATCGCTTCTAATTGTTTTCCAGTTACGAACAGCCTAAGGAACCGGAAGTTGTTAATCTCAGCTGCTGTGAATCCCAGTTTTCTCTCAATGTGGGCAGCTTCCCCAGGTTAACTTCCGAAATCCCTCCTTATCACTCGGGAACACCCTTTGCCACCACTGGTTTTTCGCACGCCTAGCAGAGGGATCTCCTCCTCTTCTGAAGGGCGACCCCTTGGCTGCTGGCCAAGGTCCTAGGGGACGCCCCTTCTCTGGCTGGGGCCTGCCCCCTCGTGTGTCTTTCCGGCCGCGTCCCGGTCTGTCTGCAGCCAGCCTCCGGCCCTTGGCCCGGCTGTGGAACGCCTGGAATGCGCGCGGGGATGCTGGGCGGGGAGAGGACGCGGGGCGCCGGTTCCCTGGGTGGCTGGAGACGCGGAAATGAGGACGAGGCAAACAGTCCCAAAGGCCGGCGCATGGGTCCCGGGTGCGCGGTGTGCCCCGCTGCCTCCCTCTGCGCTCAGCTCAGCCCGGGCCCCCAGGCGGGGGGCGGACCCGTGCTGTCCCATCCGCGTCGCAGAGACCCCGGGCCCGGAGAGTGGCCGAGGATCGAGAAGCGGAAAGAGAAAAAAGTCTCCCCCGGGAACTCCTGAGCGTAGGCCCGCCACCCCTCCTCTCCCAGTTTCTCGTCCAGTCACCCGCC
>NW_006434369.1:16751176-16791444 GCF_000325575.1 Pteropus alecto
CGCATGCGCGGCCCGCGGCATGGCCTCGGCGGTGTTTGAGGGCACCTCGCTCGTGAACATGTTCGTGCGTGGCTGCTGGGTGAACGGCATCCGCAGGCTCATCGTCAGCCGGCGCGGGGACGAGGAGGAGTTCTTCGAGATCCGCACCGAGTGGTCGGACCGCAGCGTGCTTTACCTGCACCGCAGCTTCGCCGACCTGGGCCGCCTGTGGCAGCGCCTCCGCGACGCCTTCCCTGAGGACCGGCCCGAGCTGGCGCGCGCGCCGCTGCGCCAAGGTGCGGGGGCCGCCTTGGATGGGGGTGTTGGAGTAAACGTGATTGCGGGGTCGTTTTAAAGTGCAGTTAAGGGAGGAGGGAAAGGCAGAGGGAAGTTACTTAAACCGATATTGCGGCTTTTCCCTTCGTCACCGGCTGTGGACAAGGGACACTTCGACCTTCCGCCCCCAAATGAAGGGCGCCCTGGGCGCCTGTGGTCAGAGGCCGGGGAGTCGGCCTATGGAGCCCCGAGGCATTCCCAGCCGAGCTCAGCAGTTGGGCTGCCCTGACCGTCTCCGAGGGCGAGTCACCGACCAGTACCAGTGCAGCGGCCAGTGTCGGGGTGGGTCCCAGGACACTCAGCCTCAGCCCGTGCTCCGGAGTGGCGGCCGCCTCCCTCCTCACCCTAGGGAGGGTTGACTGCAACCCTCTGGCTCGCCCTGACAGGAGTAGTAGGGGGCTAGAGAAACGTTTATGACGAGTTGACGACAGTGTCCAGTTGGGGTTCACGTCCTGTCTGGCAGCCACCCCTCAGAGTTCTCCCCTGGGTAGGGCCGCGCCTTTTCTCTAGTGACAGAGGAGCCTGAGTGCGAGGTGCCACGCAGCCTTCTGTCACTGCTTGGGAGGGGCCGCCCCATGGGCAGCTGCAGGGGAAAACTTCGTTTTCCACCCCAGGGGTGGATCCACATTCGGGTTTGATTAACTGCGGTGGCCTCCTTCCCGGCCTTGTGACTCGTCCTAATTTGTGGGGACTCGCGTTTTCAGAGAACTGCTGTGGCTTCCTATTTTCTACTGCCTGGCTGACGCCCACCCCAGGACTGCCCTTTGGGGGCCAAGTAGAGAGGAGGTTGGAAGAGGGAAGAAAGTGCAGGAGAGGCTAAAGTTGAGATGAGAAGAAATGCTGCGGGAGAGAGAAGGAGCCAGGGAAGTCTGTAGGGCTTCTGTGAAATCCCCCTCCCCTTGTTCCCACTGTGTGATCGATCACCTGCAGCGTGGTGACATATCGCCCAGAAGCCTTCCTTTCTGTTCTCTAAGCAGAGACCTGGTGGCTCCTTTGGGGGCATTTACTGAAGTTCACTGTGAGCTAGATAGAACAAGTCTCCTTAGCTGCAGGTCTGCCTGAGGTCTTAACCTCTACCTACGCCTGGTGATAGCCCCCCACCCTAGACTGTGAATTATATGGATCATTAGCTCAGTTCCCATGACACATCCTCTGGCAGACACATCGTTTGGAAAGGTTCCCAAAGCCAGCAAATTTGAAAGCCCCAAGTGAGACAGCCTGCCTTTCAGGCTTCTCTTTGCTTCCCAGATTCTCACATCTGTAGCCATTCTGGATATAAGTTTAGTATTATTTCAAGCATGGCAGCAGTGTTCTTTGGATTTGCTATCTGGAGGTATATGTTATTATATTTTTTTAATTTGGCAAGTGAATGCTCAAGTCAAGAAAGCTTAATTGAAAGAACAGCAGTTTATTCAATGACTTACATCCTTTCTAAAACAAGGCGGGCCATAAACAAATTGGAGCCCTTAGGGGCTACAAACAAATTGGAGGCCCTTAGAGCTGCCAGAGCCCTGCCTTCCCCTCTGCCCTCCAGGTCTCACTCTGGTTAGGTGGTTCAGCTCAGCTGTTACCCCCGGTACCCCATTTGGCTCCTCCCCTGTAACATAGTACCTATTGCCTACTTTTTGTGTATGTGAGGATTAAAATGCAGAATAGAGTGTCTAGCACCACTAAGCCCTCTGTTAATGCTCGTTGTTCACCTCAGTATCAGCTGCTTCTGGTGAGACTTGTAGATGGTGGGTGGGGAGGAAGGGTATGGCTTTAGCCACCTCAAGACTTGGAAGTGAAAAGTATTACCTGGAGCAGAATGGAGGTGATTTTGAGGCACTTGACTCACCTTGCACATGCCCCTGGCTCTGTTGCTTCTGTGCTCATTTGATTCATGCTAGGTCAGTTCTGGGTTCTGAGCTGTAGACACACAGAGAGTACCTCAAGTGAAGAAAGGTTTAGGAAGAAGGTGATCACTGGGGAGAAAAGACTCAGAAGGGATATGATAGCTGCTTTCAATTATCTAAAAAGGACAAAAATTCAAACTAGGTTATTAGACATGGTGGTAGTGGTAGGGGCAGCAGGGATGGTGTAGATAAGGACCAGAAGCTGGGTGTAAGGGACTTTATAAATGGCCCACGATGGAACTGTTGGCACCTTTGGCTGGACTGCAAGGGCAGGCTCAGTGCTTCCTGGAGGGGAAATGGAGGCCTGGGACCAGAGGAGGTGTGACCTTAATTCTCTATCTAGACCTTGATTCTTTGCATGGAGGCAGGCTGGTCCTTCCCCACCTCCACTACCTGAGTTTGTTATACAATCCAAGGAAAGTCCTTTTCCTTTCTCAGGAAAGGAAGATCATTTGCTAGTAAAATACATCACAGTAATGCAAAAGAAGAATCCACCTTATTTCCATGCAGGTTTATTATTTGCATAAAAAGATTGTCTGGATATACAAACAATACAAAAGACAACGAGATGTGTGTGTTGTATTGGAAATACCAGTTGTTTTTTTTTTTCAGTATAATTTCCCATCAGATTTCCTTGGTTTAAATTTATTGAAATATTTATTGTCTGGGTTAGTTTTGTGTTCTCTAGTTTCATTAAAAGTCTTTGTGAGGAAATCTGGATTTCAGAGCTCTTGTTGGCAGCATGCTGGTAGCTCTTGTAAATGTACGATTGAACACCCTCAGAGGGTGTGAAAGCCTTGACCCCAATTTACTTTGAATCTGCACACAGTTGAAGGGATGCAGGGCACTTTCTATTAATCCCTCAAGTATTGTAATGGGGGAGATATTTGTTCTGCAGAGGGGAGAGAAGACGATTTTTCTCTCTTCTGCACATACACTGTGATGTTAGGCTTGGACGACTGTCAGTGGGCCTTGTATGCTGCATGGTGACACATGTGCAGAGATACTTAAACCGCTGCGTGGAGTTGAGGCACAGTGCTCACTAGCTTACCTTCCTGGCCTTCTGTTTAGGTGAGTCTAGCCTCAGGACTTGTCCTGCTTCTGTTCTCCATCTTTTCTCCTTGGAATCTTGGTCTCTTGACTTGTCCTCTTCTTCATCTGAGTCTGATGTAGCCACCCGTTTCTTTCTTATGCCCTAACTTGAAGGGACAAAGATGGATACTTCCTGTTGGTTATAGCTCTGGGTGACCAAGGTGTCCCTTTTCGCTTTTTCCATGCTCCGACACCAGTGATACTGAGTTTGTAACTGAAATCCCCTCTATGCAATACTTAATGTGGTTCAGTGTTTCCTGACCTGAGACCAAGGTCTCCTGCCTATTACATCTCTCACATCTGTCAAAGTTTACATTTTAAAACATAAACATGCAGAATTTCCCCATTGTTTGGGACTCTTAGATTATTTTGATCCTTTTTTATAGCGCTTATTTTAGGCCTTTTGAAGTCTGAGCTGACCTGGTCACCACTGCGGTAACAGATTCTATTTCCAAAGTAGTCAGGTGATCTTTGATTCCTGATTACTGTAGAATTACCATTTTGGTTTTATATTCATTCATTCATTCATTCATTCATTCATTCAGCAAGTATCTGCTGAATGCCTACCATGTGCCAGGCATCATCCTAGGTGCTAGGGACACAGCAGTGAACAAAATAGACAAAAAGTTTCCCACCCTCATGATTCATATATTATGGGAGAAATCCAATAAAAAACAAGATAAATAAATAAATAAATATGTTAGTGATAAATGTTTAGAAGGAAAAGTGAGCAAGGAAAGGGGCTATAACTTGGGAGGGGAGGGATTAACTTTCAGGTAGGGTAATTGAGAAGGTCTCAAAGGAAGTGAGCTTTGAGTAGAGACCCAAAGGAATGGATGGAGCAATCCAGGTCAATACCTGGGGAGGAAAAAGCATTCCAGGCATGGGCAAGAACACGTGCAAAAGCCCTGAGGCCTGCGCGTGCCTAGTGGCTTTGAGTAGTGAGGAGGCCATTGTGGCTAAGTGGAGATAAAGACGCGGAGCGTAATAGGAGATCAGGGAGGCAGGGAGTGGGCAGATCATGCTCAGATTTGGGCTTCTATTCAGAAGTGGAGAGTTTTGAGCGAAGGAATGACTTAATCTGACATGCACCCCAGCTGCTGTGCTGAGAAAGACTAGAGAAGGCTGGGAGACTGGAGAGAACTGCTGGGGTGTTGTGCCAGGGATAGCAGAGTAGGTGTGGGAAGTGGTCAAGCGCTGATATGTCTGGAAGGGAGAGGCACAGCATTGACTGAGAGACCAGATGTCGGGTGTAAAGGAATATCAGGGCTGACAGCAGAGCTTTAAGCCTGAGAAGTATAATTGTCATTCACTGAGATGGCAAGCCTGCAGGAGATGCTGGTGTAGGGGTCCAGCTTTGGATGCAGTATTTTAGTATTTTCTCCAAATAAGGCCTGCCATGGAGAGCCTGTGTGTGTGAGTGCACACATCTGTGCTCACCTGTATCACTGAGGACATTAATCTCCCTGAGCTTTTGTAGACTGTCTATTCTTAGATTTGAGACCTGAGGAATGGAAGTTAAGGCATCCAGGCTAATACTGGGAAGGTGTGGACACAGATACGCTCACTAGACTCTCACAGCTCTGATAGCTCTAGCAAGGCATGTACTTTGCTGCCAGGCCCTGAGCCTGGCCACTTATTCTCACGGGGGCAGAAATGGGGAGAAACTCTGTGCTACCTCTGAACCAGCAGGGGTCCTGACACAGGGGCGAACTGCAGAGCCACCAAGTTTACTTTCTTAGTGAAAGTGGCTGAAAAAAGAGTGGAGGCCACATGGGTCCTGGGCGGCAGATCAGGGACACAAAGCCCAATCCCTGCCCAGCCTGTTGGGTGCTTGGGTGAGCCTGCCCCTCACTTTTGACACAGCCCCCACCCTCATGCATAGCTTCACTTTAGGGTATCCTGCCCCTCCTAACAGGGGCAGTTTTTATTTTTCTGGGGGATTTGGGGTATCCTTTTTGATTGACAGACCTATTTTGAATCTCTTCCACATATAGAGCTCCCAGACTGGGTGCTTTTCCCAGGCCCCGAGGGCAGCATGGGCAGCATGCTCTGCCAGGCCAGTGAGGTGCAGGACCATCCATGTAACCTGCTTTCTCTCTCCCCCTTCTGTTTTATCTCTCTTTCTCAAATCTGTACCCTCTTGCTGCCCAGACTTCATTGTGGCTTCCTTGTTCCAGTGCTCCTAGTATTTTTTCCTTTCTCTGTAAGTGGTTACATGGCTGAGTTTGGTTTGTGGTCCTGTGATCGCATCCCATTTCAGATTGTGCCATGGGCCCCAGGTGACCTGAGCTAACCTCTTAGCTAGAGAAGGAGCCAGCCAGAAGTATACACAGGTGGTTCGTTAGTGGGCATCTAGGTCCTGGTACTTTCCACCAAATTTCAAAGGGGAAACTTGGTTCCGCTTCTAGATCAAACAGCATCATGCACCCACTGGTAGCATCCTGGGCCACCCTCAGGCTGGCCCCCAGGAAAATGGGTTCCCTTTCCTTTTTAAAACAAGTCTAGGGCTCATGTTTCTCTGCTCTCTGTTTTTGTGAACACTTTTCCAAAAGGTGAAAGTTATTTCTGCATTGTGAACAATCAAGGTAAGGAAAGATTCAAGTGCCAGTTTAAGGTGATTGTGCCACACAAAACTAATAGAAGGTTAGGCATTTGATCATTTTGCCACTTGTGGATAAAGCTCAGCTTGGAGTTGCATAATGCTCAGGGGATTCGGGAGGCTAAGAAGAAGCTCGTAGTGAATTATGAACCCAATATGCATTTTACCCCTCATGGTACCAGTAACAAATGTCCCAGGCAATGGCCTCCTCTGGGTGGGGCGTCCTAGGAAGTACTGGACTCTGGGCAGCAGAGACAGTCAATAGGACAATACATCATCGTTATCAGTGAGTGGTTGGCATTCACGTCCCACTGAAATCCCTTTTTTATTGGTATTTTTGTTCACTTTTACTTTCTTGGGTGATGGTAGACATCCACTGGCCACTTTTGGTTGTCACCACTAAAAAAGTTGTCCCCTTATCTCAGGACAGGCCCAAGAAGCCCCCCAGGACCCTTTGATCGGATCTTGTCCTTGGTGGGAGGGCAGGGAGGAAGCAGAGGCAAAGGGTTTGCTCTCTATTCTTTTCTGGTCCATCTTTGGCCTCCCTGAAATGTGGGTGTCATGTGGGAACACACACTCACATGCTGGGATGTTACTCTCCAAACAGACACCTCCAATCCATCCTCCTCCTTACCTCACCCCCTAAACTGAGTCATGACACTGGATACAACCACAGAGCTCTTTTCCTAACTTAAACTGGCAAGTTTTACTTCATGTTTGTTTTAAGAACAAGACACCTTAATCATCCTTTGCTGATATGTAACTTAGAATCAGTGGGAAAAACACGCTGAGCATCGGTTGGACAGAGGGAGGAGGGAAGGAATGAACGTGTAATTAAAACTTTTACATACTGTATCTTTAATCCCACCAGAAACCTGCCCTGTTTGCCTAGTGAGAAAATCGAGACCCCTGCAAGATTAGATGTCCTACCTGTGGACACAAGGTCATGGTGGGAGGGGTTCAGGCAAAGTGGCTGAAAGTACTGGCTTTGGAACCAGAAAGGTGGGGTTTCAGATTCTGGCTCTATCACCTGCCACTTGCCTAGAGACTTCAGGCAACCTGCTTATTCCCTCAAGCCCTGGATTCATGATTGATAAAAAGTCAGCAATGATACCGGCACGGTGGGGTTGTTGTGACATCCACAGAGCACACAGCACCATGCTAGACACATAGCTGTTGGCTTTAGACTTAGGAACATGTGGCCCTGGAACTTTTGCCCTTTGCTATCTGATACAGTGTGTCCTCAGCGAAAATCATCCAGATGGCGAATGCGGGCACCATTGCCCTGCCCACTGCTCCTGACAGCACCTTCTCCAGGTGTGGCCCTCTGTCCTTCTGTCCTGGAGAGGCAGGGACAGTGATAGCTCCTGTCTGGGCCAAAGAAAGAACCCGCAAAGGGATCCCCTCCATCATCTCAGTGAGGCCCCTGCAGACCAGGCCTGTGGCTTTGCTGGGCCAGAGACTAAGATTTGGTGCTTGGTGTGGCTCAGGCCCAGGGACTGTGCTCCAGGGAGCAGTTTCACAAGGGACAGATTACTGTGGAATACCCAGGGCTGTTGTGCATATTACCATTTGCTATCTGGGCCTAGTTCTTGTGGCCAGAGACTTCATGGGAAGTCATGGCTGCCCTTTGCCATGGGCAAACCCCTTCACGTGGTTTGTAAGGCGCTGCTTGTCTCAGCCCTCCCCGCCCCTATTTTACCTTCCGGGCTCCTTAGGGCCTCCACATTTCCTGATCCCATGCCCTGTTCTGTTCCTGCTCTTGCTCACCTTCAGGCCTCCTACTCTGAGAAGGTGGGTCTCCTGCTGTGAGACTTCCTATCTTCCCTGGTGACACCCCACAAACTCTGGCCAAAGTTCACCTCACATCCATCCTCCTGGCTAACATGAAAGCACTGGGGAGGCAGGGGTCCTGCCCAGCTTGTTGGCCCCAGTACCTCCCATGCCTGGGAGGGTGGCTGGCATGGAGCAGAAGCACAGGCAGTCTTTGGCAGGAGTGGGTGATAACTGCTTCCTCTTTTGAGAGCCTAGAATGGGGAGGTGTTCCCTAAATACTTTGATATTTTAAGACAGACTGGCTAAGTGAATCAAGTGATAAAATAACATTCACTCAAGGGAGTATCTCACATGTACAGGAAGAAGCAGAGGGAAAAAGAACATCTCTCAACCCCTTTTCGGGCCCTAGAAAGTGTTTCGTCTCTGCCTCTTCCTTCTCCTCTTCCTACTGTCTCTGCCCTGCTTTTCGTTCTTGGAAAGATGGGAAGGAGAACTTAATCAGCATTCTAAACTCTTACAGTCGGGTGCGAGCATCACTGAGCCAGGGCAGCGATTGCGCAAAGGGTGAACCACCCAGACACCACTTTGTGTGTAGCAGGTGGGAGCGAGGGACAGACAGATTTCTTATCCTTTCATAAATGCTGCATGATACCTTGCAGATGGTAGCACAGGAGATGCAGAGTAGGCCTCAGGTTTCAAGAGAGTTGAGACTTCCATTGGGATGCTTAAATATGCAAAGATTAACCAACTCCATTATGTTCTCTAGCTCATCATGTCTTACTCTCCATTTCTTAAATGTTGGCTACCTATTCAGAAAATAGGTACTTAGGAAATAAGCCTAAAAAGATTTCCTAGAAAATGTAAAGTATTTTGTTTTCAAAATTTGTATTACACTCAACCATGAAAGCAACAGTCCTCAACCATTTTGACACCAGTGACCAGTGCTCCTATGAGAATCTAATGTCTGGTAATCTGAGGTGGAGCTGAGGAGGCGATGCTAGCGCTGGGGAGCGGTTGCAAATACAGATGAAGCTTCACGGGCTTGCTAGCCACTCACCTCCTGCTGTGCGGTCCCCCCCACCCCACCCCCGCAGGCCCGGGACCTTTATGGGTCTGAGGCCCAGGGGTTGGAGACGCCTGCTTCAAAGAATATATATCTCTCATGTAGATGATGCTGCATTCCTCGCCTCACCCACTGTTGACTCGATGTGAAAGTCCACTTTACAGAAAATTACACTGGGGCTCTATGGTGCAGTCTCCTCTTGTGTTATTTGGGCAATGAACACGCAGTCCTTCATGTACTTTGGAAAGAATAGTCTTCCTTCCAATTAACCCAAGAAGCTGCTTGTCTTTATTTCCAGAATTATAGCAGTAGAAGGCACTCAGGTTAGGTTCAGATCTCCAAGGTCCATTCTTGGAGGAAGTCTGGGACAATTCCCGGAGGTGTTCTGTGCAAACCTGAAAAAGTGAGACTTTGGACTCAGGTTTCTGAGATGAGGAAACTGGTTTGTTTATGTTTGCTCTCACTGATGGATCTTTGTGCTGATATCAGCATGTTCAGTTTGGTTTCTAAGAATAAATCAGGTGTTTGTGTTTGCATAAAGAAGCTAATCCTGAAAGTGACAGAAACACGTCTGCATTCTCAATTTTCAAGGCTAAACAAGTTTAGAAAGAAAGGGCACCCTGGCTGCTTTAGGCTGATTTTAGCCCTCAAATGTATATAAAATTGGCACACTGAAATTTATGTATTATTGTGTTATCTTTCAGTTTCAAATTTTTAACTGATTTGGGATAAAGCTGGATAAAAATTTCACATCATAAATTGTGTATAATGAAATCTTAAAAATTGAGGTTATGTTAGTGATTATGCTTTTATAAGAAATTGGAAAATTTTCCAGGAACTGTGAAGTCTGCTGAGACATCTTCTTCCTGATGGAAGCTAAATGTGCCTGGTAGAGGATTGTTCCTTCCTGTGTCTTCACTGAGCTAAATCTCATGTTTTCTGTAGAGTGTTATCACTCCCTGCTGGCCATTCCTGGAATGCCAGTCTCGTAACCAAAAGGTTTGAGTTTCTCTGCTCAACTGTGCAAATTCACAACTATTTTCCCACCTGCAGTATTTATTATTATAATCTCAGATAGTAAAACTGAGTTAAACAAGATTCCCGTAAAATCCTCATTCCATTGATAATATTTGGAACATGAAATCCAAAATTTTGTATAATACTAAATTATTATATTTAAGCATATTTTGGAAAGTAAAGTTTAAAATTATTTACTGTAAACAATTGATATTTGAAAAAGGCTGTACCAGCCATTAAAAGCCAAATCTATTGGTTCAGAAAGGAAAAATAGGATCAAAATACAACAGATAAGCTAGAAAGCAACCCAAATGCCTATAATTAGTTTGTTTGGGGTAGAAATACTTAGTGGGCTCATAGTTCTTATCTGTTCTTAAAAAATAGTTCAGTGTCCCAAATATGGGTTCTTCTCACAACTTTACCTTTCAGCGCTGTATCATTTTAGAATTTATAATAATTTTGGGTGTTTCCACCAATTGTGAAATTGAGAAACCTGAAGGAAGGAACCCCAGCGAGCATGAAACAATTCGAAATTTAAAAATGAAGATTATTTTATTTCTAAACTGTGGCCCCAGAGAGTAGTTTTGGGATTGTTTGCCTTTTAAAAATATTTTTCTAACACACTTAATGTACCCTTCATTTGATGGGAAATACTTAAAACAATTAAAGTAGGGTGATTTCCTGGGTCCAGGAGAGGACAGAGATGTGAACATTGGAGTTTTAAGAGGATCAGGCTGTTGGAAGCCATTTGGAAGGTGGTGACCCCTTCACATCCTCATCTGGGGCTCTGCTAGAGCAAGGAAGCCACTATGGACCAGCCCTGCCAGTCTGTGCTCCTCACCACTGTGTTCCCAGCTCTGGTGGTGGTGACACAGCATCATTTAGCCCAGGTCTGCTGCTGTTAGGTGGGTTTTGGTAAGTTCAACTGAATCCATCACTTCATAAATCCACCTTTAATCAGCTGGGGCCCCTCCTGGCGGATAGACCAGTGCTCGTTGTCATTCACACACATAAATTTTCTCAGAGAAATGAGGACAGCACCTTAAGAAAGCTGATCCAGATTGCCAATGTCACTGTTACCCAGGAAGCCATGATGGGGGAGTAAATGATTTAAAAAAAAAAAGTGTCCCCAGCTAAAAGCCCAGAGCTTAAACAAAAATCATTTGTCATTTCTAGCAGAGAGAGATTCCAGCATCTTTTTTTTCCTCCATTTAAATTTCCTCCACCTTCCTTTGTTTTGAAGCATGATTCTGTTCCCAAGGAGTACCATTTGACTTCCATTCAGAAACAGAAAGACAGGAAAAAAGAAGCAATGTGGTTCTGCACACTTCCACAAATAAAATCTAATCAGGATGGCCCATGGCTTGGTACACTTAATGCCACCTTGCCCTCTTCAGGCAGCTCTCCTATGATGCCCATGACTTGGTGCTGGCTGGCCAGTTGGTTCTGGCTGCTGTCTGGCTGTGTGTGATGTGTTAACTAAATTACCACCCCATGAGCAAGATGGAGCACACTCACAGGAGATAAGTAATACTTGACTTTTGTGCTCTCTTAGGCAACTTTATTGAGTCAATAAGCAGCTAGCAGACATTGAATCCCGTGCCTGTGTCGGGCCCTGTCCTGGTTGCTGATAAAAGTGAGATGAACCAAAAGTACCTCCTCCCCTCAAGTTTGCAGGGCGGGCTTGGGGAGACTTGTAGGTGAAGGAGCAGTTATAGTACAGCGTAGTGAATGCTGCAGAGGTCAGGAGAGAGTTCCCTGGGAGCCTAGAGGCACACCAAGTCTCATTCTCTAGTGTGGGGAAGGCTTCACAGAGCAGAGAGCATGTCTGCTCCCTTAAGGGATGGGTGGAATTTTCTCATACAGGAGCCTGGAGGTGGGGTAAGGTCAGCAGGAGTGGTTCCTCCAGCAGCAGTGCTGCATGAGAGTCAGGGGTTGTGTTTGGATAGAATGAACCTGTTCCTTGGAGGTTGGCATTAGGGTGTGGGGGAGTCACAGGGCACATGGCCAGTAAGGTGGGCTGGGGTCAGGTCGGGGTAGGTCTGTGCACTGAATTAAAACACTGATACTGTTTCCAGAGGCCTGACCACATACTTCTTGCCTTTCTCTAGTTCATTCTAGAAAATGAGTTACCAAGAAGATAGGGTTGTCAGATAAAATACAGAACACCACATAAATAACAAATAATTTTTTAAAAGTCTATCCATCCTATTGCGTTATTCATTGTTTATCTGCAATTCATCTTTAACTAGGCATCCCGTGATTTAGTTGCTAAATCTGGCCACCTTAAAAGATCAGTATAGAGCAGAATGTATTTACCTGAACCTTACCCCTGAAAGTTATTAACTCAGCCATGGGTTGAACATTACTTACATCTTAGATGTAACAAAACATGTTCCTAATGCATGATACAAGAATTATAAACCTCTATACTGATTTAAGATTATTAAAATGTACTTTACAACCTATAAAATGGGTGTAAATTTGCTGTATGTACTCACCATACAAGAGGCTAACCTTCCTACAAATGTACCACAGAACATAAAATACTACTACTGTCTCATAAACTTGATTGATTTAAAACTAGTATTCTAACTGTAATAAAAGTTGAAATATAATAATAGCTTCGCTTCTCTTGGAATAATGAAGCATTTTGTGGTAATGATTTACATAATTGTCCTCTCTTTCAAAACAGCTTCTCAGAGGATTTTGCATTGGCCCTCTTTCCTTCTGTAGAATTCCCTGTAGCAAGCAGATCAAAGCATTTTGGTGCAGCGTGTGTGTGTATGTGTGTGTGTTTGAAATTCTGTGCAAGGAATTCAGAGTCTGAAGAGGCATCCTGAGAGTCTGGCACTCTGATATTTTCTTCCTTCTCCTCCCTACTTTCCCCACCATGCAGGGTGGTGTGGTGGTGGTGGCAACCTAGGGAAGAGGAAGAGGAGGTGGCCTGGTCCATTTTTGTGGTGACAGCTTAGGCATTGTGCTCAAGTATGTGCATGAGCTGTGTGATAGAGGCCCGGGGTTTCCCAGTGGGCAAGCCACTGCCCACCCTGCCACTTCTGGGGCTCCTGTTCCCTGGACAGCTGCTAGCTGGCCATCTGGGCCAGTGTGGCTGAGGAGGGTAGGCAGAAACAAGCAAGGACACCGGCACCCAAAGTGGCCTATGCCTTAGGAAGTCAGGAGAATGACTCCTGGCCTTGACTCCAGCTGACATTTGGAGGGTCCCCCTGCTGTAGCCCATGCTTTCAGAAATGCCCTCGCCCTATGTCTGGTGTCTAAGCACCATATGTTCTGGACCTCTTCATTTCAATCATGTAGTTTAGGAAATTAATTTTATCTCTTAGGCAGACTCTCAGTCAATGAGTTGCCTTGAAAAATGAACTACCTTTTCTTCTATAAAACAAAATGGAACCAGAACTTCTGGAGAACTTAGATTCAGTAACTGATAATAGTTCTGTGATTTCAGTCCCTGTGGTTTGGTCATAGCTCACAGAGACAGTCATCCTAGGTAATAGGAAGTACAGGAAAGAAGCCAGTTTCCTAAGGAATCTAATTCTAATCCATAGGAAGCCAGTGTATAGAAACTATAATGGGAAGATTTGTGTTCTGCACTCTGCATGGGGAGACAGAAACATACCCCGAATCTCCGTACTGCAAGCTATAGTATTTTAAAAACAAAATACTGTACTTTTTAACAGCCACTTGAGACTTCTGGTAACTGTAACAAGGATAGACAGATTCCTGAAGAGTGCTATGAGTCATACCCACTTTGTTTTTCTCTGGGTAGAGGTCTGAATTTTTCCCTTCCAAACCCTGCATTTAAATGACTCGTCTAAATATGGGCTACATTTATATGGGCCCTGTGATCAGGTCATGGTGGCCAGCAAAGTGAGTCTTTCCTTTGTATTTTTGGGAGTGGGTGGATCTTGAGCAAACTTCCCTGGCTACAGCTACCACACTGGCAGAGGCTGAGTGGTCCCTGTCTGAGCACCGGCTGAGCGCTGACTGAGTCCAGGGCATTTATGGAGCTGAACGAGACTATCCTGCTCAGAGGGGTCTTGGATAGTTCCCTCATATGCCTGTGTGCTCTACTCATTCCACTGTCTCCAGCCTGCCAGACTTCTCCTTTTGAATGGGCAATGTCCACTCCAGTACACATGTAAATCATTGACTTTTGAAAGTTAACATGAGACATAGAGCAGGGGTTTCAGGGTAGGGAGGTATGTACATGAGTGAGACTGAGCAGATAGTCTCAGATATCTTTGGTGGACGATGACACTGGGGGATGGCATCCTCATCATAGGATGCCTACTGCCTGCAATTAATTTAGAAGTACATTTCCTGGTCTGTTTTTCTGACTTTAGGCATTTCTGTCTCAATTCTAGGACTGGTCGCCATAAAGGATGCTCATGATATAGAGACCAGGCTCAATGAGGTGGAGAAGCTGCTGAAGACCGTCATAAGCATGCCGTGTAAAGTAAGTGCCATCAGGGCCAGGCTGGGTGGGAGGCTTCGGCACATCCTGCCAGCTTCTAGATAACCAACCTGCTTGCTCCCAGTGGTTGGAAGTATCAGGTTTGGGGAGGTGGATGGATATAACCGGGGAAAGGGAGACTTCTGTGGGTTCTAGTAGCTCTGTTTTTCTCCCAGGGGGAGAGGTAGAATTGAGGGGCCAAGGAGGTGTTAAGTAGGAAGGGACACGGTCCCTCCACCATGGTGGTGTTCGCTTTCTTGCCTCTGTAGAAGCACACTGGTCTTACTGAGGTCATTTGAGAAGAGGGCCTGTGAGAGCCAAAGGGAATGTCAGCATTAACATTGGCAGGTGGCCTTTAAGCGAAGTTTGCAAGCTTCGTGTGCAGTAGTGATTAAGAACTTGGTCTTGAGTCGGGCAGACCACCTAGGTCCTATAAGCTTCTGTTTCCTCCTCTGTGGATGGGGAGGGCGGGCATGGTCACAGTTTACTGAGAAATGAAAGGGAATGTGTGCAAAAAGCTGGCAGGAACCAAGCACTCAGAAAAACTAGCTATTTCTATTAAGCACATCCTACCTATCCTGGGGCCTTGCATTTTAGCCACCTGGGGCCATAAATAAACAAAACTTCAGTGATCGCCTTTTTGGTGTACTCAGTCCCACGGGCTCTCTGAACAACTCAAGGGCATTAGCATCAGATGGAGCCACCTTGCAGAGGATTAATTTTTAGTAATGAACATATTTCTTCCTAGTATTCTAGGTCAGAAGTCGTGCTCACCTTCTTTGAAAGATCTCCTCTGGATCAGGTGTTAAAAAATGACAATGTACATAAAATTCAACCCAGCTTTCAAAGTCCAGTGAAAATATCAGGTAAGAGCTGCAGGGAAGGCCAGGAGGGAAAGTGCTGCTGTGGACTGCGGAGTTTTCTAGAAATCCTCCCCGTGCATTGCCTGCATGATTGGGCACATCTTCCACCCTTGGGATCCAGAAAGACCGTCCAACAGAATGCTGATAATAGTGGGTGAGAGGCTGTTAACCACATCTTCATGTAAGCTGTTTTTTAAGTTTACATACACTCTCCCTACTTCAAAGGGAGTTATTTAGCATACAAATTGGAACTTACTTAAGAAATAATATAATGATGAAAACATTAACGAGGCAATTTGAAGCAAACTACTGGAATCAACAGTCTAGCTTGCTAAAATAAGATAGTTCGCATAATGTGGCATTGAATTTGGTTCTTGGTTTTAGGGCATCAAAGACCAAAGGGGACACAATTTAGATATCACTAGCATTGATAAATTAACTAAAAATTTAACTAAAGAGGCAAAGTCAGCAGTAGTAAGAGGAAATCATCAGCTGAGCAGAGCTGCTGGTCAGCTCACCTGCGAGTCAGGTAGAAAGGAAAGGGGAGCCTGACTTCACCCCTTTTGGTAGCCTTCTAAGATCTGCATTGTATGTGTCATTAGAACACTATTATTTTTGCAGTACTGTTTTAGTGAAGGCTGCTAAGGAGCATTCTGGAGGGAAAAGAGCTCTGTCCCGGGTGGTCTCTGGTACTGGGCTTCCGCAGGCAACAGGCAGTCAACTTGTTTTGGCCTAAAAGGTAGCATTTGACTGAGGTCTTACAGGAGTCTGCTGGGTGGAAAGTGAGGGAAGGCAGATGTAAGAGGAGATGCAGTTCAGCTAAAGGTGAAAGCCTACAGAACATCTCGATCTGTAGAAAGGAGAGAAGAAAGGAGGCTGTATCTAGCACTCCATTTCTGAATGGAGGAGGAAGGACTCAGAAGGGAGCTGATGGAGAAAGAGTCAGGAAATGAGAGGGGATCTGAGCCTAGAGCTGGTTCCTAAGAAGAAATTAGTCATGGTGATGGGGAGACAGAGAAGGACAAATTGGGAAGATGTCTTTGGTATAAAAGTGTCCTTGTTGAGTTCTGCACCACAGCAGGGATGAGAATTCTAAATGTGTGCTGGGTGTGGTGGACAGGGTGGGCAAGTTCTGGGGACCTGGAATGGAAAAGGTGCTTCTAGATATGACTGTGTGTGAGCAGAATGGATTTGTCTTTCTGCTGCTTTTGATATCTACCCACAGTAGCTTACTGTGCATTCTAGAAAGAGCAGAGGAGTTCAGGAGCCCACCTTAGCTGGCATCTAGTATCCAGAATTTCCTTTGTAGGAGAGTGAAAATGGCCGTTATTTATCCTGTTGGATATCTGTGGACCCTAGTCTTGTAGGCTCAGAGAGCCCTCTGGGACACTAATTGTCACTCGTGTTGGATTTTGCATGCTGTCACCTGGAGTGAGGCAAGCATCTGTCCTTTAGTACACAGTGGAAGAGTCTCAAAACTGGTGTCTCTGTTTTGCTTTCTTGTTTTGAGCAAATGGGAGAGCAAAGAGCAGCACAATCCTTTCAAGGCCTGTGTTGGTAGCAGGAGCTGGACTGTTGCTTCAGGTTGGGCTCCAGAGTGTGAGAAGGACAGACTCAAGCTGCGGGGAGTTGCCTCTGAGTATCATCTAGAGTGCAACAACCGGAACGTCCCCAGCCCTCTGTCTGGGCTTGGGCTTTATCAGTGACTTGAAGAAATACATGACTATGTGTATCCTAAAGGGCAGAGAGTAGAGATGAAGTTTAACAGGAGTAACTGTAAAGCCCCATGCCGAGGTTTGAAATAGGTTCTCCATGTCTTTTTGCGAGGACTGAACATGAGCCTCAGTGAGGCCTTGTATCCATGACTAGGGGCACAGCATCCAGGTCTAGGAAGGCACGGATGTTGACGTTCTTATGCCAGCCAAGAATTAAGTTATCTGTGCAGCATGCTCTACCTCTGGGCCATAGCAGTGGGTGGAAGTGACTATTGCCAATTTTGGCTCATCATAGAACACCTTGCAACAAATAGGGCTGCCTAACATTGGAGTTTGTAAACATCTATTGCAGGTCTGTCCCCAAAAGCCTCAAGTCAGGGAGCCTGTCTGAGGTGTCCGTGCAGGAGGAGGCAGGCTGGGGGAGCTCCTCTCCCACCCTTGCAGAGCTAAGATTCTCTGACTCCAGGAGGTTTTCTCTTCTTCCTGCTCAAATCCACTGGGCAGCAAGTCTGGGGATCCTCCCTTTGAAACTTTCCAACCTTTCCGTCTTTGCTCCTGGACTAGCTGGACCTCACCGTGTCTGAGCGAATACTGTCCAAGATAAGTTAGTATGTAGGCATGCAGGCATGAGGGGATGGTCCCATGGGATGTAAGATGCGCTCTCATTATTCACTGAGTGAGGAAATAAGTACAGTCAGACAACGAACTATGGTAAATTCAGAAATACTTTGCAGTAGCACCGATGTCTCCTTGAAGAACTAGTCCACACATGGGCAGGCCATGTCATTCAGTCTTGGTCCCATATTTAATGTGTTGCTGGGTCTGGGGATCCCCAGGCTCTGAGCCTCAGGACCTGGAGATCACTGGCACCCCTGAGGACATCCACATATCTCTCTCTGTCAGCCTCACCTTTCCCCAGGATACGCCCTGGCACTGACATCGGTCATCCCAGAACTCTGAGTTCCTGGGCCCTTTAATTTTCTCAAAACCTTAATTAAGCTCACAATAAAGCCTCTCTCCCCTCATCCTTCTAGGCACGTCAGAGTCTGGCTCACTTTAGCTTTCTGATTTCGTCACCGTAGAACCCTCCATTGCAGACCCTTAGCTTCCTCCTACCTTGGCTTTCTGTGTGTTATAGCCGTCCATCTCCTCTCTGTTCACACAAAGCCTGCATGTCCACTCCTATCCTGCTAAATTCCATTCACTTGTGAAAACGCCTGGACCTGCCATGACTCACTCCAACCCCTCCTCTCCCCACAGATTCTTAATGCCTTCTCATGCCACTAATGTGACATTTAGGGGGTACTGGCCTCCCTGGCTGTCAGAGGCTTCTCTTCACACTCATGACTTGCATCCAGCCTCTGAATGCTCAGCTTCTTCTCTCAAATGTTGAGACTGTGTAGTAGTCAGGGGCTCCACTAGGTGGCACCAGGTGCTATTGGTGTAACAACTAAGTGATGTCCTGGACCCACAGCAAGGACAGTCAGGGAGCACTGTGGTCTCTCCGGTGAT
This sequence comes from Pteropus alecto, assembly GCF_000325575.1. Classification (NCBI taxonomy): domain Eukaryota; kingdom Metazoa; phylum Chordata; class Mammalia; order Chiroptera; family Pteropodidae; genus Pteropus; species Pteropus alecto. Next base: position 16,769,501 of record NW_006434369.1, read on the forward strand.
GGTTTGGGTCAATACAACATTCTTCATCCCATGTTAATCTAAATGCTTATAAAATATAATAAAACTTAAATTTACCTTTTCACAGTGTAGCTGTGTCTGTGCAGCCTTAAAGGAAACATAAACCTCAGCCTTGATCTGGGGGTTGAACTAATCAAATATCAGTCACAGAAATCGAATTATTCAAGTTTGGGGGGCCTGGAAATGAATTATAATAATTTTTTTATTAACCAGCTATCTGTATAACTTCAGCCTTACTTTTCACTGTACAGCGATAGCCCAGTTAGCCGATTAATAAAAAGGCATTGCCTTAGGTTTCGTTCTGTTGCTGGAGTATGTCGAAAATATAATGAGAGAGAGGACTTGAAAGGGAGGAAAGCTACACTATGAATGCTGTAAGGGTCGAGACTAACTGCTGAAAAAAAAGGAGTATATCAATTAATGAACTGAAGAACTGATGGCATATAGGACATATGAAAATATGGCTGTAGTTAAAAAAAAAAAAAAAAAAAAAAAAAAAAAAAAAAAAAAAAAAAAAAGGAAAATCACCACTAGGCAAACACCACAGAAGTAATTGTTGCAGAAAAGATCCATTGGTAGATGCTACGATTAGTGGGCAAAAGTTTGAGGAGAAATAGGATTTACAGATTCTCAGTGCATCTCCCCAAAGATATTTCTTAACTACCAAGAGAAAGATAGTGACCTTATTTTGGAGAAAGTGGCAGAAACCACTTTACCCAAGTGATCCAGGCTGACGTCCCAGGAGTAAGGCCTGCTGACATCACACGCCCTCGGATATGATGTGCAGAGGAGAACACAGCATCACTCTGCATGACTCCTGCCCGGAATGCACCACCTCAGTCAAAGTTCACGAAACATCAGGCAAATTGAAGGACAGTCAATAAAATAACTCATCAGTCCTCTTCAAAAGTGTTGTGGTAATGAGAGGTGAAAATAGACTGAGGCACTAATTGTCAGAGGTCATAGGAAACTAAGACAACAACTTGATGCAACAAAGGATCCTAGATTGGATCTGGAACAGAAAACAAAATAGGACATCAGTAGAAAAGCCAGTGAAACTCAAGTGAGGAAGATGTTTAGTTAATTTCTTAAATTTGATCATTATACCATAGTTACCTAAAATGTTAGCATTAGAAACTAGTGATGGCTATGTGAGTACTCTTATTGTTTTTACAACTTTTCTGTAATTCTCAAATTAGCTCAAAATAAAACATTTTTAAAAAGAAGAAATGCCAAAGCAGGATTCTACTTCATGTGAAAAAATTGTGAATACAAAAAATCGTAGCTTGAAAATGAACTCTTTCATGGAATTAGTCATATATGTGATTAAAATTATTAAATCAGTGATTTTTGCCGTAGGTACTAAATTGATTTCTAAAAAATTCATATTTTAAGTATATTCAAAGATAGGTTTCAGATGCTGTAATTTATCTGTGATCATCATATTTCCTTTTTATTTGCACAACACAACAGATATGAAGACATTAACAATAGTAATAACGACCATTTATCGAGCTCCAGACACTTGATAAATTCTTTACAAATACCCTCTCGTTTAATCTACACCTGTGCCTTTTGGGATGGATACTGTTGTTCCTGTTTTACTGATGACGAAACCGAGCAAGAAGTAACCTGCTCCCCAGGCATAAGTAGCAGATCTAGAGTTTCCTCAAGGGCCCAGATGGCCTTGCAAAAAATTAAAACACATTTCTGTGCACAAAGGCTTAGCATAGGCAACCAAGGAATGATTTGTTACAGATCTGTTTTCAGAGACTGATAAAGATTCCACTTTGTAGAGCTCCAAATTTCACCTTTAAGAAAGAATAGGAAGCTCCTATACAAGGTATCTCTTTATAACAGTTCAGAAATGTTTTGAGGCACTAACATTTGTTGTCACTTGTAGGGTTCCCCCCACCAAATTCCCTTGGTAAAAGGTTGGGAGAAGGGGGCTGGGAACTGTCTGATGACTGTACTGAGGTCATTTTGAGGTTTTATATGCTTCAAGACAGATTTGAGTCAGAGTTAAAGCAATAAAGAAAATGTTTCCTTTATTATTATTATTATTATTATTATTATTTATTACTGCTGCCATATGTCTAAAATTGAAAGATGAAGGAAACTTAATCTTTCTTTTTAAGATTTATTCATCTTCAGAGTCACTCAGACTTTGGTAAACATCTTTTTACTCTTCTTGCACCTAGAAATGTAGTCGACCCTAGAGGTTCCAAGCACCTACTTTTCATTAGCTTTCGGTGCTTTTTCTGACGACTTGCAGGCTGTCCATGCTGGTTCTAGAACAGGGAAAGCAGGTGGGCTCCAGGAGGGCAGGGAGCTGTGCTGATGTCACTTGGAGTGTGACTAACTGAGCTGGTGTTGCAGAAAACCAGTGAAACAAGAGCTGTCATTTCTCCAGAAAGTCAAGTGGAAATTTTAGCAATTACCTGGCAGATATGATTGATGAATAGTCATTTAAATCCTGTGGGAGTGAGCAGGAAATCTCTTTTTCTTCCTTCATTTTTGTATATTTTCCCTGATACTTTTCATATGGAGAGAAATTCAAAGAACTGAGAACCAAATACCTATAAAGATTAAAAATAAACGTGGAGTTACAATTTCACTTATAAAAAAAAATCTATATATGGGAATAAAATAATCTAAATTATGGCGAGATGTAAGAAAAAAAAATAAAACGATCTCTCAATCAATAGCATCAGATACCCAATGAGATTGGGCAATAGGCATGTTCTTATTGTCTGTGCCATGCCAGGAAAGAGGAAGGGCTATTTTGAGCTACGTGTTTCCTTGTATTAGGCCCTAAATGGGAAGATGACTGAGTCTCAAGATTATGTAGCTCATTGTTGGGCTGAGGTGCAGTGTCCAAGCTCCAGCCTGTACTATTTCAGCTGCCATACCCTCAGGCATCCCCATTCCTACTTCTTCTAGCACATGACAAATACCAGACCTGCGTCCTCAAAAAGCTAACACCATACAGCCAATATAGACATGTGAAGATGTTTTCTTTGTTGGCCTTTTTAAATTGTCAAAATTTTACTTGTTGGCAAAAAAATCAATTTATATACAGAATTACATAAAGTAAAAAGATGAAGTCACCCATTTGTTTTAAAATGCATGCTGATCTCATTCGATCCTCGTGGCACCCCAGGGTGGTAGATGATGTTATCCTACCTCAGACACAGGTGATTGCTTAGAAAGATCAGGAAACCTATATGAAGACCTCCAGCAGTGTGCGATGGACCCGAAAGAGCAAGCTCAGTGTTCTTTCTGCCCCAGCTTTAAACCCACGAGGAAGGACATATGGGGAGGGTGCTCAGACAACCAGCCTCTCTCTGGGAGTGAGAGATGGCTCTCCGCTTGCATAGGGTCAGCAGGTGTGGCTCCTGTGGAGGTTGGTGTCAGTCTCTGAATCTGTGTGGCGGAGCTCCAGAATGGGCTGCTGGGGCACAGAGTATTCTCTTAATGGATCAAGGAGACGGCAGTCGGTGGAGGGGGAAGTATGGAGATTGGTATAAGCCCCAAACTTCAAAACCTGACCCTTCCTGAATGTTTACCTTATTGCTTTATTTTCAGAAATCATGAGGTCCAATGGATTTTGTCTAGCAAATACAGAAACTATTGTTATTGACCACAGTATACCAAACGGAAAAGAGCAACACCTGGGTGTGGATTCACCAGAACATTTGTAAGTCCACTGATTTGAATTTAGTTTTACAGATGGGATCTCTGAGCTGTTGGCTAGTGCCAGAGGCTGGGGTTCACTGCCACACAGAGCTCCATAGGCAGGAAGTAGATGTGGCCAGAAATGCTGAGCCATGCTGCCTATATTTGAACATTTATTTAAAGAGTTTGCCTTTTCTAGAGGACAGTGAGACCTTGATTCACAAACCTTGTGGGAACAGAGTTCCTTTGCCCAAGTGGCTGGCTGTGAGGGACCATCAAGGAGAAGTTGCCAGGCTTCAGTTCAGGGTTTGGTCCATGTTGGACCCTGAGAGGGTACCAGGGCCACAAGTCTTGTTCATAAGGCCTGGCCTCCTGGGATGGGGAGAAGTGTTACCTGCATATTGGCCTCACTTCGTAGGGCTGGAGGTTCTCCAGATTCCTAGGTGGCTGGGGCCTGGCCCAGTGGGCCCAGTCTGAAGGGAGTGAGCCTGTGTCTGATTAGCAAAGGTGGGGCAGCCAAACACACCACTTCTTCTTTCTTCTCCTTTCTTCTGGTAACAATTTGACCATGGCAAGTGCTCTAGGAAAGCACAGCCACCTCTATCCTTGGTATGCTTCCGGCCATCTCCTTGGGAATTATGGGGCAGCAGTTTGACAGGGCATCACAACTTGGCTTCTATTGACTGTCAAGGTCAAGCCCAGGGCTCTTATTGATTTTGTGAGTGTCCAGAAGTTACTTAACCTCTCCCACCTTCCCTTAACCGTCGGGACCCTTATGATCTCACAAGGTCGGGTGTTGTGAAGACCTCAGAGATGGAGTTTGAAATGCCTGGCTCAGGAGCTCCCAGAGGTAGCTCTGCATGCACAGTCTCCCTGTGGGCACACGAGAAGCACAACCCATGGGTGGAGGGGCCTCTTGGTGTCCCAGATCCTGGCCCATCCACTCAGCCAAAAATAAAAATGGGCTAGGACAGACTCACACACACACCTGGGTCCTAGCTCTGGCTCCACAATGTTCCTGGAGCAACCTTTTCTATCTCTAGAGGCCTTCTGCACCCTGGCATGAAGCCAGATTTTAGAAGTAAGTTCAGCTGTGAAGAGTTTTGCTGAGGAGAAGCACAGAGAGAAAGCAAGAGTGGTAACATGACTTTCCCAGCTATCTCGGATCTTCAAGTGGACGGAATTGACACAGCCTCAGTGTATGGCCACCTGTTCCAGGACACCTGGCCAGCAGGGAGAGAGAGCAAGGGAAACCTGTTATCCTAGGAAAGCTCAACAAGGAAATGTCCGTCCCCAAGCGGCTCAGGGGAGCCCTTAGAGGGAATTTCTGCCTGGGGCTTGCCAGGTACCTAATCTAGGGCAGCACAGCTAAGTTGATGGTCTGCTGCTGTCTGTCTCTTGGGAGTGGTCTGTTTTCACACTGCACAGGGCTGTCAGGCAGATGGTGTGTCTGGGGATGGGAGGTCACGAAGAGATGGCATTTGAGTAACTGGAGGCTTTACCTCCTGGCTTCAGCTGTTGTCAGTGGTGCTTCAGGGCGATCATTTGGCCCCAGGGCTGTGAATTCAATGCTGTCCAGCCTGCTCATTAGGACTTGTGCCATGGAGCCAAGTAGGTAGCTCCCACCTGTCCCCTGGGGAGAGCAGGTATCAGTACCCAGGACCAGAGACCCCACTGCACTCAGGGAATGAGTGTGTGTGCCTGATGGAGATTTGAGTCAGCAGGACAGCTGAGCCTCTGCTGGAGCGGTTGCCAGGCTTCTAGAAAATTCTTCCCCAGACTGAGGTGGCCCTCATCTGTCCTCAGGTTAGAAGCCCAGGTGTTTGCCAGGCCTGCCCAGGGCTGAGGTGACACATTCATCCCAGTTCTCCTTCCCTCAGGGTCATCTGACATGAGGGCAGGAAGTGAAAGGAGGGTAGGAAGCTGAGCAGGGCTGCATCTTGGCCTTCGCTGTGGTGACCCTGTCTCTCTCCTAGCTTGAGCATTTCCCTCTACCCAAGAGTTCCCTTTTGGTTAATTGCAATGCTGATTTGAAGGAAGAGATATACCATCTTATAATAAAGCTTGAGAGGTGGCCTTGCCTTTGTGAGACACGCTGCCTCACAGGCCACACTCACTTTTCTGCTAAACTCCATCTCTTTCTCTTTGCGAGCACCCTGCACTCCCAGGCAGGGCATGAGGAGGAGGAGGAGCTGGGCCCTAAGTCCTTCTCCTGCATCTCTGTACACCCCTTAATATGAAGTTGAAGAAAAACCCAGCTCTGTGGCTGCCCTTGGAGCCCCATGTTTGAAGCTAGAATGATTCTGCATTATATACTCTTTTTTATTTTTATTTTTTCTGTAACAGCAGCAGTGGCTTGAATGCATTGTGTGCTCTTGATGCAAAGGTAGGGCCCACATCTCTGCAACAGTTCAGCTCCCCAGCCAGTGTAACCAAGTCAGACACTCATTATTGTGTAGTTTGGTCAGTTTGTGTTCTTCCCAGTCTTCCAAAGTTTTCCAGATATAGTTGAGCTTCTATAAGGGTCTACTAGTTAGTGACGCCTTCAAGCGCTAGGAACCAATGCAGAGACAGGGTGTGCACTGTGGCTCATCCTTCCCACTTTCCTGTGAGAGCCAGGAAAGAGCTGCCCTACCCTCCTCTGCCAGGTCCTATCGTGCTTAGACTGATTCTTAGTTGAGGAAAATGTTTCTGAAAAAGCATAAGCAGCATCTCAGTATCCTTTCTTGGGGGAGAATGTACTTCCTGTACAATCATTTTTTAAAGATTAGAGTCTTATTGTTTTTCTGGTTTAGGAAGCCATGTCTGGATTAGACAAGGAGAGAAAATGGTTTCAATTCATAGGGGTATCAGTATGAAGAAGATATTTATGTCATCTCACATTTGGGATACATGTACCTCCTCTCCCCTCAAATGAAGGCTTCCCTTGAGAGCAACAGTCCTCAACCTTTTTGGTACCAGGGACCGGTAATTCTATGAGAATTGAATGCCTGATGATATGAGGTGGAGCTGAGGCGGTGATGCCAGCACTGGGGAGCAGCTGCAAATACAGATGAAATTTTGCTGGCTCACCCCCTGCTCACTTCCTGCTGTGCGGCCTAGTTCCTAACAGGCCACAGACTGGTACTAGTCTGTGGCCCAGGTGTTGGGGATCTCTGCTCTAAAGGGAGCCCTCCCTCTGCTGATGTCACCACCCTCACCCAGCACCTCTGTGGGCTCCTCCTGCTTCCCAGTCTCCTTCTTCATGTGTGCATGTGACCCGAGGTTACAGTTAAATTGTGAGCCTGTGACCACGATGGCTTTTATCACTCATCATTGCTATTGTCTGCAGGGCCCTGCACATGGTAGGCTCCTGTTCCCAAAGACAGGTCACCTGTTCTGTTCACTGCCGTGTTCCCAGAGCTTGATAGAGAATAGTCTCTAAATAGAGAAAAATCATTATTCTGTGAATGAATGAATGAATAAATGAATGCCTCAATAACTATTGGCTAATAAATATAGATAGCAGTCTCTAAGGCAGTAAAAACCAGAGCTGTAACAGTCTTTAAAATAGGCTCTATTTAACCTAACTAATTTGTAACCATGGTTTTGTCCACATTTCCTCAACGTGCATTGAAAAGGCTATGCCCACTGGTCCGATGACCTGTGCACTAAGAGCATCATGGAAAGCCCTCCATACTTTTTGACATTGCAAGCGACCTTCTGCCCTTTCTCCATTTCTTTGGGGCGGGGGGCAGTGAGCCAGCCTAACCCCTTACTTCTGTCCTTCCTATTTCAGATTTGAGAATGGTGGTGAGTTTACCTCAGAGCTGGAGGATGGCGAGGACCCAGCAGCTTATGTCACCAACCTGTCTTATTACCACCTGGTCCCCTTCGAGACAGACATTTTGGACTGAGTCTCCTTTGGATCCCCTCCTCCCTCAGCACTTGACTGCTGGTTCTGCTGGTGTCCACTGCACAAGCTTCAAGCCGGGGTTAGGCCATGCCCGCGGTGACCAGGCATGGCTGCCAGGCCCCACCCAGCAGCATGCACCAGTGAGGCCTGGTGTCCTGTGAGTGAGGCATCCAGGGTTTCCTGGGTTAAGGCTGACCCCAGGATCTCCAACAACCAGAAGTCAGATTTTGATTGCCCTGTGGAGCCTGCCGCTGCTGCTGAGGGGTCTTCTCTCTCCATTCCGTACTGCCAGCCTGTTTCTGCATTCCTAGGGCTCGCTCCCCACCTGTGTGTGGAGGAGCCACAAGTGCCTGCAGGACATTGATATACAAGGGCAGGACATCGATATGCAAGGGCAAGACATCCAGGGCTTTGCTGGGTTCTTCCTCTGCTGTTACTGCTTCCTGGAAAGGAAATCTTCCTCTTGGTACAGTGGCTGAGGGCCACCCGGACCTCTTTACCCTCACCACCCGTCACATGACAAGCGCACAAAACAATCCGTGTGAGGTTTTATTGAGTTGCCAAGTTCTGGACAACATAGGCATGGTATGTTAAGTAATCAGGATTTCCCTGGGAACCAGGATGTGCGGCTTTCATTTCTGTTTTTCATCTTCTATCAGGAAACTGTGGCTTTGTGTCAGCAAAGGGGCTGTTTACAGAAGTTTAATTGTGAATAGGAACAGGCACAGGGGAAATCATTGACAGTCAGGTGCCTGTATGAGTTGGGACTGGGTTAATGATTCTCCCCAAGAAGAAAAGAAATCCTGCCTGCCCTGCCAGCATCTCTTCAGGGTGACAGTGCTTTAACCACCCTGGGCATCTGAGGTTCACCTCTCCTGCTGTTTACCCAGCTCTCATTGTTGTAATTGCCATATTAACATGAAAGGGTGGGAATGAGAGGAAAGCAGTGAGTCTCCCCATCTCCCTTTGCTCTTGGGGAGGGGCTGGGTTCTTCGTGCTTATCTCACAGTGTCTACTAATGACCAACATTTGCTAATGTAAATAATAGTAAATTATTGAGAATCCTAATTCTTTTACAGTCTGTTTTTTAATCTATTTTAATTAAACAAAATATATTATTCTACTTTTATGGATTTAATGTGTTTGTGTATAAAGGTGTGACTCTTTTTAATCCCTGACAGGGAAGGGGTAGAAACCAAACACTGCCCCTGAGCACTGTCCTCTCTTTGTTATTTAGGAATGTGTTTTGTTCTCACCAGAGGGAGTAATCTGTCCAAATGAAAAGTGAACAAACAGATTTTCTCTTTGTTTAGGGTTTTCCCCTTCTCCTTGTTTCTTCTTGGCTGTACAGGAAACCTCTCCTGTGACCCAGCTGCACAGCATATGGGATTTCCGTGGATTTTCCGTTTCCCTTCTGCCTTCCAGCTGTGTTCATTTTCATGCATCTTGCTTTCAAATTCACTGTTAGTTCGCTGATGTGGGTTGACCAGGCCACATTTCTTCTCTTGAGGGATAAAATTCAGTTCTGCTCAAGGATAGGGCTACTTGCTTAGCAGTTAAGGTTAAACTCAATCACCATGTTTGGTTAATTATCGTCCAAGTTTCAATAACCGATTCCTGGAATTTCTTCATTACCCACGTGCCATGGGGAACTGCTCCCCAGCTGTCTGGCCTGTGCGATGGCAGCTCCCTGAGCTCGTCTGCTTATTTGGATTGTATTTCCCATCGGGTCCCGTGGTTGGCTCCCCAAGCTCTCTCTCAGTTTTCACTTGAGAAGTTTCACTGTTTCCGGTTAGTACACAATGAGTTCTTTAAAATAGGGGTCAAATGTTTGGATATTTGTTTTCTTATAAAACACAACAGTACATTATCTGGTTAACATTTTGTTCTGGAAAACACGATCTTCTAGGCCCGTTCTTCATGTTTCCACATTGGAAAGTGCCAGAAACACAGATAAATATTTAAGTGCAGCGGTAAATGGTTACCAGCACTCAGCATCACTGTGGGCAGGGCCATATGGAGTGGTGAGGACGCATTCACTATGTAAAGGGAGCAGTTACTACTGGATAGTATGGGTCCAATGCAGCCATTTCTCCGAGTTTTTCAATAGAAGCTGGAAATCTGAATTTTTTATGCGAAATATCTCAATTTTATAGTGTTGCAAAAAACAACAGTAACAATAAATTTAACCAAGTATAAGAATCGGAAATTTTCAGGCTTCAAACTTTCAGTTCAGAGAATCAATACCAGAGGAGTGCAGGTTCATGCATGACACTGCATCTTACCCAGACATTTCTCCAGAGACAGCTTTAGAACGATCTGCTTATCTTGTTATTTGCTCTGTGACATGTCCCTCATGCTGTCCTGATAACCAGAAGACCCTTGGCAGCAGTGGCCTGGGCACTCCCCATTATCACTAACAATTGTGAAAACTAGTGTTGTGAAATTTACTGCATTAGATAGGCTAAGTGATAGAACTTAAAACAAACACAAACTTTGGCAAATCAAATCATTTAAATCACCTAAGTTTGCTATTTGAAATGAACTTTCAGCAAATTCTATTTATAGGCAGAGAAATCATGTCCTCTTTTTTATAAATAGATACTGGATTTCACAGATGACCTTTGCTTGACGTGTAGGATGCACAATGTGGACGTGATCTAGGTCTGCCTTGTGATGATGCTGGCAGAATTGACATGCTGGGCATTACTTGTCCTTATGGGACAGTAGACAAGTTTAAGATACCTGCTAATCGAGCAGACTGGGGCTCATTAATAAAAACAGCTCTCATGGATATAACATTCATTAATAGGAATATATGCAGGGGTGTTGGCAACCAAACTGCTGCGAGTGATAGATATGTCCTAATCTTCACCACTTCCTCCCCTGGGGATCAAAAGCATTCTTGGTCTTCATTTAAGAGGGCATTCTCTCAAATTACAAGCATTTTTATTGCAAGTGAAATTTCTGTCCCTTGTCAGTTGTGCTAATATACCTCCTGCAGACCAATATTCTACTCTAAGCTCATACAGTTTTAAAATGTAGATTTTACTATCATATGAGTATGGCAAGGCCAACAAATCAGAAAGATTGCCATTGAAAAGATGGTTTGTTACTCACAGATCCCAAGAAAAGTGGATCACACTACACTGCAGCAGCACCACATTGGGAAGCTGCAGGGCTGTCAGGAGACAAAAGGGGGTGAGAGAGCTATGGGCAAGAGCCTTCACTGTGGCTTCTACAAGGAGGAACAGGTGAAGCAGGGGAAGCAGGTTTAAGATTGGCCAGACTGAATAATTTCAGTGGGCTCTGGGGCACAGGAGCTGTAACTAGTTTGGTACCTGGCCCTGGGGTGAGTAGGGCAGGTGGACAATGGTTCAGTTTGAGTGCCTCACAGAGGAGGTTGTGGGGTGAGGGCTCTGAATTGGTTGGTTTGCATTTGAAAAGCATGCTCAAAGGCAAGTTGTTTACTATCTCTAGGAATTGGCTTATCCTGAGAGGGGCAAGATCCCAAGATGTCTAAGCTTCAAATACGGAAACTAGAAAATGGAATTATGACACATATTATCCCTATGAATCCTTGGTCTGTGGAAGGATCTGATTTTATCCCCTGCAGAGGGCATAGAGAACACCAAAAGTGTGGCATGTCTTTATGCCTCATGCAAAAAAAAAATTCCAACAGGAACAAGGCTCTACATAGATATAGATGTTACTTTTTTTTAATCTGAATGTGTAATATGTTCCTGTAGTCCCCAAATCAAAATGATTTAAAAGGTTTTCCACAGAAAGTACCATTCCCTTTCCTGTCCCCATTCTATTTCTAACATTGATTAGTTTTAGTATATCCTTCTATTTCTTTATACAAATACCAAACAAATATGAGCATACACTTTTTAGAGAATAACTAAAAGAATTCCTCTATATAATTTAGCATTCATAGTCAATAATAATGTGTCTTGAAGCATTTTAGAAATAGATGATCTACTCAAACCTGGTAAGGTTTGCTTCTAATCAAAAAGTGAATGAGTAAAAGGCTGGCTGATGTGCAGTGTATCAAATCTTAGACATACTTAACTTCATTAAGTTTCTGGGCAAAGTGTTAGAATTTCTATCATTTGCTCCTGTCTGTCTTGGGGCTTGAGATGAGAATAGAGGTTTTGGGAGCTGGCAGAGGGTTGTGATTTTGCCGTAAGCTAGGGGACGCTCTTGGGCTACCATTAGTAAATTCTGAGAGCAAATCTTTCTCCTGTGGGTGTATTCACACTAAACGACCTTGAGGCAGATGTCCAAACACCATAATGCCTGGCCATTTATTTATTTACAATCGAAACAACTGACCCAGAAATCAGAATACTTAGAAGTTGTGGCTGGCCAGTGCATTCACTTCCAGTGAAGAATTTCAAGTGAGAGAAGTCAAATAATCTAAAGCTGGCTCCGGGAATATGAAAATTGGAAAAGAGAATTCATTAAATACCTGGAAATACCATTGGTACCAAGACTTCTGAGTTTTAATGGAAAGCATTATACACCACAAAAAGTCAACAAAGTAACAGTTTAAAAAAGTGATATTTCCAAGAAAATATATCCACATATCTGGGGCGGGAAAGTGACTATTCTGTGTTTTTTTTTTCTCATTTCTCTGCAGACAGGTGAAGATTTATTATAGACAGGCAATGAGTTTACTGGAAACCCAAGTTGAATGAAGAGACAGGAGAGTCGACCACACCAATGGAAATCCAAACACTAACATGTCCAAAGGCAGGGCTGGGTGTGGTGGGGAGTACCCTCTTCTTGGTCTTGTAGCATCCTTGCTCAACAAGTAAATACTTTTCCAAGAAGAGTGTCTTTGTAGGGGGATGGGGCACATGTTTCCCTTTTCTAACTACGTCCTTTTAGATGGAACAATTATGGCTTGCTACTGTACTAAGCACTCAAAGTTGGTTGGGTTGGTAAGCTTCTCCACAGAGTGGTGCTTGGTAGACACTGAACAAGTTTGCAATGCTACTGTGGCTGACTGGCCTTTACCTAGACACATTATTTCTTCGGAGACTTGAATACATTCAGACATGTCTTACAGTTAAGTCTTGGGATCCATTCTTCCCATTTAAAGAGAATTTGCATGTTTCAGTTCTAATCAGTTAAGAGTTAAGTTTGGAGTATAACTCACAATGACAATCTTGTTATTTTATTTTCTGAGTAGGTATTGTTTGCATATGTTACAACATTTTTTAAAACACAAAGGGATGCTCTTTGAAAAGCAAGTGTCTGCCCACGCTTGTCCTCTAGCTATCCAGTTCCCCGACCCAATCATTAGAACCAGTTTCTTTAGTACACTTCAGAAGCATATATGAATAAAACTTTTCTAAATATATGCACCTGGCTTTCTCACTTAATGATTTAGCTTGGAGAAATTCACGGAACTGTCTCTCTCTTTTTTTTTTTTTTTTACCTAAATGCATTTATTTAGCTAAGTAACTTTTTCCTTTTTCTTTTATTTCCTTAAATCCTCTTTTTCTGTTTCTCTTTCAATTTTATTTTGTATATGGATAAACCATTCACATATTTCAAAATATCAATCTGTACTCACTATTTATTCAAGAAATACTTATTGAGCACCTACTACATGCCACTGTCCTAGATGCAAGGGATATAGTAGCAAACAATGAAGCTTATTTCTAATGGAGGGAGCCAGCAATAGACAGAATAAGTGAATTATATAGAATATTAGAAGGTAAATGGGATGACGTGGAGAAAAAATAAACATTAGTGAAGAGTCTGAGAATGGTTGAAGGTGGTTATGCGGGTGCACTTAAGGTGAAATTCGAATAAAGGTGAGGGAGCAGGCCGTGTGGACCTTGCAGGCCATTGTAAGGCATTGGTTTTACTCTGAGATGGGAACCACTGGAGGTTTTAAACAGAGGAGTACCAGGATGTGACGTATATACGGGTCGTTCTGGCTGCTGGGTGGACAATATGTTTCAGGGGCCAGAGTGGAAGCAGGGAGACTAGTTAAAGGGTATTGTAGGGATCCAGGCAGGAGATGGTGGTAGATTGCGGTGATAACACTGCAAGTAGTGAACAGTGGTCAGATTTGTGTGGGGTGTGAGAGAAGAGGACTCAAGGGTGACTACAAGATTGTGGGCCTGAGCACCAGATCATTTGGTCTCTCTGAACTGAAATTCTGAAGGCAGAGCAGATTTTGGAAAGGAGAGCAGAAAATCTGTTTCAGAGATGTTAAATTTTAGGTGACTATTACTGTTATTTGGGTTTGGAGTTCAGGAGAGAGAGCCAATCTAAAGGTGGAGATTTTGGAATTATCAACATAAAAGAGAAACTATTGAAAGCTGTGAGACTGGATTTGATCACCACAAGAACAGGCATTGACAAAAAAGAGTTCCCAGGATTGAGCCTCAGGGCTCTCTAGCATGAAGAGAGAAGAGAAGGAACCAGCAAACGAGAGTGAGAAGGGCCAGTGAGGTAAGAAAGAAACCTAGAGAATGTAAAGTCCAGGAAGCTAAACCGCGAAGGAGTTTCAAAGAACAGAAAGGTATCAAGCGTGTCCAGTACTCCTGATAATTAAGTGTGATGAAGTTGGAGAAAAGAACATTGCATTTTAACATAGCAGAAGTCACTGTTGACCTTGACAAGAGCAATTTTGATGGACTGATGAGGGCAAAGACTTGAATTTGATTGGAATAAAAGATATACAGTAAAATTTTTCCTTCTTGATGCTCCTGTCAACCATATGTCATTTTCCCGAGCACACCCCACAACCAAGTATCATTTTTCTTTTTTTATCTGTAGATCAAGTTTTTATGCACATACGCATATATATGTTTATATATTTTTTCCTTATCCTCCATTTTTTTTAACTCAAAAGTTAGCATACTATGCACACCTCACTTTTTTACTTAACATATCCTGAGGCTCTTTGTTCTGAAGGAGATTCCTCATTCTTGATTGGTATCTGCGCAACATTTCATTGTGGAATGTTCTCTGACCAGTAGTCCTCTGTTAATAGACATGTGGGTTGCTTCTAATCTTTTCTTATTACAAACAATCCTGTAGAGAATAATCTTTTCACAACACCCATGTAAGTTGTAGGTATATCTGTAAGACAATACCCCCAAAGTGAGGTTGCTAGGTTGAAGGGTAAGTTAATTTCTAATTTGGTAGATATTGCCATATTGCCTTCCAGAGGAGTTATACAGGTCTATATGCCCTACAACAATGCATGTGAATATAGATAGGCCTCTCTTCATAGAAAATAAGATTGTTTCAAATATTTTATCACTGTAAAATAAGCAGAGGATATACCTGAACGTATAAAATTTCTCATGAATAAGGATATATTTGTGGAATCAGGCGCTTATTGATTAATAGGAGATTTTTTTTTTTAATGTGTGAAAGGTATGTAGAAGTTCTTTTTATGAAGGACATTAACCTTTGTATCACTGAGCTTTTGCTGCATAACACAAGCTCCAAACTTAGTGACTGAATGGCTATTATTTAGCTTCCAGTTCTGTGGGTCAGCAGTGTGGATCAGGCTTAACTGGGTCATTCTACTAGTTGGCACTGGCTGATCTTGGCTGGGCTCACTGGGGGAGAGCTGGTATAGGAAAGCTCAGTGGATGGTTCATTGTCTCTATTCTATATGCTATCTTCTGTTCCACCCGGCTAGCCTGGGCTTCTTCACACTGCAGCTCACAAATCCAAGGGCAGAAAGACAACAAGACTCAGTAGCAAATGCTTTTCAAATCTGTTTCCATAACATCTGTTACTATCCCAGGCACTGTGCAAGACACTGAGAGTACAGAGATATATAAAGTGTTGTCTCAGTCCTGAGTAGACATTGGCCTGTATGTGGAAAAAATAAACAAACAAACAAACAACAGCGAAAAAATATGTGAAAGGGAACAAGGAGAAGGAAAAAGAGATAGGTAAAAAGGAAAACCAGGAAAAGAAAGAAAAAGCAATTACAGTAAGGTAAGGATAGAGAGAAGGGGTGGTAAAGACAAACTACCTGAAAGGGCATTTAAAGGTTTTCTTTAACCATTATAGAAAGAACTGACTATCTCAGTCTCTGGTTAGCTTCAAGATAGCAGTCAACTCACAGAACAGTTTGAGCTTTAAATTCACTCCTAATCATAGAGCAGGATGCTCAGGCCCATGTGGCCTTTATCCTTGAGTCTGTCTGCGCTCCCAGCGCAGATTTGGAAGTTAAAATTCTGTGGCCCAGGAGCTTCTTTTTTTAGAGCTAGACTCCACTGGTATGTGATTAGCATCCAGACAAGAACTGAGCAGTTTCAGAGTCCCAGGAACTCCTTCCAGGCCCCTTGGATCTGATTAAATGAGGTCAGAGACCTAGCGTGTCCTGCTCACCACCATCACTCCAGCCCTCGAAAGATGCCTTATACATGCAAGGATGTATTGAGAGAGCATGTCACCATGGCCGGAATAGATTAATATCTTTTCCCAAAACACCTTCAGTGCCCCCAGGGAATATTTACTTTCCCTGAGAATCTGGCTCAACTTGATATTCAGTCCCAGTGGGATGGGGGTGTGTAGTTTGTATCTGTCCCTCACTGAAAATAATTTTTCTTCCCACTCACCAGAAAGAAAATTTAAAAAGGGTGAAGAAGTGTAAATGATGCTTTTTCTGTGTCTGGCTCACGTGCTAAAGAAAAACAGTAAAATAATAAAGGAGTAAAATTGCATAATTTAGCCAACAGGTAAGTAGTTGCCTGATCTGGCTCCCTGTGGGGCTGGCTACCTAGATGAGTGTTTCCTATTCCGTCATAGAAGCTTTGTCAAAGAATTCTTGATTTCTCTGTCATACTGTATGAAAAAGTCAAATGGCTGTATGATTTCCCAGTGATAGGTCTCAACTGAGCCTTAATTATTCATATGTGCTGGGTTAATTACTCAAGATGATAAATTGGTGTGCAGTGTGGGTTTACTAGTAAACAAGAGACTGTGTGAACACCATTTGGCAGAAGAGACAAGGCCTCGCTATCTTGTTGATGGGCAGAGGGATTCATTCATTGATGGTTTACATTGGCTCAAGATGCATCTCTCTGCTAGTGTGAAGAGTGATTTTGCCAGTACCTTTAGGGCAGGGAGATGAAGACATGGGGCCAGATTATATTTGATCTCAAATTGGTGGAAGCTTTGCCAAGATTTCTTATGTGTTTGTATTCTTCATCGTTTGTTGTGAAATGTGTTCATTTAATAGTCGTGAAACAGATCTTTGGCACAAATTCTTGTCCCAGTGTTCAATGTGTGATATTGAAAATTGACAGAGCTAAGGAAAGGGAACTCAATCCCAAGACGAATGTGGAACCCTTCTGCTGACATGTAGATGGGACTTTCTTATATATCCCAACAGGATGATCAAAGCAGTCTCTCTGGGACCCTGTGCCTGTCTCCTGCCCTCCTGCCCAACATCACCCCCTTACCCTAACAAAGCCTTGGCCCTGCCCCAGGACTCAACATTTTTTTGCACCCCTTTCAGTGGAGGGTGCTCGTTTTTGGATAGCCTATGTACTCCAAGGTTTGCATGTTACCTCTGGCAGACCATAAGCTCTCCCCACTTGTAAACAAGGCTGGTACTGCTCTACCACATGATCATTTCTGTCCTTCAGGGCCATCAGTATTCCTCACCATCCCTTTTCTCAGTCACAGAGATGTTAATTAACAGTGTGATCTCTTTCCAAAAAAAAATTCCCTCCAAACATTTTGTTCTCCTCCCTTTCAGCCACCCACTCCCGTGGTCACACCTTCGACTCTAATTATCTGAAACTGTACCAGCTCCAAATAGTTAAACCAAAGATACCACCCTCTGGATGCAACTTCCAGTTCTTACAAGCTCATTCGCATATTGATTCTAACAGTACATAAGTAAGTAAATAAATAAATATTGTGGTAAAATATACACAACATAAAATTTACCATTTTAACCATTTTTACGTGTGAGTTCAGTGGCATTAAGTATGTTCACATTGTTGTATAACCATCACCCTAACCATCTCCAGAACTTTTCAATGTCTCAAATGGAAATTCTACCCACTGAATGCTAAATCTCCATTCCCCCAACTCCAAAACCTGGTAACCACCATTCTACTGTGTCTCTATAAGTTTGACTACCCTAGGAACCTCATACAAGTAGAATCATACAGTGTTTGTACTTTCGTGACTGGCTTATTTTACTTAGCACAGTGTCCTCAAGATTCATTCATGTTGACTGCCAGTCAAGATGGTAGAGTAGAAAAACACTGAGCTTGCTTCCTGTCATTACTACATCAAAATTACAACCAAATTATAGAACAACCACCCTTGAGAACCATCTGAAGACTAGCTGAACAGAACTCCTATAATGAAGGATATAAAGAAGAAGCCATGTAGAGACTGGTAGGAGAGGCAAAGACGCAGAAGGAAGGGATGGTCCTACACCCACACACGGCAATTAAGAATCCAGAGGAATATCTTTGATGCCGAGGTTCCCACTGAGGAGTGAAGGGTTCCAGCCCCACACTGGGCTCCCCAGCCCAGAGTACCAGCACCAGGAAGGAGTCCCCCCACCAGATGGCTGTGAAAATCAGCAAGGACTCAGTCCAGGTGAGAGAGAAGGGGCAGCTGGAGTCCCAAGTGTCCTCTTAAAGAGCTTGTACATGAACTGCCTTGCTGATGGACTCACTCACCCCCAACTTCAGTGAAGGGACAGTAGTTCAAAAAAGCTCCAGGAACATACAGGGAAGAACTAAATCATCTGGCTTCAGGGCAAGGGCTGGAGAGAAGGCAGCTCTCTCCAGTGCTTTCCTATGTTTCTTTGTGGAGCATTGCCTTTTCTAGCATACAGGCACAGGCAGGCACCAAGGCTCCATTAACTTGGCTAACACCACTCTTTCTCCACTCTGGTGAATCTCTGAGACCCTGCCCCACTCAACTCATGTACCCAGCAAGAACATTTCTGAGGCTAACTTACACAGAGGCCAGCTTGGTCCTGAGCTGCAGACTTTCCTAAAATCCCTCAAAGTTCCACAAACCCCAAACTAGAAGCAATTGGCCTTGGCGTGCCTCGTACCTCTTACTCGGTAGCCCCAAGCCTGGCACCAGTGGTAGCCAGGCTCAGTTCACAACATAACAACTCCCAGAAGCCTACAGGCCAAGCATAGGCAGCTACCAAAAGCAGGTCATTTTGTAGCTTTTGCCAGGTGGCCCAGGCTGGACACAGGCAGCAGCTGATCTTGGCCTGCACCAGAGACCTTCCCGAGAGGTCCCAGAACCAATACACCCAGTGGCTGGCTTCAGACTATACCAGAGCACCACCCAATTAGTGCCACAAATGACATACTCAAATAATAGACTCAGCAGGCACCTGAGACTCACTAAAGTGAAATTCGATCTGCAAATCAGACACCACACAACAGCTTGTCTGTTGAAGTCATGGCCAGTCCTCACAACCAAGTCAACCCCACACACTGACATGCCAGCAGCGATCAAGGCTCAACTACACCAGGAGAGCACACAACCCACACAAGGGACACTCCCAGAGCATCTGGCTCAGGTGATTAAGGAGACTGTGCCACTGAGCCCCACAGGACACCTATTACATAAGGCCACCCTGCCAAGACTGAGCAATGTAGCAGATTTACTTAATACATAGACACAAATACAAGGAGGCAGCCACAATGAGAGACAAAGAAACATGTCCTAAATGAAAAACTAGGACAAAACTTTAGAAAAAGAACTAAACAAAATGGAGACAAGCAATCTACCTGACACAGAATTCAAAACACTGGTTAGAAAGATGCTCAATGAACTTAGGGGAAGAATAGATAATCTCAGTGAGAACTTCAACAAAGAGATAGGAAATGTAAAAAAGGAGATAGAAAACATTAAAAAAAAGAACCAGTCAGAAATGAAGAATACAATAACTTAAATGAAGAATACATTAAAAGGAGATTAGATGAAGCAGAGGATTGAATCAGTTATTTGAAAGATAAGGTAGCAGAAAGCACCAAATTAGAACACCAAGAAGAAAAAAATCCAAAAAATGAGATTGGTTTAAGGGGCCCATGTGATAACAACAAGGTAAACAACATTCTCATCATAGAGGTACCAGAAGAAGAAGAGAAAGAGCAAGGAATTGAAAACCAATTTGAAGAAATAATGATGGAAAACTTCCCTAACCCGGTGAAGACATAAGCTCAGGAAGCACAGAAAGTCCCAAATAAGTTGAACCCAAAGAGGCTCACATCAAGATACATAATAATTAAAATGCCAAAGGTTAAAGACAAAGAGAGAATCTTAAAAGCAGCAGGAGAAAGGCAACTAGTTACCTATAAGAAAGCACCCATAAGACCATCAATTGATTTTTCAACAGAAACTTTTCAGGCCAGAAGGGATTGGCATGAAATATTCAAAGTGATGAAAAGGAAGGACCTAAAACCAAAATTGCTCTACTCAGCAAGGCTATCATTTAGAATCGAAAGAGAGAAAAAGAGCTTCCCCAAGATAAAGCTAAGGAGTTCATCATAACCAAATCTATATTACAAGAAATGTTAAAGGAACTTCTTTAAGAAGAAATTAAAAAATTAAAAATATGAATAAGAAAATATTACAAAATAAAAATGGTCTCACTGACAAAGGCAAACAAAATAAAAGCATTGATCAGCCAACACTAGTAAAGCTAATATGAAGGTTAAAAATTAAAAGTAGACAATTGTGTAATTAAAATATTAAATTAAGGAGTACACACAAACACACACATTAAAAGAAAAGATAATGACAAAAATGTATACATGGAGGAGGTGAGTGAAAATGGTACTGATTATAGAATGTGTTCAAACTTAAGTGACCATCAACTTAAAATAGACGGCTATAAATATAATTTGGCATACAAAAAGCACAAACCAGAAAGTATACAAGAGATACACAATAAATAAAGAAAAAGGAATCCAAACATAATGCTACAGAGAGTTAACATACAGAAGAAGAGAACAAGAAAATAAGAAAGGAGCTGCAAATAACTACAAAAACAATCAGAAGACAATTAATAAAATGGTAATAGCTATATACTTGTTAATAATTACTTTAAATGTAAATGGAATAAGTGCTATAATCAAAGACAAATGGATAAAGAAGAAGTGGTACATACATACAGTGAAATATTACTAGGCCAAAAAAAAAATGAAGTCTTACCATTTGCAAAAACATAGATGGACCTAGAGAGTATTGTGCTAAGTGAAATAGTTGGACAGAGAAAAACAAATACCAAATTATTTCACTTATATGTGGAATTTAAAAAAAACAAAAAAACAAAATAAATGAACAACTAAGACAAAAGCAAACTCATAGATGCAGAGAACAAACTGATGGTTACCAGATGGGAGGCGATTCGGGGGGCTGGGTGAAAAAGGTGAAGGAATTAAGTGGCAGTTACAAAATAGTTATGGAGATAAAAAGTACAACTTAGGAAATATGGTCAATAATATTGTAATAACTATACATGGTGTCAGGTGGGTACAAGACTTACTGGAGGGACCATTTTGTAAATTATATAAATATCTAACCATTATGCTGTACACCTGAAACTAATATAATATTGAATGTCAACTGTAATTGAAAATAAAATTTTAAATTAAAAAAACAGTTTATTCATATTGTGTCAGAATTCCTTCCTTTTTAAGGCTGAATAATATTCATTGTATGCATGCACCACATTTGGTTTATCCATTCATCAGTTGACGGACACTTGAGTTTTTCCCACCTTTTGGCTACTGTGAATAACAGTGCTATAAACATGAATGTAAAAGTATCTTGCTTTCAATTCTTATGGGTATATATTTAGGAGTAGAATTGCTGAATCACATAGTCACGCTATGCTTAACTTTTTGAGGAACCACTAAAATGTTTTCCACAGTGGCTGCACCACTTACATTCCCACCAATAATGCATAAAGTTTCCAATTTCTCTATATCCTCACAAACACTTGTTATTTTTCTTCCTTTTTTCTTCCTTCTTTCCTTCCTTCTTTCCATATTATTCATTCATTCATTCATTCATTCATTCATTCATAATAGCCACCCTAAAGGGTTTGAAATGGTCTCTCACTCTGGTTTTGATTTCCATTTCCCTAATGGCTAATGAGATTGAGCATTTTTTTATGTGCTTACTGAACATTTGTTTGTATATCTTTTTTGGAGAAAGACCTATCCAAGTCCTTTGTCTTTTTTCAGCCCTACTTTATATATGACTTTTGTTGTATCTTTAAGATATCGCACATAAGTCTGAGGAATCATCCAACAGCTTGTTTCCGTAGTTGGACAATTTAGATCTTATTCATCAGCCT